>NC_092415.1:203955436-204297936 GCF_040894005.1 Engystomops pustulosus | reverse complement strand
TGCTAAAACCGCACCTTTCTCAAGCATGCTTGAGAAAGGTGCGGTTTTAGCACCGAAACGTCGCTGTGTGATGGAATAAAAGTTCACCACTTTTCTACAATTCATTGAGTGCTGCCTCTTCACTACGTATATCTATCTATCTATCTATCTATCTATCTATCTCATATCTATCTATCTATCTATCTATCTATCTATCTATCTCCTATCTATCTATCTATCTCATATCTATCTATCTATCTATCTATCTATCTATCTATCTATCTCATATCTATCTATCTATCTATCTATCTATCTATCTCCTATCTATCTCCTATCTATCTATCTATCTCATATCTATCTATCTATCTATCTATCTACCTATCTATCTATCTATCTATCTATCTATCTATCTCCTATCTATCTATCTATCTATCTATCTATCTCATATCTATCTATCTATCTATCTATCTATCTATCTATCTATCTATCTATCTATCTATCTCCTATCTATCTCCTATCTATCTATCTATCTCATATCTATCTATCTATCTATCTATCTATCTATCTATCTATCTATCTATCTAGAACTGAATTGTCATATTGATATTCTGTGATGTGATTATTTCTCCTGGTGAACTTCTTAGCAGTTTTCCTCCAGAAGGTCTGGTCTTCTCCTCAGGTGGTCAGACATCTCCACGTCATGACTTTTTTTTATCCTCTCTATCCATCACGTTGTCGGGTTGGGTCTCGTTTTTTAATAATATGATGGAGTTTCATTGTGTTTCCGAATGAGATGGAATTTATCTTAGGAATTGGAGCTTTTGTAAAACTATTGATTAAAATTCCAAAAAATGAAAGCCAAAAATATTAATTTAATAATTCTTGATGTGATGGTAATTTTGGCTCTTGGTGATTGTACAACCAGGACTCTTCCAGAACGTCCTGTCTTCTCCATATTATGAGTCTTTCCCTTGTCCCCATCCCTCATGTTTTCAGTTGCCTCCTCTCTCTTCGTTCCATTCTTTGAGCATTAGTTGAATTTTACAATCGGCAATTTTTGAAAACTTTTTTGAAAAATTGTAGTTGAAAAATGTTGGAAAATGAAGTACAATTCTCCCTTTGTGGTGATTATATAACCAGTGTTACTTGAGAAGGTTCTGTCTTCAGGGTTTCATGGTGTTCCAGAAGAAGACAGGACCACGGTGGCCTCGGAAACACAACATTACACAAAATACTCCGGTTAAAATGGGACAAATTAAAGCCAAAAATATTATCGTAATTAAGATTCCATAATGTGACTGTGATTTGGACCATCAGAATTTCTCTCGTCTCCTTATTATATCTTCAGTCTTCCATATTTCATTACTTTTTGATTTTTTTTTCAATCCATCTGGTTGCTCATGGTTCTCCTCTTAACTCTTTGAGGGTCAGCTGTCCTCAACAACGAGCTGAGTATTTCAACAACAGATATGACATCAGATGGTCATCTCTTCTTCGTTTTTGGTCAAGGACCAGGTTGAAGTCTTTGCTTGGCCAATCACACATCATCAAATCGGCCACATCTTGAAAACTTCTGTTTTTGTAGACACTTCATCATATATCAGGACCTTCTCCAGGTCTTGCCCTTCCAAGTGCTATAGTTTCCTCTCGTATTTTTTGAATAGTCTTCAATCATTGATCCAAGTAGGGTAAAATATGTCGATCATCTACGTCTCCGACGTTCACAGAATATTCCTCCTCTTGATACGTGATTCTTTGTAGAATGTTTTTGGAATTTTGGTGCAGAACACCAACAATGAGTCATAACTGACCGATTTCCTTCATCGTGCTACAAATCTTAAGGTGTGCGATCCGGTTGTCCTTACCCCCTTGGCCAAGTTTATTACAGGTCATTGATGCAATGGCTTGAAGATTCCAAAATTTTGCTGCTTAGATGTCCCAGTCAATAGTGGCCACGTCATCCATAGTAACTATAATATCTAAGTTCTTACGTAGATCTTAGCTTAATGCAATCCGCAGGTTATTCCCAAATCTAAGTATCTTAAACATCTATACTAAAAATATACAAAACCCTCCCGAATGCCGAAGAGAGGAAAAAATAGAGACATAAAGCAAAGCCCAATCACTTAAAGCCTCGTATGGAGACAACGGGCAACGATGCCGTATTTGAGTATTTTTGTACTACTCGAATTACTACTTGAATTATTGTTTAAAAGAAAAACTACTACTCTCAACATCTCTACAGCTAGAGTTTACAAATTGCTGCATGAGAGCAATGAAAATGTTACTATTATTGTCCAAAAAAAACAAAAAAAATTTTTTTTTACATTTTAAAAACTAAAAAACATACTTAAAAAATTTTTTTTAGATTTTGGAATTAAGAATTAACTTGGAATCAAGAATTATTTTTTTTGACAAATTTAATTAGCATTTCATTAAAAAATCATTTAATTTGAATGAATTTTGGTTAGAAATCCTCGCTGCATGATGAATCTTGATATAAATTATTGTAAAACCTGCAAATTATATGTATATATACCTCACTGGCTACTCCTCACATCTCCAAAAATGTATCTAACACCGTCTCCCTCTTCTTTGTTGTTATCTCTTGTCATAACTATGGCTACTGCAGAACTTCTTTCTGAAAATTAATTGTTCTCATTTTCATATAGGACGGATTTCAGGACGGAAAAGTTCTATAAATTTTATCTGAACACTCAATTATTTTTACTGTTATGATCATTAATATTATTCTTATAGGGGGACATTAATCATAGGGGGTCTCAGGTTCGCCTGTTTTTGCGCCTGGTTTACTCTTCTTTTTGGCTCCTGATCTATGATGGATCTGGTTCTGCCTTAGTAAATGCACTTTGGAATTGTTGCATGTCCCATTCATTTGCGCCTAAATTAGCGCTAAATTTGTCTCAAATTGTTAGATCTCATTTGTGAGCAATAATGAAAGGAGACTGAGAAAATGTGACGGAACGTTCAGGGCGTCATCTCTGCACAAAACCTATCATTGTGATGTAACTGCAGGGACTAAAAGTTACAGAGATGGAAAAAAAAAAATTCTTGCTGAAATGAGTCTTTTCCTTTGTTATTATAATGTACAGGGAATGGAGACTGATAATATTCTCCGATCTGTACAATAAGACAATAATCACTCCCAGAGATGATCCCATAGACAATGATGAAGTCCTTACTGGAGAAATTTCACATTATAAAACTGCTCCGAAGGATTTTCCATGTTGCATGGAGGGAATTCTTCATTTGGGAACCAAAAATTTATGTTTTTAGTAATAAAAAGTGAAGTTTTTTGGAAGTGCAGCTGCTCATAGTAAGGGCATTTTTGCGCCTTTTTGGCGCCTTTTTAGGCGCAAAATTGTGATAGATCCCGTGCAAACATCTGTATAGCAGCCGCTCACTATGTCAGATAAGGCGCAGAGACTCACAACCACTAAGTGCAGGACTTTGCTGGCATGAGAAATAACGAGATGCGCCAGATTAAAAAGCGTTAAAAAACGCTCAAAACAGTCTAACAGACAATGATTAATGTCCCCCACAGTATTTTGTGTTATTTCTTGTACAAGAAAAAATTGTAACAAAAATGTCCCCTTTTTTGCCCCTTCACGATAACCCCCCGATGGTCGCCGATGTTGCATTTCAGTTTTGCACTCCGCTCCGTTCTTAATCCATAATGTTTTTTTATTTTTGTATTTTTCTGTGTACGGAGCTGTATAAGGTTTCTCTTCTATGTAACACATTGGGGGGGTCATTTATTTTTATTTTTTTTCCTTGCCGTTGGTGTTTTTGCGCCTTTTTGCTGCTATTTTGTGCCTATTTTGCACTTTTTGAAATGTTACGCCTCAGTTCGCCGTGTGTTGCTGCAGCCTATTTGTCATTACGTTGCGCCTCCTCCCAATATTATTCTATTGTGCCTAAAAGGGCACAAATATTTGCGCAATGACACGCCATGTCCAGACCATGCTGAGGAAAAGCAACGGTGCCAATAATAAGGCGCAAAAAAACCTGGATTTGACAAAGAGCCAAAACAGCAAAGACAAATAAGGTGCAAAAAAATAGACTCATAACAAGCGCAAAAAGAGCGCAAGGGGGGGGGGGGAATAAAATAAATGACCCCCGTTGTAATTCAGAGTGTCTGTATTTAATATTCCCCTGCACTTGGAAGCTGGAAAAAAATTCCAAATGACGTAAAATTGCCCAAAAAAACTACTTTGCACCATTTTCTTGTTGGGATGATTTTATGGCTTTCGTTATACGGAGTGAATAGCCCCCCCCCCCCCTTTATTCTTTGCATCTGTACAATCACTTAGTTACCAAATTTTTATAGATTTTAATAAATTTAAAAAAATGTTAATATTTCGGACAAAGAAAACACTTCTCTGTTTGGATATATTCTGACACCTATAACTTTTTCACACCTGTGTAGGGGGGTAGTTTTTTGCAGGATGAGCTGATGTTTTTATTGCTTCTATTTTGGGAACTGTACAACATTTTGATCACTTTTCATTCAAATTTATATTTGTTACATTGTGGCAAAAAAAAGTGGCAGTTTGGATTTTGGATTTTTTTCCCGTTACGGGCTCACAGCAGGGAAATAATCGTTTTTTTTTTAAATTCGACAAATCATCATTTTTGGGACATGGCGATTTTTTGGACAAGGTTGATTTAAACTTTTATTTATTTTTTATTATCTTTTATTTGAACTTTTTCATTGACTATTTTTAAGGACCTCTAAGGTACTTGAACTCCATGGGACCTGATCACTCATAACATATACTGCAACACCAGCAGAATGTTACAGCTCTTGCTGAATGACAGGCCTGGGCGTCTCCTGGCCACTTGGTGACGCCACTAAGTCAATAATCTGAACCGAGATGACAGTGGGCACCCATTGCCGGTATTTAAATAGTTAACACCCTGACACCAATTGTGGGTGTTTGCAGTATAATGAAGTATGCATAAAGAGGGCGGCAATATATTGGGTTCGGATCCAAAGTGAATCTGTATGAGCCGGTGTTGCTCCAATTACTCTGTAATTCGGTATGTAACCCCTTCTATGCCTCTTGTCCTTGTTTTGTTAACTTTTTATGAAGTTTTTATCATTTCTCTTTCCTGTCTTCACCTCATTAAGTTCTGTGTTGGATTAAAACATAATCTGGCCCCCATAACCATCCAAAATTAATAAAAAAAAAATGATAATGATTTGAGAGGGATCGGTCATAGACTCATAGTGAATCTAATTTGCACAGGTCAGAGGTTAATATTCATCTTCTCATGACACGGTGGGACTTTGTATATAACTTATGATCTGGGGGGGTCATTTATCACTTGTTCCCTTTTTTTTTTTTACTCTTATTCATCCTTGAGGTTTTTCTAATAACTTATATGTCCTTTTTGTTGCGCCTTTATAATAATAATTATAATAATTCTTTATTTATATAGCGCCTACAGATTACGCAGCGCTGCACAGAGTTTGTCAAATCGTCGCTGTCCCCAATGGGGCTCACAATCTAAGCAACCTACCAGTATGTTTTGGAGTGTGGGAGGAAACCGGTGCAAACACGGAGAGAACATACAATCTCTTTGCAGATGTTGACCCTGGGAATTGAACCCAGTTCCCTAGCGCTGCAAGGTTGTAATGCTAACCATTGAGCCACCGTGCTGCAAGGCTGTAATGCTAACCACTGAGCCACCATGCTGCAAGGCTGTAGTGCTAACCACCGAGCCACCGTGCTGCAAGGCTGTAGTGTTAACCACTGAGCCACCGTGCTGCAGCTATGAGCACAGTTTGTGCCCTTTTGATAAAAAGACACAAATAGCACCCAAACAAGACGTAATTACTAAATGTAATATGCCAAAGCCAAACTAAAATCCAATCCCCATTTACCAATGGATCAACGTAAAACAAAAATGAGGAAGAAATTAGGAGCCTCGGCTTTTATTGGGGTAAATACTTGTCTTTTTGAAAAAGAAAAAATGAAAATAGAGAGATTAGAGTTTAGCCAAGACATTTTTTTTTCCACTTTTTGTTTGCTAAATTATCTGCCGATAAAGTTGATTGCGGAAGAGAGATGAGCAGCCTGGATTTTTTGAAAAAAAAAGATTGCAGAATAACGCAAAAACATTGTTGAACAAGTAGGAAGATTCCATTGCTGCTACAACCCTCGGGAGTATGAAGAAAGACGGGGTCGGCTCCAGGCTTCAGTAGGCCCCTGGGCGACAGACCCCTTCTTAGTAAACTCACATGGCGGCATTAAAAATTCAGAAACTAAAACTTATCATCCCAAACATCCCTTATTTTATATAAGACTATATATATATATATATATATATTTAACCCCAAACTCACTATGAATTAATTAGATACAGTCCCCTCACTCCCATGGATTCCTTACAATACAGCCTTATGCCCCCCCTTGATTCCTTACAATACAGCCTTATGCCCCCCCTTGATTCCTTACATACAGCCTTATGCCCCCCCCCCTTGATTCCTTACATACAGCCTTATGCCCCCCCTTGATTCCTTACAATACAGCCTTATGCCCCCCCCTTGATTCCTTACATATAGCCTTATGTGCCCCTGCCCCCCCCGATTCCTTATGTACAGACTTATGTGCCCCCCCAGCAGCTCTGGGCCCCGGCACTTGCCTGAATATGGTGCCGACCCTGAAGAAGGATTATGTCATTGATCATGGTCTGGTTTGGCTTAATTTTGTCCCTTTTTTTAGGCCCATAAAGCCCCAAATATTTAATAAATAGAGGGCAAACACCTGGCAGAGCAGATTTCACAAAGACAAATGAGGCGCAAAAGGCCAAGATGGAAAGTCGGCAAATTAAACTAAGCGAAACCGGCATCAGGCACGAAAAGGACTCGAAAAAAACGAAAAAACCTAAGAAATTGTCCTAAAAAAAAATAAATGACCCCCCTGATATCTCCATGATTTCTCCAAGAGAACTTATGTCTGGTGAGGGGGGGTTTGGATGCTCCGAAATGATTACAGGTGTTAACCCTTTATATGATGGCGGCAAAGCTCCATTGGGGAAGATGCTGGCAGAATGTAAATACTTAGCACGGATGAGGCGAATCAGAGTAAATCATCACAATTATTCCGGAATTGCTCCTATTTCAGGGCTTGTACCCCAGATTTCAGGCCGGATGTGGCCCCTTATTTCTATGGCTCTTACTGTAACCTGTGATGTGGGTGATGATACATTTACTATAAGAAGTGATTACATTGTTTCTTGTATAATATGTGAATTATATGACAAAAGCTTTGATAGATATTTACAAACATTCCGTGATATTTATTACATTGTTGGTTTGTAGATTTGCTATGAATCTGACATTTTTCTGGCAACGAGTTAATTGAATCTGTTTTCTATTTCAAATCGGACAAAACTTTTAAAATGACATCTAAGAGCGGGGGAGGGGTCCGGAGAGGAGAGGGGGGAGCGAAGAGACTTGTAAAATAAACTTATGAGACGAGAATTAGGGGGACATTAATCATAGGGGGTCTCAGCTTCGCCTGTTTTTGCACCTGGTTTGTTCTTTTTTTGGCTCCTGATCTGTGATGGATCTGGTTCTGCCTTAGTAAATGCGTTTTGGAATTGTCGCATTTCCTAATTTGTCTCTAATTTTTACCCTACAAAGTAAATCTCATTTGTGACCAATAATGGAACGAGACTGAGAGAATGTGACGGAACGTTCCGGGCGTCATCTCTGCACATAAAGTCTCCGCTTGTACAATGTCCGGAGCTCATTGTGATGTAACTGCAGGGACTAAAAGTTACAGAGAGGGAAAAATAATAATTCTTGCTGAAATGCGTCTTTTCCTTTGTTATTATAATGTACAGGGAATGGAGACTGATAATATTCTCAGATCTGTACAATAAGACAATAATCACTCCCAGAGATGATCCCATAGACAATGATGAAGTCCTTACTGGAGAAATGTTACATTACAAAACTGCTCCGAAGTATTTTCCATGTTGCATAGAGGGAATTCTTCATTTGGGAACCTAAAATGTATGTTTTTAGTAATGAAAAGGGAAGTTTTTTTTGCAGTGCAGCTGCTCAGAGTAGGGGCATTTTTGTGCCATTTTTGCGACATTTTAGGCGCAAATTAGTGATAGATGCCGAGCAAACATCTGTAACACAGCCGCTCACTATGTCAGATAAGGAGCAGGGGCTCAGAACCACTAAGTGCACCAGATTTTTGCACAAATAAACGCCAAAAACAGTCTAAAAAATTATGATCAATGTCCAGGAGATATGATCTATCTATCTCCTATCTATCTATCTATCTATCTATCTATCTATCTCATATCCATCCATCTATCTATCTATCTATCTGTCTTTCTATCTATCTATCTATCTATCTATCTATCTATCTATCTCCTATCTATCTATCTCATATCTATCTATCTATCTATCTATCTATCTATCTCATATCTATCTATCTATCTATCTATCTATCTATCTATCTCCTATCTATCTATCTATCTATCTATCTATCTCATATCTATCTATCTATCTATCTATCTCTATATCTATCTATCTATCTATCTATCTATCTATCTCCTATCTATCTATCTATCTATCTATCTATCTATCTATCTCCTATCTATCTATCTCCTATCTATCTATCTATCTCCTATCTATCTATCTCCTATCTATCTATCTATCTATCTATCTATCTATCTCATATCTATCTATCTATCTATCTATCTATCTCATATCTATCTATCTATCTATCTATCTCCTATCTATCTATCTCCTATCTATCTATCTCCTATCTATCTATCTATCTCCTATCTATCTATCTATCTATCTCATATCTATCTATCTATCTATCTATCTATCTATCTATCTATCTCATATCTATCTATCTATCTATCTCATATCTATCTATCTATCTCTATATCTATCTATCTATCTCCTATCTATCTATCTATCTATCTATCTATCTATCTATCTATCTCCTATCTATCTATCTCCTATCTCCTATCTATCTATCTATCTATCTATCTATCTCATATCTATCTATCTATCTATCTATCTATCTCATATCTATCTATCTATCTATCTATCTATCTCATATCTATCTATCTATCTATCTATCTATCTATCTATCTCCTATCTATCTATCTATCTATCTATCTATCTCCTATCTATCTATCTATCTATCTCATATCTATCTATCTATCTATCTATCTATCTATCTATCTATCTATCTATCTATCTCCTATCTATCTATCTATCTATCTCCTATCTATCTATCTATCTATCTATCTATCTATCTATCTATCTATCTCCTATCTATCTATCTCCTATCTCCTATCTATCTATCTATCTATCTATCTCCTATCTATCTATCTATCTATCTATCTATCTATCTATCTATCTCCTATCTATCTATCTATCTATCTCATATCTATCTATCTATCTATCTATCTATCTATCTCATATCTATCTATCTCCTATCTATCTATCTATCTATCTATCTCCTATCTATCTATCTATCTATCTATCTATCTATCTATCTATCTATCTATCTATCTATCTATCTATCTATCAATCTATCTATCTATCTCTATATCTATCTATGTAGAAGAAAGCACAGTGATGTGTAAGCTGTGGCCCCTGATGTATTACTACACATAGAAGTATTTTTAGCTTTCTTGTTATTTATATACATGTTGTGTATAGTGATGACATTTCCCTGCACTACACACGGATGGTATTCAGTGTTCAGCCCCTGCACTAATTGGGGTTAAACTGGTGGGTGCACAGTCACATGACCCTCCCATGTGCAGCAATATTATAGTTGTTGTATTAGTGTGAAGTTGCTATCACTGTGTACAATGATCATCTAAATATCTATCGTATATTCCGGCGTATAAGACGACCTGGTGTATAAGACGACCCCCCTACTTTCCTGTTTAAAATATAGAGTTTAAGATATATTCGCCGTATAAGACTACCCCTTTTCCAACGCATACAAAACACCGGTAAAAATTTTGAAAAAAACATTTGAATTTAACATGGTCCTTTTTTTAATTTAAATTCTTATGACATGCAGGTATATAGCATAAACATAAGGCATACAACAACAACATTACCATCGTCCATTTTACTTTAAATGTTACCATACTGTACCTTACATTTTTATTTTATTAAATATTTCATGCCATGTACTCAGAAGCAGGAAAAAAATTCCAAATGCAATGAAAATGGTGAAAAAACGCATTTGCGCCATTTTCTTGTGGGCTTGGATATTACGTCTTTCACTGTACGCCCCAAATGACGCATCTACTTTATTCTTTGGGTCGGTACGATTAAGGGGATACCAAATTTGTATAGGTTTTATAATGTTTTCATACATTTACAAAAATGAAAACCTCCTGTACAAAAATTATTTTTTTGATTTTGCCAAATTCTGGCGCTAATAACTTTTTTATACTTTGGTGTACGGAGCTGTGGGTGGTGTCATTTTTTAAGAAATTTGATAATATTTTCAATGATATCATTTTTAGGACTGTACGACCTTTTGATCACTTTTTATAGATTTTTTTTATATTTTTCAAAATGGCAAAAAAGTGCCATTTTCGACTTTGGGCGCTATTTTCCGTTACGGGGTTAAACGCATTGAAAAACCGTTATCATATTTTGATAGATCGGGCATTTTCGGACGCGTCGATACCTGATGTGTTTATGATTTTTACTGTTTATTTATATTTATGTCAGTTCTAGGAAAAGGGGGGTGATTTGAAATTTTAGGTTTTTTTATTATAATTTTTTTATTTTTAACTTTTTTATATTTTTATTTATACTATTTTTCAGACTCCCTAGAGTACTTTAACCCTAGGTTGTCTGATCGATCCTATCATATACTGCCATACTACAGTAAACACCCCCGATCGGTGCTAGCAATATGCAGCAAAGACTTACCGGCTATGGAGAGGGCTCAGCCCGTGAGCCCTCTCCATGCAGCGCGACCCGACCGCCGCCGTGAATACACGGCGGGCGGTTGGGATTACCGGCGTATAAGACGACCCCAGAGAAGACAGAAGATATTTCTGTCTTCAAAAGTCGTTTTATACGCCGGAATATACGGTACGTCTATCTATCTATCTATCTATCTCATATCTATCTCATATCTATCTATCTATCTATCTATCTATCTATCTATCTATCTATCTATCTATCTATCTATCTATCTATCTCCTATCTATCTATCTATCTCCTATCTATCTATCTATCTATCTATCTCCTATCTATCTATCTCCTATCTATCTATCTATCTATCTATCTATCTATCTATCTATCTATCTCCTATCTATCTATCTATCTATCTATCTATCTATCTCATATCTATCTATCTATCTCATATCTATCTGTCTATCTATCTATCTATCTCATATCTATCTATCTATCTATTGGGTAGCACAGTGACTCAGTGGTTAGCCTTGCAGTGCTGGGGACCTGGGTTTAAGTCTCAGGGTCAACATCTGCAAAGAGTTTGTATGTTCTCTGAGTGTTTGTGTGGGTTTCCTCCGGGTCCTCCGGTTTCCTCCCACACTCCAAAACATACTGGTAGTGATTAGATTGTGAGCCCCATTGGTGACAGGGACTGATTTGGTAACCTCTGTGCAGTGCAATGTAAATAAAGAATTATTATCTGTTATCTCTGTCTCATATCTGTCCAACAAAGTATAAGAAGTATATAATCTCTTCCCGCTGACAACTTTTTTTTAATTTTGCGCTTCAGTTTTTTTGCGTTCTTCCTCTTGAAATCCAGACCTGTCTTCTTTCCCTGTGTCCGGGGCTTGTGTTCTGTGTAACGGTTGCTCTTCTCACTGTCAGGATTTACTATTCCCTGCCGTGCGCTGGGAAATGGGGAAAAATTCCAAATGAGGTGAAAGTGATGAAAAAATACATTTGCGCCATTTTCTTATTTGCTCTCTTTTTTAGCTTTCACGATGCAGAAAAATGACCCCTCCCCTTAATTCTTTGGGTCGGTTCAATTACGAGGATTCCAAATTTATGCAAGTTTTATTTTATTTAAAAAATGCAAATTTGTACAAAGAGAATTCCTTTGTTTCAACATATTCTGAGGCCAATAACTTTTTTGTGGAACGATAAGACCTTTTCATTGCTACCATTTTGGGGACTGTAGGGCCATTTGATCTCATTTTATTCACAATTTCTATGTGTTGTGAAGTGGCAAAAATCTGGACGCTATGGGCCAGAAGTATCAGTGTTCTGCGCTCAAGTCTCATTGTTGCCCCTGAATTATCACAAGCTACAACCATCTGTGAGGAGTTGAGTTCCTGCCTCTTAGGCGCTATCTAAGATTTGGGCTCTTACATGTCATCCTCCTACAAGTTCCTCTCTTCTCCTCTCCCTCACCCCAGCATGAGAATGACCCCCACAGCAGCACCCAGGTGTGTGACACCCTGCACCCAGTGATCTCCTAAGCAGAGGCTTCTCCTGGAGGGGATCCCCCAGTGCTGGTCTCCTGCTGCCCCCCTGTAATTCTGGTCAGTATCCTCCTCAGACACCAGAGTGGTCATCCTGCTACATGGGACACTTCTCTGTCCTGTCTGCAGCTCCCACACACTTCTCTTCTATCCTGCTACACAGGACACTTCTCTGTCCTGTCTGCAGCTCCCACTCACTTCTCTTCTATCCTGCTACATGGGACACTTCTCTGTCCTGTCTGCAGCTCCCACACACTTCTCTTCTATCCTGCTACACAGGACACTTCTCTGTCCTGTCTGCAGCTCCCACTCACTTCTCTTCTATCCTGCTACATGGGACACTTCTCTGTCCTGTCTGCAGCTCCCACACACTTCTCTTCTATCCTGCTACACGGGACACTTCTCTGTCCTGTCTGCAGCTCCCACTCACTTCTCTTCTATCCTGCTACACAGAGGACACTTCTCTGTCCTGTCTCCCCCCCACTCACTTGTCTTCTATCCTGCTACATGGCACACTTCTCTGTCCTGTCTGCAGCTCCCACTCACTTCTCTTCTATCCTGCTACACAGAGGACACTTCTTTGTCCTGTCTCTCCCCCACTCACTTGTCTTCTATGCTGCTCTGAGCTCCCCTTAAACCTTGGTACATAAATCCTGCGCCAGTGGAGAAATACTACATCAAGTCTGACCTGGCGTAGAATTGCACTATAGTCTGCGCCTGAACGGTCAGTGAGAGGCAGAGCACAGGTATGCAGGTGTCGTAAGGGAATTGTCTATAATTTAGGGCTTGTATGCCACAAAGTTGTGGCATAAGCCCCGATAAATGTACCCAAGGTGTCAGATCATGTTCGAAGGCAAGAGCCACCATTTGAGTTCACAACCAGCTAGATCCAGGTAGACCATCTAGGCTGAGGGCATATATGATGGTTCCAGCCACCCGAGGAGACATGACCCTTTATACAGTACTCAAAGGTGCCCCCTCAATATTTAAGCCAAACAGGACCTTGATCTTGGTGACCCCAGTGTGCACACAACATTACACTCATAGGGGATTTATTATGCTTGTACTGGTGTACATAAAGTCACAACTCCTGGCACGGGACCAGGAAATGTGACTATTTGCCCCAGGTGGGCGTGGCATTGAGTGGGTGGAGATGGCCGGTGCCGAATATTCCTGCTCTATAGACTGTGGGACCTCAGAGCTGAATTTATTATTTTGACCCTGTCTCCCTTTAACTGGATGTGACTATAAAGTCTAAATATTTGTCCGGGAGTTTCCCTTCCTTCTTATTAATCCATTTTTTGGAGGACATAACATTATAGGAAAAAAAAAAATGTAAAAGTCATAATTTATAACAGGTGAAAGTTTTCTAATGAGTATAGATTTATTTTTACATATTCCACCGTTCACTTAACTCCATGTCATGTAAACGGATCCTGCAGGAAAAAGTCACTTATAAAGCAATAACTTTATTCTTCTTAAAAATAGATGAAATGGAAGAAGGTTGATGGTGCGCGAGGATCGGGCTGGGAGTTAAAGGTTTTCCAGTTTCCATTTTTTAGTGTTTTATTACCTAAGGGCGGGTGTGATGTGTGAATATTGGGTTCTTAATGCCAAATACTAAAGACATCCAGAGTAATAAAAACTGGGGGGGGGGGGGGGGTCATAAAATAATAAATGAATACATTTGCATATAATAATAATAATAATATTAATAATAATAACAATAATAATATTAATAATAATAACAAAAATAATAATAATAATAACAATAATAATAACAAAAATAATAATAATAATAATAATAATAATAAAATAATAACAATTATTATTATTATTATCTCCGCGCCGGTTTTCCACGTTAATGTCCGGGCCAATTTTTTGTCAATGCCTTTTACAAGCTATTAATTTTGTATTTTCCGGTCTCCATAGCTATATGGGGGCTTGTTTTTTCAGGCGCAAAATGTAGTTTTTAAAAGCACAATTTTCGGTTTCATATTTCCGTCTGTTTAACCTTTAATAACCATTTCTTTGCATTTATTTTAAAAAATAAGGAGAATCTGACACTGTTTTTTTTAAATAAAACTTTCAGCATTTATTGTGGAATCTAAAGAGCATAAAAATGTGGGTCAATATGCATCCAAAAATAACATATTTCTAGTTTTTTTTTTTACAACCTTAATTTGTATAATACAATCCTTTTTGGGTGAAAAAACATTTCCATCATCGCTTTCCAAGCACCATAATTTTTTTTACATTTTTGTCAGAGTGACTGTACGAGGGTCATTTATCTTATTTCCCCCTTCGCTGAGCTCTTTTTGCGCAAATGTCAAGAAAGTGGCGTTTTGGACATTCGGGTGCTATTTTCTGTTACAGGGTTCACCACCGGGAATAATTGGTTTTATAGATTGATAGAGTGGCGCTTTTTGGATGCAACGATACCTACCTTTTTTTTTTTATCTGTTCTAGTGAGGGGGGGGGGGTAATTTGAACTTTTTCGGGTCTTAATTTTATATTTTTTTCCCTTTTTCTATTATTTTCTTTACTGTATTTATAGACCCCTTAGGTACTTGTCGCCTAGTGTAATACCACTGTATTGCAATAGATTGAAGGTATCACATTCCATGACAGATCCTTTCCAATGACAGGCCATGGGATCAGCGCGGGGAGTACCGATCCAAGCCAAGATGGCGACGCCCACATGTAGCATTGCCGGAGGCATTTAAGAGGTATACTCCCACGATCGGTGCCAGCAATATGCAGAAGGCACCTGGACAATATGAAGAGGGCTCACCCCATGAGCCTGCGCCATACACCCCTTGATGGCCACCAATGTAATATTAATTGGTTTCAGGCAAGGGGTTAATTTAGAGCTAAGCAGCAGGTCCTAGGGCAGTACTTCCAGAGTGATGAACCCCCACTGATCCGATATTGATGACCTTTTCTATGCATTTACCAAGCTGAAGAGCCCCTTTACTCTGACAAAGTCTGTAGTGTGCCATAGAGTAAGCCGTAGGCTCTTGTCTGGAGGCCTTGGGATTCATTTACTACTTAAGTCTTACCACGCAGATTTCTTTTACTTCATGTAACAGAAGATACACCAGTAACTCCGAGTAGAGTATGTGGATCGATTTTTGGCTTGAGGTTTGCCCCTTCACTTTAGTATCTTTGAGCCTTTCCCATAAAGTTACTGTTATTCTGGGAAATAATAGTCCATGACGTTACAATGGTAATTACAGGAAAAAGAACTTGGAACAGTCTAGAAGATAGGTGGTGCCAGCTGCGGAATATTCCGCTAATCATCTCACCGTGCAGGGATGGCGCCAAGTATAACACATTATTAGGTAGCATAAGATACAATGGCAGCCAGAACTCCATTATATTCACTTCATGTCGAGTTATCAACTAATTGGCCGAAGTGTCTCTGATATTAAGACATCGATTAGTATTATACCCTATGAGGACACGTATGTCTCTGACCACCCCTCCTGTCTTGGTTCACAACGTGGAACCGAAAAGCCACCCTCCTCCTAATGGCTGCTGGGTCCTAGTGAAAATAAAAAAATTCTCTAAATTGTCACCATCCAGTTTATCCAATACTTACCACTAGTCTAACAAGGCAGGCTCTGACTTTGATACATGGCTGTCTTTCCCTTCTCTGTGACCCTTCTATTCCTGACCCCTTGGTGCCGTGCCATGGTGTCTTCCACCCAGCTGGGTTAGGACCAGTTCCAGGACTGCTCTGAGAGGTAGCTACCTTGTGACCCTGTCTCAGTAAAGTCCAGATCCCATGTCTAGTTTAAGGGGCAGTTTGGGGTTAGGTCAAGGGAGGGGAAGTTCTTGGGTTGGTACGAATAAAAAATACAAAGTATATTAGAAATCTGCAGGACAAATTTCACTGAATAACTATGTAAATATTGCCCTAAATGCAGGGGTATTATCCGAGGGGGAGCAGAGAGTATGGTGGCTTCAAGGACCATAAAGGGTTTCTTCATCTGAAGAGATTTAGCACTGGGGACCCAAATCTCCAAGTGCCTCTGCAAATTGAATTTAAGACCATTGATTGTGTAGCGTAAGCTCTTATGCAGGTTAGGTAGCGGAGGAGGGGAATTAACTAAACTTTCTTTATGCAAGAGATTTTTTTGGATTGGTGGTGTTATTTTTTCAAAACTTAAATTTTTCTAATGGAAGCCATGATAATATGGTGGATAAATCATCCAATTGTCTATAGCAGGAACCTTTTTGGGGCCCAGCACCGAAGGAGGGTATTACCACTCCTAAAGGGTAAGGTGTGACGACTTGAAGATCTCTAGATCAAGGACAAAGTTGACCTTGCTTGAACCTTGGTGGCCATGGTGGAGAGGCCCGTAACAAAGGAACTCCCTTGTACAATAGTTTACATTCTGTGGATTATACATGAAGCCTATATAGCAGCGATCCTATAGGATCCTCAAAGGTTATGGTTTAGGAGATAATCTTTTCTCTGTGTGAACCTTGGTGGCCATGGTGGAGCGAAGCCCATAGCAAAGCAGTAGTTCACAAATGACGGGTCCATCATCTTGTTGATTATACCAGCAGCGGCAGAGGAAAACACCACCACCACTCTTATAGAAGCTTCATTGTTAAGGTGTGGTGATTTAAAGAGACCCTGTCAGGCCAAATAAACCCTCTAAGAGCACTTACAAAGAAGTTCCATAGCCCGACCCCAGTTATAGCAGTGTTAAATCACTAGCTTTATCGGAACATAAGCACACCCCTGTAAGATTGACGCGGCATTCAGACCGCTATGTACTTCAGTGTTTTCTAGCTTATTGGTATTTTCAGATAAAGCTAGCGATTTAACACTGCTATAACTGGGCTAGGGCTCGGGGGCTTCTAACTTTAGTAAGTTCTCCTAGAGGGTTTGTTTTGCCTGACAGGTCCTCTTTAAGATGCTTATAATTCAAGAAAAAGAGGAATTGTAGACCGTAACCTTTCCTCCATGTGAAGCTGGATGGCCATGGTGGATTGGAACCCCCACGAATGGAGACCCCATATACAAGAATTCTGAAATGACGGGACCATCATCCTATTCTTTATACCAGGAGGCTATATGGAGATCAGTATAGAAGGAGGCCATCACCATCCCTACAGGGCATGAAGTTGCCGTGCCATGTAGCCTCAGCTCCGGCTACTCCTCACCCCAGTAGCCTCTTTAGAAGATCATATTAGGGCAATAAAAGTTAGAAAAAGATACAGGGGACGTGAGGATTAGCCCTTAAAAGGGCTATCCTAACGTACAATAGAGGCACCTACCACCCGATCTACCTTAATAGGTAGATTTGTGGTGGTAGGCTTCCTTTAAGGTTGAGGTTTGTTGACTTGTTCATGATGTTCATAGTTTAAGCAGGATAAGAAATGATGAAAAGTGAAAACCATAATCTTATTTTTGTGGACCTTGGTGGCCATGGTGGAGTGTCGCCCATATTAATATATACAGTAGCCATGAAACGTTAGTAGCTACCTAACAATAGTTATACAGGAAGTTCTGTAATTCCTCACTACATTGGGCTTTGTCCTAGACTTCTCTCTTTTTTTGGTTTCTATTACTAAAATGAGTGTTTACAATTCCTTCTAATTCTTCTCTTGGCTTCGATCCCTCGCACTTGGCAGAATCCAGAACTCAGAGGAATGTGTTAATGACCCGACTACAAAGCTTCAATAATAGAAATTAGTTTCCTGGTTCCTTACTTCATTATCTTGTTATTACATTCAGGCGAATCCTGATGGCTCGCCCTCAGCGCGGAGAGCTCTTGTTTACAAGGAGTTGGTGGTTTTGGGGGTTTTGGCTCCGACATCTATAAATAAAAGAAAACAAACCTCTATGTCGACTATTGAAAGGTCAAGAATGTGCGTTGTGCCTGATTGAGAACTAACTGTCTACATCTTTTACGAGTTTGAGTCATTCCCTGAACTTTTTACTCATCCACTGCCATTTTTATGGTGTAACCAAAATAACTAAGAATGGATCAAGAATTCTTAAAGGGGTATTTCCATCCGTAGCATAACTCATATATGATGGAAATGTGAGGGTCCAATCTCCACAACCTTTCACAGCACTGCTGCTACTAACAACCTACACATAATAATCATACCTTTGTGTACATTGTTAGTAGCAGTAGGACTGTGAAATGTGTATTTATATTTCAGGATTGTAGCTCTTCAGGGGATACACTAGGGGTGTGACCTCACACTGCTGTGCTCTGTGCAGCCAGTGGTAGATATTGTAACAGAATATATAGGTAAAGTGGAACACTACAACTTATCCCACCATAATAGGTTATAACATCAAACCGTGAACAGTTTTAAGCTGATACTAGAGCTGAGGAAAACAAAAAATGATGAACGATATCTGTGGTTAAAAAACGATTGTTAGTAAGTCCGAGAGGTAATATGCAATAGATTTTCAACAGGACATCAATCAAAGTTAGTAGAACTTCCCAAACGGCCCCCCTTCTGTATTTTATTTACTTGTGCCCACAAAGATGCCTAAACGCTGTCATTGAGGAGGAAGGTCCTGGTAGGTCACTAGAAGACATAGAGTGGCTTATTTACAAGATTATTTTATATATCAATTACAATTGTCTACAACTTGTCCAAAAGGTTCAACCTCTGGCCCATAAATTATACCATGGGTATTACGTGAACATGGGGAATTCTCCTAGGCAGAAACTCTAAGTGTCACCTGAGGAACCAGTAAAACTATTTTATAACATGTTTCCATTCAGAAGCCTAAATGTGATTAATTGAGTAGGAAGGTCCTGGTAGGTCACTAGAAGTAGAGCTCTCAGGCTCAAAGAAAACACTTGAAGTGGCTTATTTAAAACTTTTAGCCTTATATTATATATCAATTATTATTGTCTCTTTTGAATTTATTTGAAAAATACCTGTGACCATAAATTGTATCATTGGTACTGCATCAACCTTAGGGAAGTGTCACATGAGGAACCGGTAGCCCCTTTTATCATGTTTCTACTGAATCTGAATTTTAAGTGATCCCCCAGAAGAAGCAGAATCAAATAAATTAAAAGGGTTGTCCCACATACCAAGTTAGGCCCTATCCACAGGTCTCAGAGACCCCCACAAATCACGAGAATGAGGGGATCCGATGCTGCGCTCAGCAATTTCCGTCAGCTCCATTGAGATGGATGGAACAGAACAGTCATGTGCAGCCGCTTGCTCCATTAATCTCCGGGACCGACGAGGGGTGCGACAGAGGTATGTGGGACCCCATCTGACATCTCGTTCTCGTGATCTGGGGGGGTCTCATCACTGAGACCCCTACCGATGTGCAAGTTAGGCCCTATCCTGTAGATAGGGCCTAACTTGGTTTGTAGGACAATTCCTTTAAAGTAGTTTCATGGTGATTTTATTGAGGAGGAAGGTCTTGTTATTTTCTTGTTACAATTTTTCCAAAAATCAGCAGTGCTCATAGCCTGGAAATTTAAAAAAAAAATAATTGTGGTTCAGGTAATACTTTTAACCCTCCAGTATTTTCCCCACTTTTTTTTTTGTTCTGGATTAGATTTCCATAAAGTTTATATAAATAACATCTTCCTATTGTATCAATATCTAAATACATTATTAATTCGGGTACTCGGATTCTTCCTTCAGAAAGTTATTTATCTATTCAGAGAAATGTAGATTTATGGTGATGTCATTGAAGAGAAAGGTCCTGGCAGAGCGCTAGATGGATATTTTCTTGGTACATTGTCTGTAAAAATAAGCTGTTTAAAACATCTTGAAAAATTGTGATTACTGATATACAACTTTTATCCTTTCATGATTTTTTTGCTCCGAAAATTAAATATGTATTCAGGGAAATGCAGATCTATGGTGATGTCATTGAGCAGGAAGGTCCTGGCAGGGCTCTAGGTGGATATCTCCTGTTACAATGTCTGCAAAAATCAGCAGAGCTCATAACCTGGAAACAAAACCCTTAACATTGTGGTTGATATACAACTTTTATTATATATTTCACATTTTTAAGAATCTAAGATATCCACAAGGAGTAACCTGGAGTCATAAATTACATTTTTGGGTGTTAGGTGATCCCGGAAGCTGCGCCTAAGCTGTAACTCTTAGGAGCACACAATGAACCAGCAGTATTTTTTTTTACCACGTTCCTACGGAAACAGAATTTTAAGTTATTACACCCCCGGACAGGCACTTAAAAATAATGAAAAAATAAATAAATTAATGGGATTTACAAATCAAAGTCTAAACATGTCCACGTTACGTCTCAATCTAAAACATCTTGAAAGCTACTGTGAATCTTGCCAAGACCAGGGCGGGAAGGGGAACGTTAAAAAGCGCGATTGCATCTGTGCGAGCCTCGGAAATGTGTTAATAAAGTGTCTTATGCATAAAACAGACCATTAGTCAGAGGACTGTAAATAAACTTCTTGGCAGCGAGTCTCCAACTCGAAAAACGGCAGGAAAAAAAAAAGAGCCGTCTGCCCCAGATGTAACAACTGATAGATTCCGTTTTATTGTGTGTATCAGGTAATTCCACCGCAACTTCTGTCGTAACACCTCACAAATCCCAGGCGGGGGCGGCCGCCGGACCAGACTAGGATGTTATTCTTTCATTTGTGAAACGGCGGTATAAATGTACAAGAAAATCAAAGGTTCTGAGCGCGAGAGATATACGTCTTACATACCGCGGCCGCGCTGAGTTGTTAAATGAAGGGATAGTGTTGTTATAAGATTTGGGGCGGCTACTGTGTGGAAGACTTAGATATGTAGAGTTTATATATTTACAGTCTAGAAATTACTCAGGAGCTCAAAAAGAGAGACGTCCGGGAGCTCAAAAAGAGAGACATCAGGGAGCTCAAAAAGAGAGGCGTCCGGGAGCTCAAAAAGAGAGGCGTCCGGGAGCTCAAAAAGAGAGACGCCCGGGAGCTCAAAAAGAGAGATGCCCGGGAGCTCAAAAAGAGAGACGTCCGGGAGCTCAAAAAGAGAGACGTCAGGGAGCTCAAAAAGAGAGGCGTCCGGGAGCTCAAAAAGAGAGGCGTCCGGGAGCTCAAAAAGAGATACGCCCGGGAGCTCAAAAAGAGAGATGCCCGGGAGCTCAAAAAGAGAGACGTCAGGGAGCTCAAAAAGAGAGACCTCCGGGAGCTCAAAAAGAGAGACGTCAGGGAGCTCAAAAAGAGAGACCTCCGGGAGCTCAAAAAGAGAGATGCCCGGGAGCTCAAAAAGAGAGACGTCAGGGAGCTCAAAAAGAGAGACGTCAGGGAGCTCAAAAAGAGAGACGTCTGGGAGCTCAAAAAGAGAGACGTCAGGGAGCTCAAAAAGAGAGGCGTCCGGGAGCTCGAAAAGAGAGGCGTCCGGGAGCTCAAAAAGAGAGACGTCCACAGCTCAAAAAGAGAGGCGTCCGGGAGCTCAAAAAGAAAGACGTCCGGGAGCTCAAAAAGAGAGACGTCCGGGAGCTCAAAAAGAGAAACGTCCACAGCTCAAAAAGAGAGAGGTCAGGGTGCTTAAAAAGAGAGACATCCAGGAGCTCAAAAAGAGAGACGTCCGGGAGCTCAAAAAGAGAGAAGCCCGGGTAAATCCGAAATGAGTTGCGCAACTTAGCATGGCCTGTTTCCCCGTGGTAAGTTGCGCAGGCGCGCGTGTGCCGGAGAGCTCGGTGACGTCACTAGCTCTCCAGCACTTCAAAATCCGGCGCAGGCATGGGTGCACGCATGGTGCGCCGTGCCCAAGTGCGGTGCGCCGAGTTATAAGTTAATATAACTTATAAATCTGTGATGGGGGCTTTGTTCCCCTAACAAAAATATGCTCCGGCACCAGCTCACCCTAAGCTGGTGCCATGTATATGTGTATAAAACCTACCACTTTTAAGTGGTAGGTTTCCTTTAAATAGGGTGCACCTTGCTCCAGGTTAACTCTAGTCTAGACAAATCTCCCCCAAAATATTATGGTACTTTGCAAAGGTCTTTAGGATATTTATAAAGAACATGTAGGGACTACCTGTAATTAAAGGCTTTTACCCTGGATTAAAAAAAAAAATTGATATGTAAAAAAAATACATCAAAATAAAAGTAAGGGAGAACGTGACTGTAAGTTCTAGATTTTCCAGGTTCCCAGCTTATTCTTAGGTTTACATAAAGGCAATCGGATTTGGTCACAGACAGAAGGCAAATTTTCCAATATATAAGTCCAAGGAAAGTAGAGATCAGCATTGATGGTCTCTGAAAGGCAAAGGTGGCACATTTACTCACCCATCCGGAGGAGGTCACAGAAAGTGCATTGTCCGTGTATAATGAGCTGTGCGGGGAGTCACTAAGATCCTGTGCCCGATATCCTGCATGTGTCGCTTCCTCGCTCAGGTCCCCGGAGTTCACCTTCTTCTTCCTGGTGCATGTAAGTGCATTGTCCGTGTATAATGTGCTGTGCGGGGAGTCACTAAGATCATGCGCCCGATATCCTGCATGTGTCGCTTCCTCGCTCAGGTCCCTGGAGTTCACCTTCTTCTTCCTGGTGCATGTAAGTGCATTGTCCGTGTATAATGTGCTGTGCGGGGAGTCACTAAGATCATGCGCCCGATATCCTGCATGTGTCGCTTCCTCGCTCAGGTCCCTGGAGTTCACCTTCTTCTTCCTGGTGCATGTAAGTGCATTGTCCGTGTATAATGCGCTGTGCGGGGAGTCACTAAGATCCTGCACCCGATATCCTGCATGTGTCACTTCCCCGCTCAGGTCCCTGGAGTTCACCTTCTTCTTCCTGATGCATGTAAGTGCATTGTCCGTGTATAATGCGCTGTGCGGGGAGTCACTAAGATCCTGCGCCCGATATCCTGCATGTGTCGCTTCCCCGCTCAGGTCCCCAGAGTTTACCTTCTTCTTCCTGATGCATGTAAGTGCTTGGGCTTGCAACACAATTTGAAACTTAAATCCTGCGCTCAGTCCGGAAATGTTTGACAGTTCGACGGCCGCCCCCCGGATTTCTTTTGCACGAAAGCAGCGCAGCCGCGCCACAATCCGATCGCATGCGACACAATCCCCAGTTAAATACCCGTCACAGCCGCCCAAAACCTGAAAACGACAGAAAGTCTGACAAAAGTGCGTCAGCGGACCCTTAGTAAATAAGCCCCAATATATTTTTGGAATATGGCAGAGCAAGGAGTTTAGAGTGGAGTTTTTCATCAAAGAGACCCCTTTAAATAATTTAGCTTGGTGCTACTGGTCTTAGAAATCAAAGCTGCTCTCATAACTAGCGATGAGATGACCCATTGCGGTTTGGGTTTACCAATTTTGGCTGAACTTTGAAAAAAAGTTCAGTGCGGGATCCTAAACCCAAACCAGGGGGGGTTTCTCCTACCACATACTGCAATACTAAAGTGGGCATTTAAAGGGTTAACACCTGAGATCAGTGCCAGCGCACCGATTGTGGGTGTAACCGGTGCATGTTTTCTATTGAAAATAACTCATCCAAAATAAATGATTCATCATTTATGATTAAAAAGCATCACCCCTTTCCCTAAATGGTTTCTTTCCGTGGCTGCAACATTAAAAAAATCATAAAATTTACAAAAAAATAACCACGATAATCACATAAATGTAAAGTTCTTATATTGGTAAATATTTTAGGCATAGTCTTTTTTTATTTCTTTTTTTTTTTTACAAAAAGTTTCCTTTTGATAAAGTGATTTTGTGCCTTATGTTTTTGCAATAGAAATAACCCACGATTCTAGAAAACCTTCCAGGATGCATTTGCAATTCATCGACTTTTTTTTCCCCCCTTTATGTGATTGACAGTTAAATGACTCTTAAGCCTCACGTTACCTCCGAAGCACTTGACACCATCACAAACCTTTCAGACTTGTGGTATTAAAGTGACATTATGGAAGCATTTTCATTGCTCAAATTTGAGGTTATATATATCCTCCTTGTCTGTAATAGACTATCAAATCCTTAAAGGAACACATTTTTTGTGGTTATAATTCTGCCTTCGCTGCATGAAAACGGGGGGTAGGGGAGGGGGGGGGTTGACTAGCGATGTCCATTTAGTCAATAAATCTGTCGTCGCTGACTGATTTCCATTTCCTGGGAAATAAACAAATTACTTTTGGATTCTTTCAAGCGGCAGACGTTGGGGCAAAGCACAAACTCCCTCTTGTGTTTCCACCAATCCAATGAATTAGCAAGAAAAATGGCAGCCGGCGGCAACAGAAGAAGTCTCTATTCTCTCACACCTGTTAGGCCGGAGACTTCCATAATATAACTAAGAATTCAAACACGTCTTAAGTCAATGCTTTAAGGAAGAGCGGCCAAAACTAAATCCTTAGGAGTATAGCCGATTCCATTATGAATCAACCCTAGTACTGTACCCCGATCCGACGTGATGACTTTCCCAGCACAGGTGAACGGTTTTTATGAGGAGCAATTCATGCACCCTGCCGTAAAACAGATCAGCTTAGACTCGTCTGGTAGAAACTTCAGAAGTTCAAGTTGCCTTAAAAAGAACCTTTGTGTCCTGTGCACATAAAACCCCCTCTGTAGGATCATATGTCTCCTGTTTTATTACTACATCAGACTCACATTTTCTTTTATTATTATTCTTATTAAAGTTATTACATTTTTTTCAAATTTATACGTAGTAGATATAGGTCATTTATTTGAAATTCGAAAAAAAAAGCCTCACTCGTTTTAAAATTTGGAAGTTTAATTATATGATTTTGTTTAAAGATATTTGGGGCGGAATATCTGTGGAATAATTAAAAAAATATAAAAGTTAGTTCCTGTATTTGTATATGAGTATTGTTCCGGAGGAGGAGGAAAGTGGGGGACCAGTTACCGATCCAATTACGAGTTTAGACCAATTTAATCTGACCATTTTTTTAACTGTTTTTTTAACCTGTTTGGGTTTTTTGCTCGATAAAATGATAGGAATTCTTAGATGACATTTGATACAATTAATTTATATGATCTATTTTTTGCACATTAATTGCTTGGTGTGTTTGGGCTTTAAGCAGGTTTGCCAGATTTTTCCAAAATTGATCTGTCCTAAACATATACAATATTATTCTAAAGTTTTAGGCAGGAGAGGAAACAAATCTGCTCAGTAAGAATGTTTTCCAAATTAGATCTGGTATTTTATTATTTTTACCAAAGACTGAGAATCTCCAATCTGAGTGAATGAATATGAATGAGAAATCAAATCAAATGCTGGTGTGACAGCCCTTCAACACATCAACAAATCTTTTACTTAGACTTACACGTAGTAGGAACTCAGCAGGGAGGTTATTCCTGGCATCTTTAAGAACTTAGATCTTCTGTGGATATAAGCTTGTTCACATCCTTCTGCCTTTTCATGTAAACCCAGAGAGACTCGACGATGATTGAGATAAAGGTTCAGTGTGGCCAAAATTATGACAGTCAGTTTTGCAAGGACCTCAGCATTGAGATTGTTCCACACATCTTAAAGAACTAAGCACATTTTTAGCTGGCGGCATGTGCTATGCTGATAAAAAATGCCTATGTCAACACTCTGAATCATTTCAGTCCTTCATAAAACTTTACTTCACATTACTTGTCTACCTGTCAGCAGAATGCAACAGCTGCAGCCTGTGTGTGCCTGTGCCTCAGTTTCCTCATGCAGTTTTCCTCTCCTCCACACCATCCCCCTCCCCTGCCTGCTTAATGCACATGACAGGAAGAGGGGAGGGGGGAGGAGGAGGATGACTGTGGAGGAAAGGAAACTAAGGCACAGGCACACACAGACTGCAGATGTCCCTACTCCTTCCTGGGACTCTCCACATGCTGCTGGCAGGGAGCCAATTAATGTGACATAAAGTTTTGTAAAGTACTGAAATGATTCAGAATGCTGACAACGGCATTTATAAAATCAGCATAGAACAAGCTAAGGGAACCTATCACCAGCTAAAAATTACATTCCTGTTGACAGGTTCACTTTGAGGTCAGGAGTAGGGCTGTCAGTAGATCTCTGTGTTGGGGAGTGCTATTCTATAATGGGGAGGGGGTTATTCCACACTACGCAAGCCTGATGCTGTAGGATAAGACCTCTAAAAATCAGGATGTATAAAATGCCAATCAGGAGATTAATTTTTCAATTTGGATTCTAAAGGTAACTTCTTCAGAAATGTTTTTTTCCTATAAGGGCAGGACTTTCTGTGGCATATTTATAAGGGCCACGTCAATAGCGTAGAGGCCCTGAAAAAAATTGCTAGCCTATTGCTAGCACTTGAGATTATTTGCCCTAATCCGCCACCTTCGCACCAGTGGGGCTTAAAGGGGCCTAAAGGGGGGCGTGGCCGGGAGTGGGTCAGCGCGGGGCGTTACTGTCCCTGTGCCGGCGACTTTTTACATGCACGTTTGTTTCTGTGCTGCGCAGCACCCTGCCCGATACATCAAGAGGCAGAAACCTCTTGACGAATCGCACTGCGAGCGCCAGCGTATGATAAATATCCCTCTCTGACTTTAAGAAATAAACCCTTGTCCCACTTTTATCCAGTAGTGAATGCCAGGCCTCGGTTTAAATTTTATGCTACATTTTTTGCCGTAGAATTTGTAACTTCTCGCAAGCAATAAGATAAGTGGCCATGGTCTCCAAAGAACTTTCCTGCAGTCTCGGGCAACTTAGGAGATGCTGCAAAAGCGACCCATCCTCGGCTCTTGGGACTGCAGGAAAAGTGAGAAGGTGTGGACAGAGCTGGATTATCTTTGGAGGTTCTCCTGCTGGCCCCACAATTCTTCCTCTAAAGAGAGACCCCGGAGAGAAGCTGCAATGAGAGTCTGAATTTTCTCTCCTTCTTTCAACTGTATTGGTGCCCTCAGGGGGCCGATATGACTGAAATCTGTGGAAGAACAGGGTGCAATAAGTTATTGCTTAAATTCCCATATTGGCACCTGATGATAAGTAATTGGGTTTTGCTTGTGGTTTGGGCACTCAGGAGGTCATTCATCTTTAGTCAGGACATTTTTGTGTGTCTTTTCTGGGTTTTCTTAGTTGTTGATAAGGCAGCTGAGTTTGTGAGGTTTTTGTGACTTTTTATCAAAAAGTCTCACAAAAGTCTCAAACTCTTCTACAACTTCTTTTAAAGTTTTTCCTATGCCTGGTCAGGACTCAGGACTGAAGTTTATTTGTGACTTTTTCATACGTCCCCATCTGGATTTTAAATATATATATCAGACGCAACACTGAACCATTCTTGCTTGGCTATCTTTAATAGGTGAGTGGAAAAGTTGCAAATTTAGCCCCCCCCCCAGTCTATAAATGGCTTGCCTTAGCGGATAAGTGGGGTTGGGGATCCAACCTAAATCTATAAAGATCACATAAATGGAGCACTGGTCCCACATAAACTTCATTTACAAGAAGGTTTAAGGGGAACCTTCAGGGCCTTATTCTTCTAATCGCTGAGGCTCCCGGTGTGAGTTGGCTCTCACCCTGATCCTATAGATCGGGAAGAAGTAAAAGTGATGGAAAAAATCCCTTAAAATTAATAAAACCTCGGAAACACTTCTACGATTCATCAGACCCCAGACTGCCCAAACAATTCCAAAATCAGACAGCACCTGCACTTACTGCTGCCAGACAAGACCTTATGTATCACATCTACTGTCATATAGTGACCGGTTGTATACATAGTGGTCGTTATTTTGACCGTGCTCTTCTAGTTGAGTACATGCACCAAAGACGAATGACTCTATGGGATTTTCTATGAGTTTGGGCATCAGTGAGGATGACATTATAGACATTACGTTGAGGCTGGTGAATACAGATGTTTAGGTCCGTGTTGAACATTGCAGTCCCCAAACCAGGACTTTGGGCAGAAGTTTGGTTTTGGCGTTCAGGCTCATCCTCAGCCGGTAACATTTGGAATTTGGTGCTGGTAACCAACACGCCCTTTTTCTAAAGATCGTCAATTCCCATGACGTCATTGGAAGAAACAATCCAAAGGTCAATTGAAGCACAAATGGCTTCGAACGCTGCATTTGAAGAGTTGACACCTACGATAGGTGGCAGGATGTTACCAGTGGGGGTGAGCATTCGGCTTAGGGTTTGGTATATTCTTGTACATAGGGGGCAGTATTATAATAGTTATATTCTTGTACATAGGGGGCAGTATTATAGTACTTATATTCCTGTACATAGAGGGCAGTATTATAGTAGTTATATTCTTGTACATAGGGGGCAGTATTATAGTAGTTATATTCTTGTACATAGGGGCAGTATTATAGTAGTTATATTCTTGTACATAGGGGGCAGTATTATAGTAGTTATATTCTTGTACATAGGGAACAGTATTATAGTACTTATATTCTTGTACATAGGGGGCAGTATTATAGTAGTTATATTCCTGTACATAGGGGGCAGTATTATAGTAGTTATATTCTTGTACATAGGGGGTAGTATTATAGTAGTTATATTCCTGTACATAGGGGGCAGTATTATAGTAGTTATATTCTTGTACATAGGGGCAGTATTATAGTAGTTATATTCCTGTACATAGGGGGCAGTATTATAGTAGTTATATTCTTGTACATAGGGGGCAGTATTATAGTAGTTATATTCTTGTACATAGGGGCAGTATTATAGTAGTTATATTCTTGTACATAGGGGGCAGTATTATAGTAGTTATATTCCTGTACATAGGGGGATTATTATAGTAGTTATATTCTTGTACATAGGGGGCAGTATTATAGTAGTTATATTCTTGTACATAGGGGGCAGTATTATAGTAGTTATAGTCTTGTACATAGGGGGCAGTATTATGGTAGTTATATTCTTGTACATAGGGGGCAGTATTATAGTAGTTATATTCTTGTACATAGGGGGCAGTATAATAGTAGTTATATTCTTGTACATAGGGGACAGTATTATAGTAGTTATATTCCTGTACATAGGGGGCAGTATTATAGTAGTTATATTCTAGTACATAGGGGGCAGTATTATAGTAGTTATATTCTTGTACATAGGGGGCAGTATTATAGTAGTTATATTCTTGTACATAGGGGGCAGTATTATAGTAGTTATATTCTTGTACATAGGGGGCAGTATTATAGTAGTTATATTCTTGTACATAGGGGGCAGTATTATAGTAGTTATATTCTTGTACATAGGGGGCAGTATTATAGTAGTTATATTCCTGTACATAGGGGGCAGTATTATAGTAGTTATATTCTTGTACATAGAGGGCAGTATTATAGTAGTTATATTCTTGTACATAGGGGGCAGTATTATAGTAGTTATATTCTTGTACATAGGGGGCAGTATTATAGTAGTTATATTCGTGTACATAGGGGGCAGTATAATAGTAGTTATATTCTTGTACATAGGGGACAGTATTATAGTAGTTATATTCCTGTACATAGGGGGCAGTATTATAGTAGTTATATTCTAGTACATAGGGGGCAGTATTATAGTAGTTATATTCCTGTACATAGGGGGCAGTATTATAGTAGTTATATTCTTGTACATAGGGGGCAGTATTATAGTAGTTATATTCTTGTACATAGGGGGCAGTATTATAGTAGTTATATTCTTGTACATAGAGGGCAGTATTATAGTAGTTATATTCTTGTACATAGGGGGCAGTATTATAGTATATATATATATTCTTGTACATAGGGGGCAGTATTATAGTAGTTGTATATCTTCATAGTATTATATCATCTTTACCAAAGTTGTAAGGTGGAAAGACTTATATTTACTATATTATATTCTATCTTCTATCTATATACTGGTTGCAGCGCTGGTGATATACAATGCAGGCTCCTGGCAGGCGTAGTATGAGTTACTATGTCCTCATTCTTTAGTCTTGACTTTCATACATCTGGCTGTTAATTCATTTTGTGGTCGTGGAATGTGTGTGACGGGATTCTCCGGGTCTTACATACCCTCCATGCCAAAGTTTTGACTTCATGAATGAAATGACAGCAGTCCCAGAAGCTGAATGAAAGGCTCCGCTCCATAGTGATCTCCGGCTTGTTAGCTCACATCTTTGTGCTGTGTATCAGGGAACTTTGGTCAGCGATATCCAGGAGATGGAGATATTCCGGAACCTTTGGAATCTTCTCTCCTGTACATTGGGTGCCGCAGGGTCAACTGCTGAACAAATATTTTTCAGCAGAATTGTAACGTACAGCCGATAAGATTGTGGCCGGACCCGTTACTATTATCATTAATGGGGTTCATGACCTTACAGTGAATAGAAAGTGTCACATCTTTTGGATGTGGAAAGGAGGTCCAAGAGGTGGGATCTGAATTCGAGAGAATTCTCTGACATAACATGTAGCAAGGCCATCAATGTCAAAGGTTAGAAAACTTCTTCAATGTAGTTGGCAGAAGTTTCATTGTCATTAACCCTTCTGAGGCTCTGACTTTTGGTATCAGCAGCAGGTGAGAGAATTGGGTCCTGTACATGGGACCGGCCCTCCATTCATTCTCTATGATACCACAGAATAGACATACTGGACTAGATCCAGAGCTTCCAGACCAGATCTAGGTGCATCGGCACAGGCTTGCGCGCAACAGAAATGGGGGGGGGGGCGATGTGGTCCGTTGGACAACCCGACGGATTCGGACAACGCGCAGGATATAACATTTAGAATTGTGACGCAAAATAAAGCACTTACATGCACCGGGAAGAAGAAGGTGAACTCTGGCAGACCTCGGCGCAGATGCCCGAGCAGGAACTTGGGCGCACGAGCTTAGTGAATCGCAGCAGATCTGAATCCTCGTAGGACAATGCACCGCGAGATCGCGAAAACACCGGGTAAGCATTATTACCCCAGAGACATCTTGGTTTATGGTTTTGTTATATATCTGTTTCCGTAAGCCCTTAGATGCACAGATTTAGGTAAATTGAGGGCAGAGAATTGTTGCCCAGTCCTAGGGTTGGGGGCTATGATTGTCTTATGTGCTCTGCCCCGTAGGACCTCCACTGGGTGCACACAGCTTATTAGTTTGCAGAGAGTCCTTTAATAAAAGAAAAGTCCCATCTCGGAGATCTATTTCATATCCACAGGATCCGAGGTCGGGGTGCAACTACAGGGGTAGCAGCGGCAGCAGATGCTATGGGGCCCACTGTGTCAGGGGGGCCCAGCATCCGACCTGACACACTAAAGAATGGAGGAGGTGAATTATTTTATATAAATATATATATATAACTACACATTTACTAAGGTTTTGCGACGCACTTTTTTCGGACTGGGCCCTATCCTCAATGGTAAGACGGCTCGCACAGGTATTTAGGTAGTGGGTGCCTTGCGATTGTGTCGCAGAAGACCCTTTTTTTGGCGCAGCTGCGCTGCTTCCATGTGACATAAATCAGGGGGCGTGCTTGACGATCCGACTGATTTGGACTTTTGTGTCACAAGCCTAAACACTTACATGCACCACTAAAAAGATAAAAAGATAGTGAACTCTGTCGGATCTGAGCGAGGAAGCGATACATGCAGGATATCGGGCGCACAAATATTGGCAAAAAGTTTTTTTTGGGGGAATTAAATATATAGTTACAGAGAAATCCACAAAAATACTTTATAAAAAAAAGTTTTGGTCGGTCGCAGAATTGCACATTTATAAACCCTCGTGAAAGTTTCCTCTGAGCTTTAAATTCCAGTCTAAAACTTGCAAGACGGATGACGGTCCATGAATCAAAAACTTACAGCAGAACACGAATGCCGACACGTGTGTTCAGTCCGATGATGAAGAGGCTGCACGTTCCCGGAACTGCGCGGTGCATTCTGCTTAATGTTTCTATGGGCAAATAGGGAGTGCAAAGGGCTGGAAATTTCAGGGTTCATTGAAATTTTTTGTTTACTAAAGGAAATCTACCATCAGGATCCATCATGATAAACCAGGAACACGGTGACTGTGGTCGGCGTATATTTGCTATAACTTCTATTATCAACTTTTATAATTGTGCTAATGAAGGGCTCTAGGGTGTGTTACCAGATGCCCTCTGTGCTGTAGCTTTACAGGTTGTTATCTGCCCCCCTCTCCTGCTCCCCCCAGTACTTCCCCCCTCCCTCATCTCACACAGTGGTAGAGGGGAAGTGCTCTTGCTTGGTGTAACAGCCTGTGAAGCTGCAGTACAGAGAGGCTGTAGTAACAGATGTTAGCATAATTCAAAAAGTTGACTTTAGAAGGAAGCTGCGATGCATGGTGCAGGCCGGGGATATTTATACCAGGTCTTACTTGGCTTAGAATTGTGCCTTAGCCTCCACCTGAACGGGCGTAGGCTATAGGAAAGTAACGCCAATGAGCCGCCCACCGCACCCCCCTCACCCCCACTTAACGAGGGAGGTGGCATAATGGGGGAAATAGGTGCGACTTCAATAGGTATTGAGCCTATTTCGGGGCTTATACGTCTGATTTCAGGTGTAACAGCCCGGATAAATGTGGCCCCAGATTGAGGCCCTCCGTCTATCTTAGGTCTATCTATCTACCGATTCATCATACATCATCGTATCTTGTTTGAAAAATTTTTATGTTTTTTTTTTTCATGTAATCTTTTTTTTCTTTTCCTTTCCAATAAATTATTTTGTGATTTTTGGAAATCCACCAGATCTGTATTTAGAGTCACGGCCTTGTAATTCTCCGGATCACAGAATTTAATATACATGTGATATTAGCATATTGTATACCAGATGTATAGATGAAGAGAGGACAGAGGGTCATCTCCACAAAATTCCCCCCCGGGGGGGCCAAATGTTTTAGACTTCACATCTATCATAGGGCATTGAAGACTGAGTCCTTATAAAGCAGAACAAGTCTGCGGAGCGACTCGCAACATCTGTAGAACAGATGGAAACTTATAGAAAAGCTGCCAACATTTTTTTGGGTCTCCAACCCTTTTTCCACCAGAGAGAAACCATAAGGGCCTTGCTTCATAGGATGTGAACAGAGACCGAAAGGTCAGGGTGGGATGGTATCTCCCAACCCAAAGTCCCACGAGGGGCATTAAATCAGGATATTTCCAGAAACAAGTTTAAAAAACAGGAGATTTACGGCCTTTCACTCTTAAAAGAAAATAATATTTTTGCGGAGGTAAAAAGGTAAAATGCAAGAAAAAAAATAAAAAACTTGGAGTAAACTCCGAAAGAAAACTGGGAAATAAGAGATGAAGGAAAAAAAAAAAAACAACAACTTAGTAACAGATATTAATGTTTAGATTTTACAATTTTATTTCAATATGTTTTTTGTTTCACCTTTTAACGAGGTCTTAAAAAATTTCAAAAATTCGGACCACCAAATTTTTCAATAATATATGTGATATTCTCGCCATTAATTGATATACTATCAGGAAAATTTGGGAATGCCTCTTATGTGCCAGTAACATCGTACAAAAAGTTTTTAGACTAAATAATAGAGGAAAACTATTTACGCCGCCAAAAAATGTAAAATTTACTTTATTCAGGATATTTTCTTTTTTAGGATATGGGAAGAATATTTTTTTTTTTTAGCCGGTGCCACCTTGATCGCTTTTAGTACTGAATAGAGATGAGCGGATATGATGGTCGACTTCTGCATTAAGGTTTGGCCCCCCGGAACACGGAAATATTGCTCCTCCCAACTAGCCATGGTTTTGATTGGCCAAGAGATGTCCCCCTGGGCCAATCATAGCCATGGCTTGTTGCTAGGGGCTTCAATTTGCCGAATTGGCTGTTCGGCCGCCAATCCGGCAATATGTCCGGTTCAGGAGGCCAAACTTGAATGTGACCATCAGGTCTGCTCATCTCTAGGTCTGAATTAACTCCTTATAAAATGACGTGTCAGTTACTATGCACATTGAGAAAGTGGCTGAACTTTATGTTGTATTTGTTCCAAAAATTTTTACCTCAATGAAATGGAACACAAAGAAATTATCTGTATAATGGTTGTACCAAAAAATGAAGGATCCTAAATAGGGTTACATAGGGTTAGAATGAAATGTGATTTCTTCAGCAGGTTTAGTTGATACAGCGCTCCAACAGGTTAGGGGTGGTATTGCGGCTCAGTCCAATTCACTCCAATGGAGATATAAATCTACATCAGAAACAATCTATGGACTGTTTATGCACAGCCCCTTAAAATTGTATAAGCTGGCAAATGTTTGGGGGAAATATTGTGCCTTTCATTCCACCTTTCAAGCCTACAGGAAAGCTTCAGTATGCAGAGGTCTACAAGATATACTATAAATAACTAATACATTTGGATTGCACTTCTGAGGGCGCAGAATGTTTTTGGATTCAATTTGGACAAGTCTTTAAAAAATGGCATTTCAGTAAAATTGTCATTAATCCCAGACCTTAGCAAGGAGGATGGGAAGGGAAAATTTCGATGTTTTGGAGGACTAGAGAAGATTATATACCAATTTCCAGTATAAATGGAGAAACATTTGTCCGAACCATTTTGATTCGGACCCAAACCAAATCTTTTGAAAAATTCAACAAAGCTTCTACGAATCAAATCTTGAGTGATTTGCTCACTTATTACTTATGGTAACTTATCCAAGGAGATGATTCCCAAAGTTGTTTGCCAGGACCCTAACAAAACCAATCATAAGTAGACCCTGTCAACAACGATGTGATCCACCGGCAGGAAACTAATATCCACGGCTGGAAGTGGAGCTTACATTGGTATTTTCCAAAAAAAGAGCAGAGGAGAACCCTGTAGGAGATCCCTTAAATCCTTAATTTTTCATCACACTGTAGGTATCATACAAAATTGATGTACAGTATATGTCCCTAGAATTTTGAATGCTGGATTTTTGACATAGGGGCAATATGCAATCACATGGCAGGATGGGATATGGAGTGATGTAAGAGGTGATCAAGAAGTGTATACTTGTATTCGGATATATTGATGAATAGGAACTTCCTGTAGTGTTCAAAATGGCCGCCTTTGTACAACTTCCTGTCTTTATTTGTACAAGGAAGATCAGTTTCAGAGCACAAACTGCTGATAAAACAAGTGAACTTCTTGCTGGATAAGATTAAAGAACATACAGGGGGACATCCAATTTTAATATTTGACTGGTGATGATCTTCACATGACTTCTTTTCCCACTGGTATAACATGTATTTAAAGGGACGTTATTTATAACGTTGCTTCAATATTACACATATGTTCATAATAAAGAGACCGACCTAAAACACTATAGAAAGCATCCACTTAATAGGACGCCTGGTTCTAATCTAACAATAATAAAATCATGTAAAAAAAAAAAAAATTCATGTGTTTTCATCGGCAGATTCCCAGGAAGGAAGTTACAAGTCTGATGTAAATAGTAAACCGCGGAAGGAGAGAACGGCCTTCACGAAAGAGCAAATCCGGGAGCTGGAGGCAGAATTCGCTCATCACAACTACCTGACCCGGTTGAGAAGATACGAAATAGCTGTGAACCTTGACCTTACGGAAAGACAGGTACTGTCCATAGGGGGGGCGTTACAGTCATTGTACGGGTTCGAGGTGATGATAGAAGGATGGGAGGTTTATGGTTAGAAAAGTTGCACCCAATTTCTGGGTGTAGCCACCATTACTAACCCTATTGTGCCTTAGTGGGACCATGTAATGCTACAGTTCCCCTGTGGGGGCACTACAGGGACTTCAACACTTGTCGCCTGGTTCCTCTACAGAATACGAGAGGTCACTAGGGTCCATTTACTGTATTTAGCATAGAGGACTTTGTATTTTTAGGCTAATAATGAATATGAGGAAGCTTCAATACCAGATACAACCAGAACTAAAAACATGGCGCTGTGAGTAAGCAAGAAACAGGACAGAAAAAACAAACAGGCTGGTGGGTTTCTTATGTATCAGACCATAATTTTGATTAATACAATCATCTCAGAGAACGTTCCACCAGATACCATCTTGACTGTTAGATTTCTCTTTCTCTGTGCTGTCTATCTCATGATGCCTCAGCAGAACATCACATGGGCAGCTAGAGGTTTATTGTATTCATTATATCCAATTGAGAATATGGACCAGAAACAAATCCTTGAAAGGAGTTTTCTGTCCCCAAGGCAGGTTTTATACCCAGGACCTATCCTCATAATAGGGCGTCACTATCAGATTAATGGGGTACATCTGCTTACTTGGGTTTGAGGACAGTTCAGTAGATGGGTCAGATACAGAAGACTCTCTAAACTGTAGTGAGTTGGTACCACTAACTGGTCAGAGCTACGGGTGTTTGACCTCCATCAATCACATACTGATAACTTATCCAAATGATGGTCGAAACCTCCCAGGAGGAAATAACGAACCCCTTTAAGGATTGTTTTAATGGATATAGATGGATATAGAGTGATGGATAATCCCACTGTTCTCCAAACAGATAGAGACGGATAGACAAGCCCTAAGGCTGAACTGAACTATAGTGTAGTACTGCTAGACAGCTCTGCATCACACCAAGGGGTTAACATGGAGGATGAGGGTCTTCATCCTTGTAATGTACAGGCTAATTTGGCAACATTGCATCCCACCACTGCATTAGACCCTCCTGGTCACTAGGTCCAAGCATTGAATGGGTTATATAGATATCAGCCCCTGCTTATGCAATGATGATGCTGAGGCATCATGAGATTGATAACACAGAGCACAGCTATAGAGAAGGCTGGATTCTGTTCAGCAGCAGACAGAAGGCTGTAATGCAGGAATATGAGTGTTCACTCTCTGTACTTCTAATGACAATACGCTCAATTAAAGGGGCAGGGAGGAAGTTTGTAACATTGTTGAGATAGTTTAGCTCTGAGTTTATGAAGAAGGTGATTCCTAATAATAACATTCCCTCAGTACACGGCTCATAGGGCAATTCCTCGATACAATAGTCAGAGCCAGACAAAGCTTCTCCGATTATATCTCAGATTCAACCAGAAATCCTTCATGTACAATGTGCAAATTATTAGCCGCAAATGTGTAGCAGATGCCCGGGGACCTTCGAAAAATTCCTAAACTAATATATTTCTACGAGCGCATGTCAGGTGCCAAGGAAATAGGGAGTTTCCGCAACCCATCAAAAGTGTAGAAAGCAAATGTTTTCAATCGGCGGTGAAATTTATGCCCACAGTGAGCAGCTCCATGTGATATATACCTGCAGCTCACTATATATCTCCAGCAGATAGATACATAGACACACATATGGGAAGAAGCCACCAGGTGGGAGGGGCTTTCTGCAAAACAATCCATTCCTGAAGACTTCATTATTAAAGAATGTGATGGAAAATTTACCGGATTATAGAGAGTAAGAACCAAAGCGGAAAGAAGTGGTACTGCGGTATATAACACCAACCTCTAGGAAACTACTCGCAGCCACTGAGACTTCAATGAAATCTTATCTGGAAACCTTGTATGAAAAGTTACCTCTGATGCATAAGCCCCCAAAATATTGAAAATACCAAGAATTATGTGGAGGTTTTGTCAAGTAGCAAAATATTTGAAAGAAAAAATTGCTAAATATAAAAAGAACTATAGAATTGCAAGAATTTATCTACCAAAATACTTCCCCAATGTACAAAAATATAACTACTATAATACTGCCCCCTATGTACAAGAATATAACTACTATAATACATCCCCCTATGTACAGGAATATAACTACTATAATACTGCCCCCTATGTACAGGGATATAACTACTATAATACTGCCCCCTATGTACAGGAATATAACTACTATAATACTGCCCCCTATGTACAAGAATATAACTACTATAATACTGCCTCCTATGTACAGGAATATAACTACTATAATACTGCCCCCTATGTACAAGAATATAACTACTATAATACTGCCCCCTATGTTCAAGAATATAACTACTATAATACTGCCCCCTATGTACAAGAATATAACTACTATAATACTGCCCCCTATGTACAGGAATATAACTACTATAATACTACCCCCTATGTACAGGAATATAACTACTATAATACTGCCCCCTATGTACAAGAATATAACTACTATAATACTGCCCCCTATGTACAGGAATATAACTACTATAATACTGCCCCCTATGTACAAGAATATAACTACTATAATACTGCCCCCTATGTACAAGAATATAACTACTATAATACTGCCCCCTATGTACAAGAATATAACTACTATAATACTGCCCCCTATGTACAAGAATATAACTACTATAATACTGCCTCCTATGTACAAGAATATAACTACTATAATACTGCTCCGTATGTACAGGAATATAACTACTATAATACCGCCCCCTATGTACAGGAATATAACTACTATAATACTGCTCCCTATGTACAGGAATATAACTACTATAATACTGCCCCCTATGTACAAGAATATAACTACTATAATACTGCCCCCTATGTACAGGAATATAACTACTATAATACTGCCCCCTATGTACAAGAATATAACTACTATAATACTGCCCCCTATGTACAAGAATATAACTACTATAATACTGCCCCCTATGTACAAGAATATAACTACTATAATACTGCCCCCTATGTACAAGAATATAACTACTATAATACTGCCTCCTATGTACAAGAATATAACTACTATAATACTGCTCCGTATGTACAGGAATATAACTACTATAATACCGCCCCCTATGTACAGGAATATAACTACTATAATACTGCCCCCTATGTACAGGAATATAACTACTATAATACTGCCCTCTATGTACAGGAATATAACTACTATATAGAATGTATTAGTGTATAGTGTATAATAACACTAGGAAGGATTATTCCTTCTTAAAAGGTTTCATGACCTTTGCCCCTTCTTGCCTCTTCCTCAGAATTAATCCTGGGACTCGGTTTCGGGCTCCTGAGATCTCTGATATTTATAGGTCTCTATATTTACCCTCCTATTTCGTGCTCGGCAATAGATTCACATTCTGCCTCTTGCTCCAGTTACTGAACTGTAATCCACACATGAGGGGGACCCAAGGCGCTGACTAAGGGAGAAGGGAAGATTCGGGGGAACAGATGCAACCAATACAAGCATCTACTATATCTTATATACATTTAGTTGTGAGGATCATTAGAGACTTCTATTACTCTCCAGCCTTGTAGGAAATGGCTACATTGTCAGGACTAGTTAACAAATGTATTTATATTTTTAGCTCATACATTAATGAACTTAGTAAAGAGTAGGACAAAACAGTATGAAATACAATAACGTATAATATAAAATGATGTAATATGAAATAATTAGATACAATATAACATAGTGTGACATAAAACAATAAATATTATATAATGTAGCAGGATTAAACACATTATGATGCAAAATAATATAATGTGGCAAAATGCGACATAATTTAACGTCATATGATAAAATACAACCAAAATGTAACTTGTAATATGTATGATATGTATGAGAATGATATGAAGTAATTATCTATAAAATAATGTAATGTGGCATGATATTTTTTAATAATATAATTAATTTTTTTAAATAATATAATAAAAAAGTATACAAAAAGCCTTAACGTGAAGTGTCCTGTATTATAAGTATGTAATCTGTTAAGAAAGGGAAGAAGAGAATTTAGCTTCTTACAACCTCTGTCCCTGTCTACTTGTCCTCCCTTTGCTAACCTCAGGCAACAACTGGTTGGCGGTCCTTACCCTTGATATATGAACAGGAGAGTAGACAGACAAACAAAAGAGATGAGGCAGAAAAACAAGCAAAGTCAGGCAAACCAAGTAAAAACCAAGATGGCAGTGTGGTACTGGATCGTTAGGCAAAAGAATAGTCAAAGATGCAAGCAAAATCACACACATCACAACAAAGCACAATAGATTATATGGTATCACATAAGACTTGTCTTACAGGTTCTTGTATATGGGGGAATCAGGAATACATGCAGTTACTGGACACCGCCCCTGATGCTGATTAGTGATACACCCAGTACACTGATAGGACCATGTGACCACGTGCTCTGGAATAGGACTGAGCCGCAAGAACTCTGCCTGATGGCGACTAATACCAAACCCCTTAGATGCCATGGCTACAACTGACTACAACCTCTAAGGGACTAACTAATGAGAAACCATCAGTCATGGTCAACATTGTTTTCCCTAAAACATTAGAAAGCTAGTAACAGTATAACAGTCAAGAAATCTTTTTATGTAGCTCCACCCTAAATAATGGCCACCATGAAAATCTAGCCTTTTGTAATTCATGGGTTAAAAAGATTACCTTGTCTCGAGTGGGAATCCAAAGTCCATGCTACTGTATCCCAACAGTGTCAGAAAAAATATATTAGAATTTAAATTTTTTTTTAATGTTTTAAAAAAACTTTAATTTTATTTAATTTATTTTGTGTTAAAAATAACAAGAAACTTTAATGAGATTTCCAAATATCTCCAGCTTTGGAGGACCCAAGATATAGATGTATAATAGGGAAAGCGCATAGATTACAATAGACGAGGTGTTATACTATAATTAACCAGTGGTGGCGCTGCAGAGAATTGTAACACTTCCTGCTGCGATCAGGGATAATCCTCGGGGCGAGAAAACCTCTTAGAATTTCAGAAATGAAACTATTTATCAAACAAAAACTTTCATTTCCTCTTTGACCGACTTGTTGTCTGTAGATCCGAGAAATATGACAAAGTCTTGCGAAAGGAAAGTCTACATTTCAGTAGAACTTCTGGGCAGAGCTCAGCACTGGGAAGATGTGCCCGCTGGGTACGGGCCAAGTACTTGGTTCCTTGGAAGGAGACAGGAGAAGCCTGAGGAGTCGAAGAGTAGATGACAAATGCTCCACGTCAATAACAGTTCCAGTAATGAGGCTAACTGGGATTACTGGGATTACTGGGATTACTGGGATTACTGGACACTCCTCGTACCATAGAGATCTGTTATTGGAACAAAGTGTAACGAGTGAGAGGTGGAGTGACCTTATAAGAGGTCGTCTTATATATAGAACAATGCAAATCACCAATAGTGTAACAGATCGATACAAATATCTATTCATTTACAATATTGGGGGTGAATTTTCTGTTACCCGGAGCAGGTGCTTCTCTTTTCTGACTTTTTGGTGCATCTTTTATTTTGTGACTTTTATGGTGCACCAACATCTGGAAGCCGGTGATAGCGAATAAGGTGCAGACCGGTCTTACCGCTGTCCAGCGAGGTCCACCTGAAAGAATATTACAAAATGCACAAATCCACCCATGCGCCAAAATAAAAGGCGGACAAGATGTGATGCAGCTCCTTGATGCAGCTCATTGGGGCACATTTATCATATTATAATACTCTATATATGATGGTGTCACTCCCCAGGATCTGCTGAATCTATCAAGTTCTCATCATAAATCCAGGCAGTTTGAAGAATAGTGCCATAGCCTATGGCGGAATAGGTGCAGGCTAGAGGTAGTGCACAGAGGTAGGGCAAGAACGCAATGTTCTGGCCAACTCCTCCCGGGCATGGCCTGTTCACAGCACTCAGCTCTGCTATCTCACCTATGAAACACACAGTCAGCACTGCTATGCCTCCCCCTCCCCTTTGGATCCAGAGCTTATCTTGTCTGTAGAGTTTGTAGAGCAGGACCTGTCTGCTGCTGGACTGGATGTGCCTCTGTCTGTAGTACTCTCAGCTCCTGCCCCTGCAGTTCAAGGGAAGCTATTAATATATAAGAGGAATCTGCCCGACCATAGTCAGGAGTTTATGGTCGTATCCAAGGACAACCAAAATACTAACACCAGGACTGATAGCAACAGGTTTGAATTATATCTGTGTAATGCTGTATTTTTGTTAATAACATTGAATTATAGAATGTAATATTTTGTTATCCTGAGTATATTTAAGAATCTTGTCTTCATGGGAGGAATACCCTTTTAAGGACACCCGACTTAGAGATAACCTCTAGTAACAGATGGAAAACAGGCGTACAAGCCATGATTTAGTATCAATGCCAGGGGACGGTTGATCGGGGAGTGGACGGTGCCAGGTCATGCAGTCGGCCTATTAGGTGTAACAAGAAGTGTAACAATTCTCTGCAGCACCACTGCTGGTAAATTATAGTATAACACATTGGGGCTCATTTACTAAGGATCTGAACGCCGCACTTTTGTCGGGTTTCCCGAATATTTCAGTTTTGTACCGAATTGGCGCACGCGAACGGATTTTGACGCATCGGCGCCGGCTTTCACGTGACAGAAGTCGGGGGCCGTGGCCGTCGGACAACCTGATGGATTCGGAAAAAACGCGGAATTTAAAAGACGACATGCACCAGGAAGAAGAAGGTGAACTCCGGAGGTCCTCGGCGCAGCAGCGACACCTGCTGGATATTGGGCGCATGACCTTAGTGAATCCCGGCAGAACCCGAATCCTCAACGGACAACGCACCGCAGGATCGCGACAGGACCGGGTAAATAAATGTGCCCCAATGTGTCCCATCTGGTCGCCCGTCAAGGGTGTGATTATGCTAGGCCAGACCTGGTGTAGAAGTGCTGCCGCTGAGATTTCTCAGGAGCCTCCATCCGGTGCGCACCACAGGGTACGATCACTACAATCATACATTGGCGCAATTAGTGCCCCCCATATGATAAATGTGCCCCCTTATGTCTATCCACAGAATCTATCTATCTGGGTATCTAGATACATCTTTCTATAGGCCTTATCTATAATATCTATGGTATCTCACTATTGCGGGAATGTATTTTGCACTTTTTAGAATAAACAGATGTAAACTTTTGATATTTTTGGATCTTTCTATGGTTTGTATCATATACACCGCTCTATATGTATCTATTGTATCATTCCTCCCGCTTCTGTACGGATCAGACGGGTGCAGGAGTGATAACACAGACCAGACCTGTTAGTGCTGAGCTAAAACCTCCAGAAATGAGGATTTTTTTTTACAGCCCGTTTCAGCAAAAGACTTCCTGCAGTTTTTCATTAACAAAAAGTTTTACCAGAGTCAAAATGTCACAGCTTTATTGCTCCCGACAAGTCTTTCCTATTAATAAACTGATTTTTTTTTTCTTCCTTTTTTTTCCTTCCCTAAAGGTAAAAGTTTGGTTTCAGAATCGCAGGATGAAGTGGAAGCGAGTGAAGGGCGGTCAGCAGGGGGCCGCCGCGCGGGAGAAAGAACTGGTCAATGTCAAAAAGGGGACGTTACTACCGTCCGAGCTGTCAGGGATCGGCGCCGCCAGCCTGCAGCACACGGTCGACTCACTAGCCAATGACGACAGCCGCGACAGTGACCAGAGCTCGGAGCACGCTCACTTGTGATCTCCAGAAGGAAGAGACTCTACCAACATTTCGTTCTCAGGAAAGAACAGAACGTGGCATAGACCAGCGCTATCGATGCTTCCAGCCCACAGAACTTTATTAGAGGAACTGTCTGGAAACATGGCTACTTTCCTCCAAAAACAGCGCCCCCACCTATCAACAGGCTGGAGTTGGTTTTGCAGTTCAAACCCAAACACTTCAATAATACTTCAGTTGACCTGCAGTGCTAGTCGTGACCCATGGACCATGGTGGTGCCAAAACTGTCAGCAGGGCTGTCCAATGTATTGTCCCTGGAGAGATGTGTAATTGTGTATGTTGTTAGTAGCAGCAGGACTGTCATATATGGAATTATTTTGCAGGATTGCACTGGGGGTGTGTCCTCTCTCTGCTGTGCTCTGTGCTCTCTGCAACCCATGCTGGATGTTGTCCCTAGCGACATGTGCAATTACACCTTTGTGTATGTTGTTAGTAGCAGCAGGACTGTGTAAAATGGATTTATATTCCAGGATTGTAGCTTTGCCAAATCACTAGGGGTGGGTCCTCACACTGCTGTGCTCTGTACTCTAGGCAGCATGGGCTAAGGCTTGGAGAGTTGTGTAATCAGACATTTTATGGCTGTTGTTAGTGGCAAATATAGCTTTATATTCCTGGATTGTGGGTAGGTCCTCGCCCTGCTGAGGTCCTAAATGTTTTTAATGAGCTGTTTCACTGCAGTAACGGCTGCAGTAGGACTTTAGAGCAGTTCTATGTAGAGAGATCAGAGCACAGCAGTGTGAGGACACACCCAAAACCTGGGACATAAATCCATGTATCACAGTCCTAACAACACCCACACGTTCTGCCTACACAAATCTCCAGGGACAACACCTAACATTGTCTGCTAAGAGCACAGAGCACAGCAGTGTGAGACAGACCTCCCGTGCACCCGGAGAAGTAACAATCCTGAAATATAAACCCTTACAAATTTTTGCAGGTACAATATCTAACAAAGGCTGCACAGCAGTGTGAGGATATGCCCCCAGGGCACTGAGAGAAGCTACAATCCTGGATTATAAATTCATATATCACAGTCCTGCTGCTACTATTATACACAACAGTCTGATTACAAATCTCTCCAGGGATCATACATAACACTGGCTGCAGTCTGCATGGTCTCACCTGACAGGTTCCCTTTAAGATCTTCCATGTGATTTGGTGATAGGTGATAATTCCATGGGGACAATGTATGGGATTTACAAACATTTGGGCAATGCCAGGACTCCTTTTCTTGTGCCGGTTTTTACACTGCTGTAGCAGGCACCATCCTGACCGATGCCATCCCTAGAGTTGGCATATGCGTTTTTGGCACTCGACCCATCAGCATAGATGTAATTTGCAATTTGGGGGGGTGGCTGTTTTATGGGCTGTACCCAGTTATTATCAATGCCCTTCCTCTGAGACTGTCATTGGGACAGGTTCCCTTTAAATTTAGAATCTTAGAATTCGGAAAATCGGCATCGGACTCAACTTTGCCAAATCGTGTCTCGGGGACGACGGGCAGCAAAATTGGTTTGGAACATTCCAATACTAACATATGATAGAATATTTTCACGACTGTGGACTGGTAAATCCTGCTTCCAATTGCACTGACATTAACCCAAAAATTCTCCAAAAATTCTCCAAAAATAGTCATAGTGTGAATGTGTGCAAAATGAACATAAAGCTCTTGTCCTCTGTTAAACTAAGAATATTTGTGGCAAAAAGTATAAAAATGTATATTTTTTGGAGATTATCTACTTTGGCGTGGCATGACCATTGGGGGTGCACTTTTAATGGTGCTTTTCCTGTAAAGGCACACAAAATATTTAAGGGGGTCCCTCTTCCTGATTTGTGGGGGACTGGCGTAGAATGTAGGAGATTCACAATCTTTCACAGATACTCAGCCCCTTTGTTCATAGACGGATTGCATCACATGATCCCTTTCAAAGCTTCTGACTGGCTGAGAAGGATCACATGATATACCATGTGATTCCTTAGAGCAGGAACGTTGGAGGGAATAGATTTGTAGAGGTATATTGTACACCCCCAACATTCATGAAGTGAGGGAACCTTCTTAAGGTGAAACACCCCTTTGAAGGATACAATGTTGACTGTTAATGGTCACAAGGGGAAGGCCGATCAATGTGCACTGCCCCTTTAATTAAAATTGTATACTGTGATTTATATGGCACTTTCTATGGAATATTTAACTGTCTTTTAGTCGGCGATTGAACAATCATCCACAACCGCGCCTCTTATAGGTGATAAGAAAACACGTGTCAAGGCAAAAAATATTAATTTCAGAAAATGTTACATTTTATGGTGAACAATTGTATCTTCCAAGCTTACATTTTACTACATTTTAGGATTCAATCGAATTAGATTTTTGATTACTGAGCAATTTCTTGGAAAATTTCTCAGATCATGTATAAAAGTGCAAAAAAAAATCACTTTGGAAAAAAAAAGTTTTAATTTTTAAAAACATTTTTACCACTTATTTTGTCATTTTGTGAATGATCTTCCAAAAAATTTGAACTTTTTTTTGTCTCTCTTGCTCTTGTTTCATCCTCTCTATGGATTTTTTCCATACTTAACCATCAGGAATGGTCCACCAATAAAATAACTACAGACAACAATGACGGCTATAGAAAAAACTTGTAATATTTAAAGGGGTTGTTAACTTTTTGACAACAGCTTGATCTTTATGTACTATTTTCCCCAAGTTGGAAATATTGGGGCACATTTAATTACCCGTCCCATTGCATCCGCCGATCCGGAATGTCCGATGAGGATTCGGAGCTGCCTAGATTCACTTACAGTGTGCGCCCGATTTCTTGAATGTGTTGCTTCCCCGCTCAGGTCCACTGGAGTTCACCATCTTCTTCCCGGTGTATGTGAGTCCTGATGTTGCGAAACAATTAGAATTTTAAATTCCGCGGTTTGTCCGAATCAGTCGGGGTGGCCAACGGCCATGACCCCTGATTTGTGGCGCATGGAAGCCGGCGCCGATGCGCCACAAACCGATCACGTGCGCCAAAAACCCCTGTGCAATTCTGGGCAAAATGGAAATATTCGGGAAACCCGACGGAGATGCTTCCGACGGACCCTTAGTAAATGTGCCCCATTGTCTCTCTAGTCCAACCCTAGTGAAGCGGTTGACTTCCATTGTATCAGATAACTTTTCCTAAGACCAGATCAATGAGGCCCAATGTCTGGATGTCTGGTGGGACTCCACTTTTGCTTTGCACTTAAATATTAAATGTTAAAGAGAGTCCTAAGCGGTGGACATTGATGCCTTTAAACTCAAGATTTGGTCAAGATCCTCATAAGTAGTTATATTTTTGAGTCTTTTTGATCCCTATTGATATAACGAGCTCCTTCACTGTGGAAGTGCTTGTCAGTTTACCTGATTTTTAAGATGATGTAGACGGTGGCCCTCAAGGGACCACCCCACACGTCCACCATGATGCTCCTTATTTGGGGACCTTCAAAAAATTCCACATTTTGCTTAGGAATCCTGGTCTCTAGAAAGCAAATGACTTGGTTTACACAAAAAAAAAAAAAAAAAAAAAAGACATTGGACTGTGGTGGCCAAGGTTGTACTTTGGCTATGTGTATATAGATGTATGCATTAGAAAATTGACTCTCATTTACCAAGAACATGGACAAGACATAGAAAAAACTTTGTACTTTGTAAAAATGTTCAATAAAAACATACTTTTTAATTACAATGGGCCTTTCTTGACATTTCTTTGTGTTTTTGTGTAAAATTTTGTGTACATTTTGTGTAAAATTTTAAGTTGTGGGAAGTTCAACACCCCCTCCAGATATGATGGTCCTCACTTTCAGTACCACATTGGTTTTTCTGTGTTGTGGAATCCAGGAACAATACAAGTCGAAGGATTTACCAACTATAATGAGGACTAGAACTCTGGGGAGACAGACCAGACAGTGAGCCCTAAACTGAACCCCATAAACTGTCACCTGACTCCTTGCCTTTGCGCATCCTAGTGATACTGGCCAACCAAGGAGACAACCTCTTCCTAGTTCACAGTGCAGACACATAACAAGACAAATGGATAAAAAACACAATAAGGCACAGTGAACCATCCAGGTCAACAACAGGGAGAGCAAACAAGAGCAGAATCATAACTCAAAAGAATAGTCAACAATACGAGCCAGAGATCAAGTACCAAGAGATTGACAAACAATAGCAGAAATAATAGAGCTATCACAATCACAAGGTGTTAAATCTTGCTAGTCAGAACCAGACTACAAATGGGTTTGACGAATAGAAAAGACAGATTACCACTAGACCCTAGTTCACACTGCCAGACGAGTGAGACACAGTTAACGTCTCCTCATACTACTAGCAAATCGAAGAAGAAGCAGACACAGATGTGACACTGTATGTGTAAATAGGAATATAAATTGATACATAATGTATTTTTTACCAGCGCACCCCTTGAGGACAATTCTCTACTATTTCCTTTAAAGAACCAAAAAAAACCCAAAAATATATTGATATTGATTGATTGACTTTTTGGGGGAAGCCAAACACTTTGTTGGTTACTTATGAGATGTTTTGCAAATGACCTGTTAGATCTTCGTAATGGAAAGTCCTATGTGAACAATGATGCCAAGAAAAATATTGTCATTAAGGAATATGGAAGAAGCTTCTAGGAATAGAACATAAAACTGGTTGTTCAAGATGGTGAAAGTTGTGGTCGAATCCTTCAAATGTGATGATAAAGGTAAGTTATACACATTTAGGCTCCTGTAGTTACGGCAGGAGAATCGGCAGGACATTGCCCCAGTGGGGAGGACATGACTGGTGGTTCTGGAGGCTTTACAGGACATCTACCACCAGGATGAAGGACTGTATGCAAATCAATCTGAGAGGCTCTAGGCTCCATAGGTGTTAATGGAGCCTGGAGCCCCTCAGACCCATGTGCATACAGTCCTTCATCCTGGTGGTAGATGTTCTTTGAGCCCAATTTCTGATCTTGGACAGCACATGTGATGATAGAACCTCACAATGATACTCCTTGGGGCACATTTACTTACCCGGTCCATTCGCGTTCCAGCGACGGCTTCTCGGACGAACGTTCGGGTCTTCCGGCGATTCATGAAGGTCCTGCGCCGATGTCCACCAGGTGTCACTGCTGCGCCGAGCTGCGCTGAGCTCCGCCGAGTTGCGTCGGAGTTCACTGATCTCTTCCTGGTGCATGTGAGTATGGCGCGTGCGGTCAATTTTTTGTTTTAAATGCGGCGGTTTTTCCGAATCCGTCGGGTTTTCGTTCGGCCACGCCCCCCGATTTCCGTCGCGTGCATGCCAGCGCCGATACGCCATAATCCGATCACGTGCGCCAAAAACCCGGGGCAATTCATGGAAAATCGGCGCAAATTGTAAATATTCGGGTAACACGTCGGGAAAGCGCTAATCGGGCCCTTAGTAAATGACTCCCTTTGTCTTTTGACGTTGGTGATTTTGAACTTTCCATTTAGTTAAGATTAGAGATGAGTGAGTATACTCGTCCGAGCTTGATGCTCGTTCGAAGCGGCTCGTTGCTCGGATGAGTATTTTGCCTGCTCGATAATGAGCTTTCATTTAACGAAACACAGTGAACACAGGATCATTTAAGTGAAGAACACATAGCAGATGTTTCCGTACATCTGCTAACTTCTCCGAGGACACGAGTGCCGAATTGTGTTCTTCACAATAGTATGTGAAGAACAATATGTGTGAAGAACACATTGCAGATGTTATATAACATAACCATCAATGTTATTTAGGTGTAAAAGCTCTTGAAGCTCTCTGCTGTCCCTGCTGTGACCAGCGCCTGAGCTCGCCTATTCCACAGATTGACAGTTTAATCGCCTCCGGCGATTAAACCTTGTTTTCTCCAGATGGAGACCGTGCCCCCTCGTCTTTTGATTTGATTTAATCTGAAACAACTTACCACCATATTTTTTGTATGGACCATTCATATATTTATATAAATTAATCATGTCCCCTCGTAGTCGTCTCTTTTCCAGACTAAATAAATCTAGTTGTTTTAATCTTTCCTCATAACTGAGACCCTCCATACCCCTTATCGTTTTTGTGTCTCTTCGTTGAACCCTCTCCAGCTCCAGAGCACCCATTTTATGGACCAGATCCCAAATTATCAAATATTATCATTATGGGGCTCATTTACTTACCCGGTCCAGTCACGATCCCGCAACGCGTACTCCGACGAAGATTCAGGTCTGCCGGGATTCGATAAGGTCATGCGCCCGATATCCAGCAGGTGTCGCTGCTGCACCGAGGTCCGCCGGAGTTCACCTTCTTCGTCCTGGTGCATGTAAGTGCTTGATCTTGCGACACAAATTATTTTTTAAATTCCTCAGTTTTTGAAGAATCCGTCGGGTTGTCCGACGGCCACGCCCCCGATTTCTGTCACGTGAAACCCGGCGCCGATGCGGCAAAATCTGATTGCGTGCGCCAAAATTCCAGGGCAATTCAGGGCAAATCAGAAATCATTGGGAAACCCGACAAAAGTGCGCGATTTGGACCCTTAGTAAATGAGCCCCAATATGTTTGCAGTCCAACAATTTGTGTCAATGTGTAGCAGTATTATTTAAAAGATGTTGCTAACACTATCACAACATGATAGCAATACTTTGTGGGAACTGTACGGTCATAATATTCTGCCGCCATATAGAATATATAGTATTGGCTTTGTATTATAGACTGAATGACATTATGCAGTGATAAAATAGAAGTCATATTATCTGGGCTCAGTTTTGCGGTATTATTTATTTTTGTGCTCTTAGATGACCAAATTATAGTGTCAATCAGGCTCCCTATGGCTACAGCCCTCGTTGCGTTGCCAGCAGTAAGTATAAGGCACATTAGTGTAATAACGAAAGACATTTTAACAAATTCACGATTGCGATGCTCGGAGCCCCCGTTTCAGAGAGTTTGAGTAAATACCATTAGGATTGGGTCATTCCTAATATCTGCAGACAGATTATTTCCCTTGGTGTTTCTCATTCATGCACAGGTCCAGTAATAACATTCCTCTCGTATTGCAGAAATCATTTTTTAATGTCGTGATCTATAAAATAATACCGTATACCGCATAAAAACGCGAAAAAAAAAATTTCTCCTCTGCAGCTGCCTCCGTGCCACGCCGCAGACATTAAGATGAATTCCTCAGGAAATGTAGTTTGAAAATGAAGCCTAATAAAGTTTCATACGGACCAGACAGATATAACGCCTCCCCATCCCCCCCCACCTTCCTGGTGTAGTATGCTGACAGGACGCTGGTGCGGAAAAGCCTCTCGGCTGTCTCTCCATCCTGTTCACACCTTAGAAATAACGGAAAAGTTTTTTTTTTACAGATAGGAAATTCGCAGTTCACCTTCAGGAGTCGTGGCTGAGGATGAAAGTTTTTGTACACGTGGAGCGGTACTTTAATGGAAGGAAATGATGTGGGAATTGCTTGTACCGTAAATAGAGCAACTGCTGCGCGGGAAATACCGCCATATGGGCGTCAGTGATGTTTCTCATTAGACGCAAGCTCCAGGAACTGTCCTACAAGTCGTAGTTACTGACGACTACTGAGGCAAAAAGTCTCTACCCTTAAAGGGGATGCACCAAGATTGATTATGTAGAGGATCGAGGATGTCAATGTAATAGCTGGAGCTGTGACTAATGGGACCCCTATATGACAAGAGCGAGGGTCCCATTGTCGCTAGTTGATGTAGTGACAGGTTGAGCTTGCGTCCTGTGGCTCCATTCAATACAAAGGGAGTCTCCAAAATCGCTCAGTTGTCTCTGATATTCCCAATCACTATGGGGCACATTTACTTACCCGGTCCATTCGCAATCCCGCGGCGCGTTGTCTGACGAGGATTCGGGTCCGGCGCGATTCATTAAGGTCGTGCGCCTGATATCCAGGAGGTGTCGCTTCTGCGCCGAGGTCCGCCGGAGTTCACCTTCTTCTTCCTGGTGCATGTGAGTGCTTGATCTTGCAACACATTTGTTTTTTTAAAATTCAGCGGTTTGTCCGAATCCGTTGGGTTGTCCGACGGCCACGCTCCCTGATTTCTGTCGCATGCAAGCCGGCGCCGATGCACCACAATCCGATCGCGTGCAACAAAAACCCGGGGCAATTCGGCGCAAAACGAAAATATTCGGGAAAACCTGACGGAATCGCGGTCCTTAGTACATGTGCCCCTATCCATCAGAGTCATTTCCGAAGCTTCTGTAGTATTGGATGGAGCAGCAGGATGCATGCTGGGCTAGCCACTCCATTAATTTGTGAGAACTAATGGGCGATGGTCAGACTAGTCCGACCCTCCCAGACACGGATGCACCATCCAGGAGGTGAGTTGAGCCTCTTGCTTCAGGCAGCTCTAACTGAAGCAAAATGGGGGTCAGCATCAGGGAGGCAGCCACCTACTACAAACCAGGACCCAACGTCAGCAGAGACTACATGGAGAACCCAACTTCTCAGGCAGCGGTTAGTTTAGGTACACATCTTCCCAACTTTAGGTACAACTCCTTTAAGGAATCCCTTTAAGGTTCTGTGGATGGTGGGAGGGTCTCCTGATCAAAGATTAATTTCTGAAACCTTATGAATCACATGATACTTGTCTAACTGTCCAACCTCTGGGACCACCACTGATACAGGACCCTGGGAAACCCCTCCTTAAAGGGGCAGCTGCCATTTATGTGCCGTGCCGCTCCCATCGTCCCCACAGGTCAGTTAAAAATAAACTGTTTATGACTTCCATGAGATTGGTGGGGACCCTGCTGATCTGGTCCGGGCCTTTGAAGCCCCCTAGACTTGTAGCTCTTTGCTAGTGGACAGAAATCACTGACTATGACATTGCCGGCCCCGGGCCCAAACTAGGATTGAGAAGCAGATCTGGCGCCAGCACAAATACAATAACCCCTTCCCCGACCTTCCTTCACCTGGCAGCATCATTTAACCCTCTGAAAACCCCTTGTTAGGGGCAACAGCACATAAAACCACCAAACAGCACTGCCCAGTAGATGAAGGACCTGGGAGTCATGTGACTTTCCGTGACTATATGACAGGTCCTTTAAACTTTTTGGGAAAGGTCAATTTTGGCAAGGTTATTATCCGTGCAGTTTCTGTAGACAGCCCACGGATTGATTAGCCCTCTGGGTAAGTGCCCACTTGGGTAAACATCAGGGCCTGATACCTGCTTCCCGAGATCCATTATAAATGTTGGTCTTTAAACGGGGCAAAGAAACTTGGCCAAACACAGCGGGTTCAGTTGTGATACCCAAATGATGCAGAGACATCAACCACTTATAGGATCGAAAATAATGCAAATACCAGGCTATGAACCCCTCATATGCCACGGCCGGTGGCAAATGTGGCATCTGAGAGGTTTGTCAGAAAGTTTAGATATAGAAATTATACTATAGAAATTTGGTATCTCAGTGATCAGACTGACCCAAAGAATAAAGGAAGGGGGGTGGGGGGAGGACCGAACTGTAAAAAGATGTAAAAACAAAGCTCGTAGGAAAATGGCGCAAGTACATTTTTTTTGTCAACTTCATAACAATATTAATGACTTTTTCATCTTTTCCAAAACATGGAACAAAATAATAAATGGTGCAGCTGGAAAGTAGAATGTGTCCTACAGATAACACGTCCTCATACGGCTGATAACAGAGAATAACGCACTGCATAAAGCAGGACATTTACTTGTTGGGTCCCTTTAATTCCTTTCATGTGTGGAGGTGAATTGTGCGGAATATTGTTATAGTAAAGTGATGTAATAAAATCCGGGGCTGTCAGGTCTGGGGGTGAGTTATATCAGAGTGGGGGTCAATGAGGCGGATCCCGGGCCGCTCACTGCGGGTCCAGGGGACGGGGGGAGGGGGGACTGTACACTTTAATAAAAATGTGTCTCAATTGTATTACAAATCTTTATGTAGCAGGTCGGAGCGTAACACCCGGGTCCTTTTCGCCTGCGCGGATGATGTATGGTGATACAAATCACATCCCGCCAACAGGGAGACAATAGGGACAGATTCACAGCTTGTTTTACTTGGCAGAAAAGAAAGTCAACAGTGAAACAGGGAACAAATGGTTAAAAAATTGCTCCAGTTACAACTGGATTCAATGGTGCGGGGGTCTGAGGAGGTGGGGCTTAGCACAGGGGCTCCCTCATTGGTCTTCTCTGAATATCTGTATCATGCTCCACCCCATTGCACTGCACTGGTAATTACAATGTATCAGTTTTGTTCTGAATGTTCCTTTAAGAAGCAAAACCCTTACACTCTCTAAATATTCATCCAGATTAGTGGACAGAGAATCTGCTGTGTATTTGGTGTCAAGTTCTGGTTCCCTGGGCCCATCACATAAAATAATTCTGGTGCCCTGCTCTCCCTCAACCCCGAGGTAACAAAACATAATCGCCTCCATTATTGGGTGGTCTTCTGCTGGACCCCTGGGGCTCAGTATTGGGTTAGAGCCTGGGCCCATTGGGGATCATCTGGTTCTGTGTTGGTCCAGTTTGACAATGAGAATATTCTAGTAGCAGCAGAGTGTATGAGATCTTGAGGAAGAACTTTCACTACCTGCTCCAACTAGAGATGTAATAACAGGGATTTAAAGGACGTCTACCACCAGGATGAAAGACTGTATGCAAATGAGGCGGAGGGGCTCTAAATGAAGCCTGGGGCCCCTCAGGCTAATTTACATACAGTCCTTCATCCTGGTGGTAGATACCATTTAAATACTACAGACTGCAGCCAGTGTTATGTATTGTCCCTGGAGAGATGTGTAATCAGACCTCACACTGCTGTGCTCTGTGCTCTCTGCAGCCAGTTGTATGTATTGTCTCTGGAGAAATGTGTTATCAGACCTCACACTGCTGTGCTCTGTGCTCTCTGCAGCCAGTGTTATGTATTGTCCCTGGAGAGATGTGTAATCAGAGCTCACACTTCTGTGCTCTGTGCTCTCTGCAGCCAGTGTTATGTATTGTCCCTGGAGAGATGTGCAATCAGACCTCACACTGCTGTGCTCTGTGCTCTCTGCAGCCAGTGTTATGTATTGTACCTGGAGAGATGTGTAACCAGACCTCCCACTGCTGTGCTCTGTGCTCTCTGCAGCCAGTGTTATGTATTGTCCCTGGAGAGATGTGTAATCAGACCTCACACTGCTGTGCTCTGTGCTCTCTGCAGCCAGTGTTATGTATTGTCCCTGGAGAGATGAGTAATCAGACCTCACACTGCTGTGCTCTGTGCTCTCTGCAGCCTGTGTTATGTATTGTCCCTGGAGAGATGTGTAATCAGACCTCACACTGCTGTGCTCTGTGCTCTCTGCAGCCAGTGTTATGTATTGTCTCTAGAGAGAAGTGTAATCAGGCCTCACAATGCTGTGCTCTGTGCTCTCTGCAGCCAGTGTTATGTATTGTCTCTAGAGAGAAGTGTAATCAGGCCTCACACTGCTGTGCTCTGTGCTCTCTGCAGCCAGTGTTATGTACTGTCCCTGGAGAGATGTGTAGTCAGACCTCACACTGCTGTGCTCTGTGCTCTCTGCAGCCAGTGTTATGTATTGTCCCTGGAGAGATGTGTAATCAGACCTCACACTGCTGTGCTCTGTGCTCTCTGCAGGCAGTGTTATGTATTGTCCCTGGAGAGATGTGTAATCAGATCTCACACTGCTGTGCTCTGTGCTCTCTGTAGCCAGTGTTATGTATTGTCCCTGGAGAGATGTGTAATCAGACCTCACACTGCTGTGCTCTGTGGTCTCTGCAGCCAGTGTTATGTATTGTCCCTGGAGGGATGTGTAATCAGACCTCACACTGCTGTGCTCTGTGCTCTCTGCAGTCAGTGTTATGTATTGTCCCTGGAGAGATGTGTAATCAGACCTCACACTGCTGTGCTCTGTGCTCTCTGCAGCCAGTGTTATGTATTGTCCCTGGAGAGATGTGTAATCAGACCTCACACTGCTGTGCTCTGTGTTATCTGCAGCCAGTGTTATGTATTGTCCCTGGAGAGATGTGTAATCAGACCTCACACTGCTGTGCTCTGTGCTCTCTGCAGCCAGTGTTATGTATTGTCCCCGGAGAGATATGTAATCAGACCTCACACTGCTGTGCTCTGTGCTCTCTGCAGTCAGTGTTATGTATTGTCCCTGGAGGGATGTGTAATCAGACCTCACACTGCTGTGCTCTGTGTTATCTGCAGCCAGTGTTATGTATTGTCCCTGGAGAGATGTGTAATCAGACCTCACACTGCTGTGCTCTGTGCTCTCTGCAGCCAGTGTTATGTATTGTCCCCGGAGAGATGTGTAATCAGACCTCACACTGCTGTGCTCTGTGCTCTCTGCAGCCAGTGTTATGTATTGTCCCCGGAGAGATGTGTAATCAGACCTCACACTGCTGTGCGCTGTGCTCTCTGCAGCCAGTGTTATGTATTATCCATGGAGAGATGTGTAATCAGACCTCACACTGCTGTGCTCTGTGCTCTCTGCAGTCAGTGTTATGTATTGTCCCTGGAGGGATGTGTAATCAGACCTCACACTGCTGTGCTCTGTGCTCTCAGCAGCCAGTGTTATGTATTGTCCCTGGAGAGATATAAGAAGCTTCTAGATTTACTTCCAGTGAACAGAAATCTGAGCATGGTCACACATGTGCGGCTCGTTAGTATCATGGACAGTAATCAGAGCAGTGTGATACATAACGAGCCGTGCACCTGTGTGACCTCAGTGCGCATCAGATTTCTGTCCACAAACAATGACATTTCCTATAGTGACAGCAATCAGAGAAAACTGCGCAGAATTGATTCAGAATGTTTATTGGAACATTGTATAACTTTTAATAATTCAAACAATAACATTTATTTGCTGAAATGGGACGACCCCTTTAAGCCCAAACTGTCTTATTGTATTTGTTTATTATTTGTTTATATAATTGTATCGTTTTGTAGAATGTTTATCTTTGATTATCCGAGTTTTTCAGAATTCTTTCTCTTCTCTCTGTATAGTTGTTTCTTATGATGGAGTCCTGTGTTATTTCTCTTGTTTGTCCTCCCTGGGGAAGGTTTTGTGGGGTCAGGTATTATCAGTGTCCCAAAGAGTAAAGTGCGACCTGCAGATGCGCCTGTGATATGTGTGTGATATGTGGCAGCTTTTATCTTATCGTGGTCCCAGCGGCCTCTGCTGCGGCTCCGTGTCTCCCATAGGCTCGCATTGTCCCCCCCCCCTGGACTTTTGCCTGGGTCACGTGTTCTTCCTTCTGTGTTTGGATCAGGTTTCACCAGGAAGTGTCTCCGTACATTGTATCAGCGAGCGGCTGTCATCTGCATGTGACAACACGATCCATGTGATTCCATACATACAAATTATTGGATTCTTATTCCACATTCGCTCCCGACAGCCATGGGAGGCTTCACGGGCCAAAGCAACATATCTGTCTCCCAAGGAGTCCGGATGATGTTCTATGTCCTATATCCAAATGAAACCTCCTATAAAACTATAGAGGAAGTGCCAGATTACGTGGATAAGGTGAGAACAGTACGGACAGGTGGCAGCGCTATGTCCATAGGGTCTCACTATGGGATCTGAGGGGCGGACAGGAGACCTCAGGTCATGTACTGACCCCGCTGTGATCACAAGTGGATTATGGACCTAACTCTATATTGACTTATTGTACAGTATTTTATATTCACTGGTTTTCCTATCATAGATGTCAGTGATTAGGTTTAGTAGACATGAAGCCCGAACTCTCCCATAAAATCATTTATCAATCAATCCCTGTTAATCACAAGGTAAAATCTCCATTATCCACTATAACGAGCAATGAGATACAACATACAAGTGTCTGTAATGTCACATAGGACAAAGGTTACAATATGTGGTTCCTGTAAGAAAAGTAATTGTAAATAAATAGTGAGATATATATAGAAAGATACAAAATAAAACATACAGTGATATACAGTAACAATACCCCTAAATAGCATGCAAACTAGTATAGTATGTATAATACTGCCCGTATGTACAAGAATATAACTACTATAATACTGCCCCCTATGTACAAGAATGTAACTACTATAATACTGCCCCCTATGTACAGGAATATAACTACTATAATACTGCCCCCATGTACAGGAATATAACTACTATAATACTGCCCCCTATGTACAGGAATATAACTACTATAATACTGCCCCCTATGTACAAGAATATAACTACTATAATACTGCCCCCTATGTACAGGAATATAACTACAATAATACTGCCTCCTATGTACAAGAATATAACTACTATAATACTGCACCCTATGTACAAGAATATAACTACTATAATACTGCCCCCTATGTACAAGAATATAACTACTATAATACTGCCCCCTATGTACAAGAATATAACTACTATAATACTGCCCCCTATGTACAGGAATATAACTACTATAATACTGCCCTCTATGTACAGGAATATAACTACTATAATACTGCCCCCTATGTACAGGAATATAACTACTATAATACTGCCCTCTATGTACAGGAATATAACTACTATAATACTGCCCCCTATGTACAAGAATATAACTACTATAATACTGCCCCCTATGTACAAGAATATAACTACTATAATACTGCCCCCTATGTACAGGAATATAACTACTATAATACTGCCCTCTATGTACAGGAATATAACTACTATAATACTGCCCCCTATGTACAGGAATATAACTACTATAATACTGCCCCTATGTACAAGAATATAACTACTATAATACTGCTCCCTATGTACAGGAATATAACTACTATAATACTGCCCCCTATGTACAAGAATATAACTACTATAATACTGCCCCCTATGTACAAGAATGTAACTACTATAATACTGCCCCCTATGTACAGGAATATAACTACTATAATACTGCCCTCTATGTACAGGAATATAACTACTATAATACTGCCCCCTATGTACAGGAATATAACTACTATAATACTGCCCCTATGTACAAGAATATAACTACTATAATACTGCTCCCTATGTACAGGAATATAACTACTATAATACTGCCCCCTATGTACAAGAATATAACTACTATAATACTGCCCCCTATGTACAGGAATAAAACTACTATAATACTGCCCCCTATGTACAGGAATATAACTACTATAATACTGCCCCCTATGTACAGGAATATAACTACTACAATACTGCCCCCTATGTACAGGAATATAACTGCTATAATACTGCCCCTATGTACAAGAATATAACTACTATAATACTGCTCCCTATGTACAGGAATATAACTACTATAATACTGCCCCCTATGTACAAGAATATAACTACTATAATACTGCCCCCTATGTACAGGAATATAACTACTATAAAACTGCCCCCTATGTACAAGAATATAACTACTATAATACTGCCCCTATGTACAGGAATATAACTACTATAATACTGCCCCCTATGTACAAGAATATAACTACTATAATACTGCCCCCTATGTACAGGAATATAACTACTATAATACTGCCTCCTATGTACAGGAATATAACTACTATAATACTGCCCCCTATGTACAAGAATATAACTACTATAATACTGCCCCCTATGTACAAGAATATAACTACTATAATACTGCCCCCTATGTACAAGAATATAACTACTATAATACTGCCTCCTATGTACAGGAATATAACTACTATAATACTGCCCCCTATGTACAGGAATATAACTACTATAATACTGCCCCCTATGTACAAGAATATAACTACTATAATACTGCCCCCTATGTACAAGAATATAACTACTATAATACTGCCCCCTATGTACAGGAATATAACTGCTATAATACTGCCCCTATGTACAAGAATATAACTACTATAATACTGCTCCCTATGTACAGGAATATAACTACTATAATACTGCCCCCTATGTACAAGAATATAACTACTATAATACTGCCCCCTATGTACAGGAATATAACTACTATAATACTGCCCCCTATGTACAAGAATATAACTACTATAATACTGCTCCCTATGTACAGAAACATAACTACTATAATACTGCCTCCTATGTACAACAATATAACTACTATAATACTGCCTCCTATGTACAAGAATATAACTACTATAATACTGCCCCCTATGTACATGAATATAACTACTATAATACTGCCCCCTATGTACAAGAATATAACTACTATAATACTGCCCCCTATGTACAAGAATATAACTACTATAATACTGCCCCCTATGTACAAGAATATAACTACTATAATACTGCCCCCTATGTACAGGAATATAACTACTATAATACTGCCCCCTATGTACAAGGAAATAACTACTATAATACTGCCCCCTATGTACAAGGATATAACTACTATAATACTGCCCCCTGTTTACAAGGATATAACTACTATAATACTGCCCCCTATGTACAAGAATATAACCACTATAATACTGCACCTATGTACAAGAATATAACTACTATAATACTGCCCCCTATGTACAAGGATATAACTACTATAATACTGCCCCCTATGTACAAGAATATAACTACTATAATACTGCCCCCTATGTACAGGAATATAACTACTATAATACTGCCCCCTATGTACAAGAATATAACTACTATAATACTGCCCCCTATGTACAGGAATATAACTACTATAATACTGCCCCCTATGTACAAGAATATAACTACTATAATACTGCCTCCTATGTACAAGAATATAACTACTATAATACTGCCTCCTATGTACAAGAATATAACTACTATAATACTGCCCCCTATGTACAAGAATATAACTACTATAATACTGCCCCCTATGTACAGGAATATAACTACTATAATACTGCCCCCTATGTACAGGAATATAGCTACTATAATACTGCCCCCTATGTACAGGAATATAGCTACTATAATACTGCCCCCTATGTACAAGAATATAACTACTATAATACTGCCTCCTATGTACAAGAATATAACTACTGTACTATAATACTGCTTCCTATGTACAAGAATATAACTACTATAATACTGCCTCCTATGTACAAGAATATAACTACTATAATACTGCCCCCTATGTACAAGAATATAACTACTATAATACTGCCCCCCTATGTACAAGAATATAACTACTATAATACCGTCACCTATGTACAAGAATATAACTACTATAATACTGCCTCCTATGTACAAGAATATAACTACTATAATACTGCCCCCATGTACAAGAATATAACTACTATAATACTGCCTCCTATGTACAAGAATATAACTACTATAATACTGCCCCCTATGTACAGGAATATAACTACTATAATACTGCCCCCTATGTACAAGAATATAACTACTATAATACTGCCCCCTATGTACAAGAATATAACTACTATAATACTGCCCCCTATGTACAAGAATATAACTACTATAATACTGCCTCCTATGTACAAGAATATAACTACTATAATACTGCCCCTATGTACAAGAATATAACTACTATAATACTGCCCCCTATGTACAGGAATATAACTACTATAATACTGCCCCCTATGTACAGGAATATAACTACTATAATACTGCCCCCTATGTACAGGAATATAACTACTATAATACTGCCCCCTATGTACAGGAATATAACTACTATAATACTGCCCCCTATGTACAGGAATATAACTACTATAATACTGCCCCCTATGTACAAGAATATAACTACTATAATACTGCCCCCTATGTACAGGAATATAACTACTATAATACTGCCCCCTATGTACAAGAATATAACTACTATAATACTGCCTCCTATGTACAAGAATATAACTACTATAATACTGCCTCCTATGTACAAGAATATAACTACTATAATACTGCCCCCTATGTACAAGAATATAACTACTATAATACTGCCCCCTATGTACAGGAATATAACTACTATAATACTGCCCCCTATGTACAGGAATATAGCTACTATAATACTGCCCCCTATGTACAGGAATATAGCTACTATAATACTGCCCCCTATGTACAAGAATATAACTACTATAATACTGCCTCCTATGTACAAGAATATAACTACTGTACTATAATACTGCTTCCTATGTACAAGAATATAACTACTATAATACTGCCTCCTATGTACAAGAATATAACTACTATAATACTGCCCCCTATGTACAAGAATATAACTACTATAATACTGCCCCCCTATGTACAAGAATATAACTACTATAATACCGTCACCTATGTACAAGAATATAACTACTATAATACTGCCTCCTATGTACAAGAATATAACTACTATAATACTGCCCCCATGTACAAGAATATAACTACTATAATACTGCCTCCTATGTACAAGAATATAACTACTATAATACTGCCCCCTATGTACAGGAATATAACTACTATAATACTGCCCCCTATGTACAAGAATATAACTACTATAATACTGCCCCCTATGTACAAGAATATAACTACTATAATACTGCCCCCTATGTACAAGAATATAACTACTATAATACTGCCTCCTATGTACAAGAATATAACTACTATAATACTGCCCCTATGTACAAGAATATAACTACTATAATACTGCCCCCTATGTACAGGAATATAACTACTATAATACTGCCCCCTATGTACAGGAATATAACTACTATAATACTGCCCCCTATGTACAGGAATATAACTACTATAATACTGCCCCCTATGTACAGGAATATAACTACTATAATACTGCCCCCTATGTACAAGAATATAACTACTATAATACTGCCCCCTATGTACAGGAATATAACTACTATAATACTGCCTCCTATGTACAAGAATATAACTACTATAATACTGCCCCCTATGTACAAGAATATAACTACTATAATACTGCCCCCCTATGTACAAGAATATAACTACTATAATACCGTCCCCTATGTACAAGAATATAACTACTATAATACTGCCTCCTATGTACAAGAATATAACTACTATAATACTGCCCCCATGTACAAGAATATAACTACTATAATACTGCCTCCTAAGTACAAGAATATAACTACTATAATACTGCCCCCATGTACAAGAATATAACTACTATAATACCGTCCCCTATGTACAAGAATATAACTACTATAATACTGCCTCCTAAGTACAAGAATATAACTACTATAATACTGCCCCCATGTACAAGAATATAACTACTATAATACTGCCCCCATGTACAAGAATATAACTACTATAATACTGCCTCCTATGTACAAGAATATAACTACTATAATACTGCCTCCTATGTACAAGAATATAACTACTATAATACTGCCTCCTATGTACAAGAATATAACTACTATAATACTGCCTCCTATGTACAAGAATATAACTACTATAATACTGCCCCCATGTACAAGAATATAACTACTATAATACTGCCCCCATGTACAAGAATATAACTACTATAATACTGCCTCCTATGTACAAGAATATAACTACTATAATACTGCCCCCATGTACAAGAATATAACTACTATAATACTGCCTCCTATGTACAAGAATATAACTACTATAATACTGCCTCCTATGTACAAGAATATAACTACTATAATACTGCCTCCTATGTACAAGAATATAACTACTATAATACTGCCCCCCTATGTGCAGGAATATAACTACTATAATACTGCCCCCCTATGTACAAGAATATAAATACTATAATACTGCCTCCTAAGTACAAGAATATAACTACTATAATACTGCCCCCTATGTACAAGAATATAACTACTATAATACTGCCTCCTATGTACAAGAATATAACTACTATAATACTGCCTCCTATGTACAAGAATATAACTACTATAATACTGCCTCCTATGTACAAGAATATAACTACTATAATACTGTCCCCTATGTACAGGAATATAACTACTATAATACTGCCCCCTATGTACAGGAATATAACTACTATAATACTGCCCCCTATTTACAAGAATATAACTACTATAATACTGCCCCCTATGTACAAGAATATAACTACTATATTACTGCCCCCTATGTGCAGGAATATAACTACTATAATACTGCCCCCCTATGTACAAGAATATAACTACTATAATACTGTCCCCTATGTACAAGAATATAACTACTATAATACTGCCCCCTATGTACAGGAATATAACTACTATAATACTGCCCCCCTATGTACAAGAATATAAATACTATAATACTGCCCCCCTATGTACAAGAATATAACTACTATAATACTGCCCCCTATGTACAGGGATATAACTACTATAATACTGCTCCTATGCGATCCTCTTTGTAGTGTTATATACTTGTTACTTCTCTTCCATCATGTAGCAATATAGTACAGTTATGGTTACTATGTTGCGGTACATTCCGTCCATTGTATTTTGCAGGCCACAGTCTATTTCATCTTGATGCTGGTGCTGGAGATGATCGGGAGTTGGGCTTGGAAGGGTCGGCCGCTCCGTGTTAATGATGGACTGACCTCCCTTTCTGCAGGAGTTATTTCCCGGCTGCCAGAGTAAGTAAAATTGTTCTCGTGGTCGGAAAAGTTTTATTTTAGTCGCTGGACTGGAAGGTCGGAGGATCCTCGGAGCCAAGGACGCTTCATTCCAGAGACCTTCACCTAATGGGACAATTTAATCCTAAATTGCAGGATTGGCTCTGTCCTCGCGTGACGGCTATGACATAATCTGTAATATTCTGGATTACAGGTATTTTTATGGTATTTTATATAAAACCCACAGTAAATTCATAACAATTTACTGTAATTGGAGTTTTATGGACCTACCAGGAGCGGATCGCTGCTTGGCAAATCCTCGCGGCTCACAGACTTATTAGTGGATGTGGATTTTTAGGGACTAAGAACATCTGGGGGGGGGGGGTTCACCTCCTGATTTATAAAATATTTATTAAAAAATAAACTGCGGTGAAATGTTATTGATAAAGTTGTTGGCGAGAGAAAATGTGATAGAACCTTCTATAAAGGGAATTTGTCACCAGGTTTTACCCCATTGAACTATAACAACTCTCGAGAATTCTCCTTTTATGTCAAAGATGACTCTTCTCTGCTCATTTTCACATGAGATGAGTCAAGTTTAGCGGTTTGTTACCGTTTGCTTCTGTTCTGTACTACGTAGAAATACACTTTATCGTAGATACGGATCTCATCTTTCAGATCACATCAGGCTTATGGTTACAGAACCAGAGATACAGGCGCCTAAAGACATGGTTGGAAATGTAAGTTGCAGTAAAAATCCAGTTCCCCTCCTGTTTTTTAACTGCTTGTATGTTCAGCTCTGTAACTCACCGACCATGAGCGCGATCTGAAAGATGAGATCTGTATCTTTAATATGACACCTGCAGCATGTTTCAAGGTGTTATAGAATAAAAGACAGGGGCTTCTGAAGTGACCCAGCCCTGCAGCAACTAAACATGACTCATCTCATGTGAAAATGATGTGAGAAGAGTTATATCTGCCTCTATTATTTAATTGCTTGTATGTTCAGCTATGTAGCTCACAGAACCATAAGCTTTATGGAATTTAAAAGATGAGATCTGTATCTTTAATATGACATGTGCAGCATATTTCTAGGTGCTTTAATGCAGACTGCAGACCAATCACCGAAGTGACACATGACAATACATTGTATCAAAATGTAATGCTTCAAAGATGCGTGGCTTCTACTTTTAATGAACAGCGCCACCCTTACTTATAGGCAGTGCCTGGTATTGCAGCTTAGTCACAATTATAAGATGTGTTAGTCCAGCACCACTCTCATTTATAGGCTGTGTGTTGGTATTGCAGATAAGTCCCAATACAGGCATAAGCTGCAATACCACATACCTCCTATAGGCAATGGTGGCGCTGTTTCTAGAATGATGCAGCCAGATTTAATTTCCCAAAGGCTTTTGCCTTGACAAATGCAGTGGTCAGACTGGCTTATCCTAAACCCTTGGCATGACCCCCCTCATACTTCATCCAGGCAGCGGGTTTGGCAGTGACTGCGCAGAGTGAGCTCTGCTATGCTGAGGGGCTGCAGAATCTATTAACCTCCTCCATGTGTGATATCACTTCATTACTTCCCGTGGAGGCCGCTGCACTTATTCGGGATTTGTGTAGTAACAATGGAGGATTGATGAGCTGTGAGGAGCAGATAACGCCCCTCCGGTCCCATATTTTGTCATTCCCTGTGACTCCTACAAATCCACTGACTTTCTAAAGTCGGTCTCCGCCCTCTCGGACAAATTGAGTGGCTGAGTTCCTCGGGAACCCAATTAACCTGAGCGCTGAGATCTGTATCCAACACGTTTCCTGGAAACTGGAAATAAAAAAAGATAAAAAACAACAAATTAGAGCAGAGTTTGTCGCTGATAGAGAAGGATACATTGTATTTATAATGAATTCTCAGCAATTCTTCTATTGCCTTTACAGCTGCTGCCTGACATTGGCTGCTAATTACTGCATTATAGGGGTTTAATTATGTAAAGAAAACCAGGGGTGGACTTGGAATTTTGGACACATAGGGGCTCATTTACTTACCCGTCGAAGGTTCGGAGCTGCCGCGACTCACTAAGATCATGCGTCCAATTTCCTGCATGTGTCGCTTCCCCGCTCAGGGCCACCGGAGTTCACCATCTTCTTCCCGGTACATATAAGGGTGAAGACACACGTGGCGTTTTTAGGTCGTTTTTGGACCGTTTTTAAGCAGTTCGTAAAAAAAACGCATCTGTTTTAATTAAGATAATTGGGAAAAACGGTCAAAAACACATGCATTTTTTAATGGCCGCGGTCACACGTACCGCTAGGCGTCCGTCATAATGCGACGCTAGCGCACAGGGGGCGGTCCTCGGCCCGAACGCACATGCGTTTCCAGGGAAACGCATGCGATTGATAAGCTGATCGCATGCGTTTCTCTGGAAACGCATGTGCGTTCGGGCCGAGGACCGCCCCCTGTGCGCTAGCGTCGCGTTAGAGACGGGCGCCTACCGGTACGTGTGACCGCGGCCTAAGGCCCATTTATAGGCTCCAGGATTACAAGTATCACAAAGGGAAGATCTGGAAATACTTGGCCACAAGCCAAGTAGAATATGGGGCCCCCTAATGCCTCACGTTGGGAACTGCAGGTAGTAGTGTGGGGCCCTCCTGATGTTTAGGGTCCCAATATAATAGCATGGCTCCCCTATGGGGGGTCGGGAGGTTGTTATAGGTGCTACACAGGGGCTGAGGATCTTCAGGTTAGAGCCCATCTTATTACATCATGTTACACATTCAGCTCTGCTACATCTGGATTCCCATTAGGAAGTCTGGTGCCAGGCCGCAGTTTTTGGCTCAGGTTTCATCCGCAGTCGCAGTGATTTTAACATGAATAAAAATCTAAGAGGGCTGACAGAATCCACTTAGAGGAGGTCTCTGGCCCGAGACCCCCGGAGCACCCGGAGGAGAACACCGTATTTTACCCCAATTGTGGAAAAAAACAAGTTTAGCTGAATCCTTCAAAACCTCTCGGCCTCCAAAGATACCATCCGGATCAATAGTAATGAGGTATAAGACCCCCCATCTGACAGGGTAGAGGGTCTGCAGGACCCTGCAGGGGGTGGATGGGGGGGGGGTCCCTGGAAAATTGCAGAATGGAGAAGGAACTCAGTAAAGATGAGAAGGAAGGGGAGGACTACAACCCCCAGCAGGTCCTGACAGGAAAATGTGAAATGTCTGAGAGCTGAAATGTTCTAGGTGTTCATGGCAACCAATCAGAGTGCAGCTTCATTTTACCCACAGCTGTTTATAAAATGAAAGCTGAGCTCTGATTGGTTGCCAGAACAAGACACTTCTGATAAATCTCCCCCCATATTGTGGTTTTGGATACTTTGGGGGTAAATTTTTTAAGCGCTGGCGCTCCATGTTGACCCTGCCCCTCAAGCTGAAACTTTTGCGTTTCACCCGCGTTTTTCACGACCCATTCAAGTCTATGGAGACGCATCAAAAACGCATTGCACTCGCGAGCATTGCAAGGGCACTGCGAGTGCAATGCGTTTTAAATGGATGGGTTGCTAAGTGATTTGTAAAAAAGTCAGGAAGCACCAATTTAAGAATTATGTGATGTAAAAACGTGCATGAAAAAGGCACCGCAAACGCAAGAAAAACGTGAACAACACGTGCGTGAAAAACGCGAAAACGCTAATGACTCCAAGGGAAAAAGGACCAAAAACGCAGCCAAAAATGTCAGTTTTTCACGCATTGCACCCTGATGTGATCTGCAACGCAAGTGTGGAACAGTGCTTTCCCAGCCTCAGCAGTGGAAAAAAACGGAAATGTCATCAGTTTTTTCGTACCCATAGACTTCTATTGCCTTATAATTGCCCCTGATACGTCTATGGGGCACATCCATCTCGTTTTTTTTCGTTTTTTGAGGGAATACTTTGGACATTAGTGTTTCGTTTTTTTTACGACTTTTGTAAACTTCAAACTTAGACGCGCACTGTAAATCTTGATTTGCGCCATATTTGTTGCCTGCATCCAGATATCGTTGTGCATTTTTTTTTTAAGGAATTACTCCAAAGATCACAAAGATTACAGAAAAAATACGTCTGCCCTCCACCAATTGTAGCCCCCAGCTTGTAGAGGGTTACGCCACAAAAATCGCCTTTGACATAAAAGCGCAAAAAAAGATTTAGCAAATTCCAACAAAAAGTCTAATAAAACAGAGGAACTGAATAGCTCTGAATAAAAAACAAAACAAAACCGCATCAAAGATGGATGTGCCCGTATGATTTTCCGGTCGCTTCCTCCTGTTGTAACATTTGATGTTCTCTGTATCCATTATGTATCATAGAAATGATTCTACCTCCAGCCCCTGATACACCCGGCTCCGCTCTCCCAGCAGACATCAGGTGTCGGCGCCAGGTTCAGGTGGATTTGTGTTGGCGCGTGGCCCCCCTGACAAGGCAGTAAATCCAGGTCTTGTTTAGGGCCGGGCACCTGTGCAGGAAATGGGGGATTTGTGTTCCCTTTGTGCTGGGAGTGGCAGTGCCCCATTATCCCGAGCCAAACAATTGGAACCACATTCCCCAAATCCCCTTCTCTTCTGTGCCGCAGATTGCCATCCGGTTAGCGCTCTTTGTACTCGGAATGTTCTTTCTTGCTTTTGCTTTATATTATAGTAATGAGCGGAATATTTCTGTAGCTCAAAAGTCCAAAATATGTTACATGTTTTTGAAATATGGAAATTCTGTGTGTAATGATATCAGTGGAAGATTTATGTTTTTATCCAATTCAATAATTTATCCATAAAGACACTAAACCCACGGCTAGTGGCCCTAAATATCAGGGGCCCCACATCAATGTCCTCAGTATAAGGCTATGGCAGAGCAGGGGGCACTACACATATTACTCTGCCATTTGGATTGTAGCTATGTATAAGGACCCCTCCCAGATAGGGCCCCGAAAATACCAAATATTCCCCAGTACCGTATCTGTCCACAAACAGGATTTGATACCCCAATGACCAGATATTTCCCCAACAATTACAGTTCCACTTAACCATTAATTAAGAACCATTAACAGTGCCCACAAAATAACTGCTAAGATAGTTCCTAGAGGCATGCCCCTTAAATAAGTTCCCACTAATTTATGTGCCACCCAAAGGTAAAAGTTCTAACAGAGGCACCTTAACTGTCCATGTGACCCCCGAGTTTAAAGGAACCTGTAAACATATCTTTGAACACTACTATTATACAGAAGTTCAACTATCCCTATATTGTTCCTCCCCATACCTGTAAAGTTCCACAGTCAGTTCATAAAGTTGACCATCTATGACTATTCATGTATTTCCAGCTCATCCGGACATCCATTATTCTGATTGTCAAGAGACCTGCTTCCTCTTCAGCCGAGTCATCTTTGCTACCTCATTCCCCCCTCCCTCAGGCGCTCGCTCTGTGTGACTTACTGAAGAGAATTCCTGAAGGAGGGGAAATGGCCAAGTTGATATCTCTTCAATGTCTCTCACACAGCCAGTGGCTCTAATTCCTGAGGAAGAGGGGAATGAGGAAGCAGAGAAGTTAATATCCACATGTTGGCCCAAAATAAATTTGTCAATCAAAGTTTCCCCAAAAGTATCAACAGAGTCCCTTATAGCAACTTTGCCAAAGGAGAGGTCCAATATAATTCCTCCAAAATGAAGAATATCTACAAGTATTCCCCTAAGTTTCCCCCACAAGTGCCTCCCTAGATATGGGCACCCAACAGTTAGTATCCACAAGTTGACAAAATAAATGGACCAACCACGTTTCGTTGACCAGTAGAGGCGCCAACAGTGTTCCCTATGGTAACTGTGCCCTATAATGCCCCAAAAATAACAGTAATCCCGACTTTCCGACCAGTAGTAGCGCCAAGAGAGTGCGCCAAACTAACTCATGACAAGCTCATGTTTCTTTATCACACAGCGTGGCCTTCAGAGGTGTGGAGGTGACCACATACATCTACGTTTGGAACCACTACAGGATAGCCGAGCTGCCCTGGGATTCATCTTGGACCTGGTGGTTGACGTTACTGGGTGTGGACTTTGGATACTATTGGTTTCACCGGATGGCACACGGTAAGTAACAGCGCTATGTGTATGTGTATGCTGTACCCTCTGGGGGACAGTCCTCCAAAACAGGGGCTGTATATCATTTTACCTAATATCCTGAGCCCAACGGGTGAAATAGAGAGACGTTATTGGTTATTTTGTTGCAATGGGATACAGGAGCCTCCGACTATGAAAAGTGTCTGGTCTTTATGATCTCTCCGACAACAGATAAAATAAATGATAAAACTTGCACCAATTTTGCACAAACAATTTGATTCCGTGTCCAGATGGAACAAGTCCTGTAGTTCTGTAATATGAGCTTTTATTACACATGGACCAGATTAGAATTACAATGTATTTCCATGGGGGATGTGGAGGTGGGTGAGGGAACCCCAGCTCTTTCCATAAAGAATTAGAAGAATCCCTTCACCATAAGCTCATAGTTGGACACCGGATGGTTATCTGTGATCTTTGCACTCAACTAATGAAGTGCTCAACTTGTCTGCAGCTCCCCCGCAGGGATATTTTAGTATTACACAGTCTCAATTCAACTCAATAATAATTATAATAATTCCTTTAATTATATAGAGCACACAGTTAACACAGCGCTGCACAGAGTTTGCCAAATCAGTCCCTGTACCAAATGGGGCTCACAATCTAATCATCCTACCAGTATGTTTTGGAGTGTGGGAGGAAACCGGAGAACCCGGAGGAAACCCGCGCAAACACGGAGAGGACATACAAACTCTTAACTCAATGGGAATTTCCATTTAATACAGGTCAGGTCCTCCAGAGGGAAAGGATCTTTAAATATATAATAAATCGCCCCCTATATTACACACAATTCTCTGATAAGTCGTATGACAATTCATTCAAATAGTTAAATTAACATAAATATATATATATATATTTTCTTTAACACTGAGATGTTATAATGATGATATATTCATAATACAAATACTTAACATACTCGGCTCTGCTATGTCAGTGCAAGGGAATATTAGTGTGGCATGTATGGGTTAATCCCCTCTGGCCTCATACACAGTGTATATACCATGCCCCTAAATCCCAATTGTTCCAGGAATGTTCCCCTCCATATAAACACAAATCCCTAATTATGACCTGGATATATTCCTGTGGATCCCATTCCATGACGCTGGACTAAGTGCAGCCTGAGCCGTACACTGCGCGTCTCCGGTTTCCTCCTGAACCTTGTCATTACGGCCCCAATGTTTCCATCCGGGCTAATGGATCGGCCACATGTCGCTGTTATAGTACCTGGTGACATCGGACTCCTCCCTGCCCTCCAGGCACAGCTGACCCCTGCTAGGAGCCGGCACCACGTCCTCAGTGTCACTGGGGGGTCATTCCCCGCTCCTCTCCAGCGGCACAGGGTAATATCCCTTTAAATATCAGCTGCTGGGATATTCTGTGTAACGCCCAGATGACAGACATCACTGTAACTCGCCACATCACTCTGCACATAACTAAGGAAGAAACCCAAAAGAAAATATAAAAGCATAAAGAAATCTCCAAAATCCACTCTGGGTTGTAATAATAATCAGTATTTCTATAGCGGCATCATATTCCGTAGCTTTACAACTCATAGGGGACATTTACAAATAAAATACAACATTACAGAGTACAAACAATTAGCGATCACTTACGTTCAGGTTCGGGGTTCAAGTGCGCCCTGCAAAATCCATGGTTAGTTGCAAGAGGCTTTAATTTGCTGAAATGTTAGCGAGTGTGATAGATCTGCCCAAAGAGATGGGTTTTAAGAACACGTTAGAAAGTTTGGAGGTTGGGTATTATTAGACTGATAGTCCTGGGAAGGGCATTCCAGAGAATTGGTGCAGCTCGGGTGAAGTCCTGGAGATGTGAGTGAGAGGTTTGAATTAAGGTAGAGATTAATCTAAGATCAAAAAACACGTGTTGGGCGGTAGACTGAGATAAGAGAGGAGAAATAGGGAGGTGCTGCACTATGCAGAGCTTTGTGGATGAGGGTGATTATTTTAAACTGTATTCGAAAGGAGAAGGTCAACCAGTGCAGTGACTGGCACAGACTGGAGGCATCTGTGTAGCATTTGGTCTGAGAGACGAGCCTGGCTGCTGCATTAAGAATAGATTGTAGTGGAGAGAGTTTGTGAGTGGAAGACCGATTAGTAGGGAGTTACAGTCGTCTAGGCGAGAGTGAATCAGAGCAACAATTAGCATTTTAGCATATTTTGCATAAATTCTTGGATTCTGGAGATGTTTCTGAGATCCATGCGCAACAGCCATCAAGAGATTGAATATGCGGTGCAAAGGAGAGGTCAGAGTCCAGCACAAGCCCAAGACAGCGGCCTGTGCCCCGGTGCTATAGTGATCCCACAGACCGAGATGGAGAGGTCAGGGTTGGGTCGGTTAGTAGATGGTGGAAAGACAAGAAGTTCAGTCTTAGAAAGATTAAATTTCAAGAAAAGACAGGACATGATGTTAGAGACAGCAGAGAGACAGTCACTAGTGTTCTGGAGTAAGGCAGGGGTGATGTTACGTCAGCATAGAGATGATACTGGAAACCAAATCTGCTGATGGTTTGTCCAATGGGGGCAGTATAGAGGGAGAAGAGAAGAGGACCTAGGACTGAGCCCTGAGGAACCCCGACACTGAGAGGAAGATGAGAAGAAAAAGATCTAGAGAAGGAGACACTGAAAGTGCGGTCAGAGAGATAGGAAGAAAACCAAGAGAGTGCAGGGTCCTTTAGGCCAACGGAGCGAAGCCCCTGAGGAGGAGCTGGTGGTGCACAGTATCAGACGTTGCCGATAGATCCAGGAGAATGAGGAGAGAATAGTCACCTTTAGATTTAGCAGTGAGGAGATCATTGGAGACTTTAGTAAGAGCAGTTTCAGCGGAGAACATAGAGCGGAAACCAGATTGTAGGGGGTCAAGGAGGGAGTTAGCAGAGAGATAGTTGTGTGTCTGTTTTCAACGTTTTTTACATCTGATTCCCAAAAAACGCAGTTTGGAGGACTTTGTTTTGGCCTATTCTGTTATGATCACCGCTTGCAGAAAGGGAGGTTTAGTGAAGGGGCGGAATGGTTGGGCCACCAGCCACTGACAGATGTATCAAACCAGTGCAAAAATGACAAGATTGCCAGGTCCCTTTTGGCATGTAGAGGCGCAGGGGCATAATTTATTCTTCCCCAGTAGTGATTAGTGGACCCAGACAGGTTTCGGATTCAGCGAATTCTAACTGTGGCCATTGTGATGGAGCCGTCATCAGGGAAAATGGTGGCTTTGCCGGCAGCAAACCATCGTGGGTGTGAAGTGAAGTGGAGGGTGTGAAAAGCTTAACAGCTCATCCACCAACTTTTCCAGGTGAGACTGAACACCAAACCTACACTTCTGGCTGAAGTCAGGATCCATGGACCCAAACTTGTTTTGTTCGGCACAGACCTGGGCTTTGGGTGATAAATACTAATGGGAAAAACCCTGGGCTTCATGCATCTCCCCCCGTTTATGGAGCTTGGTGCAGACAGCACCATAGAGTAGAGTAGCACAGAAGTTACTGCAGCTAAACTGACAACTCTTAAAAAATCCTGAAAAATCCCTTTAAATCTGTGACTGATGGTAGTCACGTGGACGGAGCTAAAACTATTGGGAGACATATTTTTTTACTCTGTGCAAAAAGTTTTGTGCAAGTTGTGTTTATTGCCCATATCCACCACATCCAAAAAGGGTGAGGAAAAGGTAGTGCCTATAGCCCCAGCTACAATTGACTCCCTACTGCCCTCTACTGGAATCAATTGTAACGAGCCCTGTGTCTGATATATAGGCCCTGCCCCATTGTGCTTTTCTAAACAATCTACATCAGAAACTGCGTGTGTGATTCTGGCCTTAGAGTAGAACATGCAGAGCGTTTTCCAGGAATCATGGAAGACCCCTCGGGGCAGGTGTAAACAAACCAAAAAATGTCTACATACCCCACTCTGGATCCCGAATCTAGCGTGATCATCAATTTTGGGATCATAGGACCAACTTGATCAGTGACAAGATGCTGGAAGTGAAAGCCACAGGATTCACAGGATACACCGGCTCCGGCTTCAGGGAATTTTTTCAAGGATTCATGGAAAAAGCCTTTAATCTTAGCTTTCTGCATAGTTATTGGGAAGGATTTGTCGCTCTTGATCCTTGTGAAGTGCGACGACCTCTTCTGTCTTGTTTATTGAGTCTCTCCGCGCCATTGTCTCTTCTTCCTATTACACTTCAGGCCACTCTAAGTAAATTTCCGGGATTATTGTTTACTGGGAATATTGCAGTATTTTTGCACCTTGTCCAGGATCCAGGAGTGTTGAGTCCAGTTCTGTCCTTGTTCTTGGTTCATAGAAGTAATGTATAACTTATTGTAACTTTATTGCCCCCCTGATATTTTATGATCCAATATGCTTATATTTGTAGCTCCTCCTCTTTGGATAACCCTAGGCACCCTCATATTGCCCTATGGACATTATATGGGACTTGTGAGGAAAATGATCTTACTGTATATTTAGAGTGATGTATTGTATGTTCTTCTGTTTTAAATATGAGAATCCCATCTTTGAAATTCCCCAAGGCTGGTTTGCTAAAGAACGACACATAGAGGCAATTAAAGATATGTTGTCAAGACAGGGAAGAAGTGCAAGCCCTGCGCTTCCCACAGCATCTGTACTTGCCTACTTTCCAGCCCTACACTAACTACATGTGACAACTGGGCAGTGGTTCCTACACTGGGTATGTGCGCAGAGCATAGACAAACGATATCAGGAAAATCGAATCAAATCCAAGATGACAGTGAGGTACAAAATCATAATGTAGAAGAATAGTCAAAGAGAACCAAGCAAATGTCAGAATATCTGCAAACACAGTAGAGTATGCAGATATTAAAAACTATTCACAGCTGCTGGAACAGTCAATTAATCAGCCCTCTTCAGAGCCTATACTGGGGTGTGATACTACCACCATGAGAACCCAGACGGATGACCTAGATCCTGCAAGAGTTCACATAATTCTTTTTTTTAGACTTTTAATTTGTGATCATTTAATCTCCTGTATAATACACTATGATACTCCTGTGATGCAGAGCATTATACCTGTCAGGCTTCCATGTGTTCAGGACAGATATGGGGGCCCCAACAGTAGAGATGAGTGGACCCAAACTTCTGTTCAGGTTCGGGTTTTCAGGTGCGCTCTGCACAACACGGATAGCAATCCGGCAAATTAACACCCTTGCCTATAAAAGCTATGGCTAGTTGCAAGGGATTTGCTGGATCGGCTGTTCAGAAGCCAATCCGGTGATAAGTCCAGGTCGCATTGGGCACACCCCATCCCCAACCGGAGCAGAAAGTTTTGGTCGGCTCATTTCTACCTAGCTGTTCTGTAGTGAAGGTTAAACCCCATGACCATGATGTTGGTTCCAGTAGAGGTAAGTAACTTACTTATCTCTGTCTTTGAGCTTTCTTAGAAACGGCAGCTGAGATTACCAGGGCATCTCGGGGGTTATCCAGCAATCTCTTTCCTGTGTATAGTGATGGCAGTGGGTAAACCAAGATGACAGTGAGGTACAAAATCATAATGCAGAAGAATAGTCAAAGAGGTCCAAACAAAGGTCAGACCATGGGGTTTGACCATGATGTTGGTTCCAGTAGAGGTAAGTAACTTACTTACCTCTGTCTTTGAGCTTCCTTAGATATCGGGGGTTATCCGGCAACCTCCTCCCTGTGTATAGTGATAGCACCGGGTAGCGGCCGGGTAATAGGGGATTCATCCCAATTATTTACTACACTGTGTTATTTAGGAGAGAAGAAGTGAGAACATTTTTCCGGTTTTATTTTGTCATTTTTCATGGAAGTGTTTAATACTGGGAGATGACAGACGCGGCGCGGAGAAGTGAGTCAGGACATGAGAGGTCGACTCTCCGTTACATTTTGGCAGAGGGAAGTGGAAAGCAGAGCGCCTCGCGTCGTCTTCCCATGTCTCTCGCCGGAGTAATCCCTCTTCCGGAGAGTAAATTGTTCTGATGTGAAGTGGAGTTCACGTCTTCTGGGGCAATAAGTGGGTGTAAAATGGAGATTACAAATACTCGGAAATTGGAGGAAACAGACTGGAGCTGCTTTTCTCTTTGGCTTTTTTAAATGTTTTTGTAGCAATTAGTGATTTTTGAAACTTGTGATCGAAAAAAAATCTACCAGACGCTTGTAACAGAACTCCAAAAATGTGTCCATCACCAGTCACCAGTTTTGGGTTTGTTTTTGGGCTCTCCAGATATAATGATTCTGGGACCAGGAGTGGATTCGGATGGCCCTGGGCCGTATAAAAGGCAATTTTTTTTAATGCCATTTACTCCCTTCATACAGTACTAGAATCAAGATACTTTGGAAAGGATGTTGGTCCACTCTGTCCCTTTTGCAGTTTAAGGACCTTTGGAGGACCTTCAAAGCTCCTGGAAGGACCCTTGATGAAAGTATGAGGATTTCATTGCTGGAGGTCCTTCTCTTTAATATCTCTATAGGGCGGTATCAAACATGGTGATTGGTTCAGGTGGTCAGGGGTCCCCTAGAATCCTTGGCCACCCAAACCACCTATGTTATAATCCACAACTGTCTGGGGTTTATCTATCAATCCCTGGTAGCCCTGGTAGCCTTCCCATTGGCTTGTCTTCTGCTCGGGGGTTCTGGGTCCATCATCATCTTGAGGGCCCTTTAGAACTCTAGTGGACCAGTACAATTCTGGTTGTCACTTGGATCTGTCTACTTAATGGGGCATATTTACTTACCCGTCCCGTTGACGCCGCCGATCCGGAATGTCCGACAGGGATTCGGATCTGCCGCGTTTCACTTACAGCGGCGCCCGATATCCTGCATGTGTCGCTTCCCCGCTCGGGTCCCTGGAGTTCACCTTCTTCTTCCTGGTGCATGTAAGTGCATTGTCCGTGTATAATGTGCTGTGCGGGGAGTCACTAAGATCCTGCTCCTGATATCCTGCATGTGTCGCTTCCCCGCTCAGGTCCCCGGAGTTCACCTTCTTTTTCCTGGTGCATGTGAGTGCTGATCTTGCGACACAATTTGAATGTTAAATCCCGCGCTCAGTCCGAATCAGTCAGGTTGTCCGATGGCCACGACCCCCGATTTGTATCGCATGAAAGCCGGCGCCGATCCGCCACAATCGGATCGCGTGCGCCAAAAAAAACAGGGTAATTCAGGTCAATACGGTAAAAAGTTGGGAAACCCGAAGGAAATGCGTCCGATGGATCCTTAGTAATTATGCCCCACTGTGTTAATTGAAAAAACTTCAAGCATGGGCGCCACCATCTTGGCTGTGAACATTGCTCCCCTTGATGTCATCAGGCAACGATCTCTTACCATGACAGCCTTGGGTCTTTATAAGATCCCAGGACTTGTCATTTCTGAAGTTGCACATTGTAACAGATCTTATGCAAAAATTCCATATACAGGCGGCCCCCTACTTAAGAACACCCGACTTACATACAACCCTTAGTTACAAACGGACCTCTGGATATTGGTTATTTATTGAACTTTAGTCCTAGGCTACAATAATCAGCTGTAACAGTTATCACAGGTGTCTGGAATGAAGCTTTAGTGTTAATCCTGGTTCTTATGACAACCCAACATTTTTATAATCCAATTGTCACAAAGACCAAAAAAATTCTGGCTGGGATTACAATTATAAAATATACAGTTCCGACTTACATACAAATTCAACTTAAGAACAGACCTACAGACCCTATCTTGTATGTAACCCGGGGACTGCCTGTACTGATATACTGTAGTATAGCAGTACATTTTAGGATGATTCAGACAACCTAGGGTTAAAGTATCTTAGGGAGTCTAAAAAATAGTCAAAAAATACATTTAAAAAAGTTTTTTTTTTTTAAAAACTAAAAGTTCAAAACACCTCCCCCCCTTGTCCTAGAACTGAAAACAATAAAAATCATAAACTTGTCAGGTATGGCCACATCCCAAAATGTCCGACCCATTGATGTATAAAAACGGTTATTCCCGTAAATGGAAATGTCCAAAACGCCATTATTTTGCGACAGATCAAAAGGACAAAACGGTATCAACGTAAACGTCATCATGTCCTGCAAAAAAGACTCCTTATACCGCTCCATACACCGACGCCTGAAAAATTTATTGGCCTTAGGATACGGCAAAATGAAGAATTTTTTTTTTTTTTGTACAAAAGATTACAATTTTTTATAATCTACTAAAACCTATTAAAACCTGTATACATTTGGTATCTTCGTGATTGTACTCACCCAAAGAGTAACGGAGAAGTGGAAGGCTTAATGAAAGCCTAATAACAGCTCCCAAAAGAAAATGGCGCAAATGTGTTTTTTGCCAATTTTTTTCCCGCTTCCCACTACACTGCATCGGAATATTTAAAGGAAACCTACCACCATGGATCTACTTATTAAGGAATACCCGGTGGTAGGTGCATCTAACGAATGTAAGGATTGCCCTTTTTAGGGCTAATCCTTTAGTCCCCACAATCTTTCAGAAAGTTTAATGGCCCCGATATGCAAATTTTCTAAAGTGGCTACTGGGGCGTGGAGTAGGTGGAGCTGAGGTTACACAGCACGGCTTCTCCACGCCCCAGTAGCCACTTTGATCCTCCTACCAGATATCTTCAGCGCGCAGCTACAAGGAGCTTCGCACACTCGTCCGCGAAGCTAGAGTTCTGCGCATGCGCAGAACACAGGCCAGGGGCTGCGCAATCTCGGCTCCAAAGGCAGAGCTACTGCGCATGCGCAGAACTCCGGCTTCATGGACGAATGCGTGAAGCTCCTTGTAGCTGCGCGCCAAAGATATCTGGTAGGAGGATCAAAGTGGCTACTGGGGTGTGGAGTATCCGCGCCGTGTAGCCTCAGCTCCACCTACTCCACGCCCCAGTAACCTCTTTAGAAAATTTGCATATCGAGGCCATTAAACTTTCTAAAAGATTGTGGGGACTAAAGGATTAGCCCTAAAAAGGAATATCCTTACATGCGTTAGATGCACCTACCACCGGATCTACCTTAATAGGTCGTTCTGTGGTGGTAGGTTTCCTTTAATACCGTCACTAGAAAGTGCAATCTGTCACGCAGAAAACAAGCCCTCGCTCAGTTTTGCGCACAGGAAAATAAAAAAGTTATTTTTGGGGGAATGAAAAAAGGAAGCACAAAAATGAAAAACGTCTGTATCCTCAAGGGGTTAAACCCTATAATCATGGGGTAAATCCCTATTATCCGTGGAGGTCCTGTTGATGATGAATATCCCCGGATTTGGGGGTGTATGTGACTCCGCGGTGGCTCTGCGCCTTCACGTCTGCGTTTGTTTCTTTTACAAATGTTTTATTCAGTGAAATCTTGTTCTCGAGTTGTACAACCAGAATCCGGAAGATTTGTCTGCAGCTGGAGGCAGATGACCAAGATTCTGTCAGTCTGCGGATGTTTGCAATCCCCTGACACCCTCCCAAAAAAAGAGGAAGAATTCCCCTCGAGAACCAGTGGGAAACACATACAGGAAAAGGAGATTTCTCATCCCGGGCAGAGACGTAAATGGATGAGCTGCCGAAACCTGGAGCCGATGCCGAGAGATGGCGAAGAAATGATCTCCATTGTGGTAACATCTGGTACCGGGGGTCTGCAGCCATCTATCTGCATCCAGGAAAGCTGAGTGATAGACAATATAGACGTTTATTTAGAGGTTTTTACCCAAGTGTCCCCAAATCCTGAATGGAATATTAAATTATTTAATGATAGAGGTGACTGCCCTATACCATGGCTCCCACATCATCACACCAGCAGGGGGCAGTGTGTCCTCCTATCACTACTAGGGGTGACTGTCCTATACCATGGCCCCCCACATCATGACACCAGCAGAAGGCAGTGTCCTCCTATCACTGCTAGAGGTGACTGTCCTATACCATGGCCCCCCACATCATGACACCAGCAGAAGGCAGTGTCCTCCTATCACTGCTAGAGGTGACTGTCCTATACCATGGCCCCCACATCATAACACCAGCAGGGGGCAGTGTGTCCTCCTATCACTACTATGGGTGACTGTCCTATACCATGGCCCCCACATCATTACACCAGCAGGGGGCAGTGTGTCCTCCTATCATTACTAGGGGTGACTGTCCTATACCATGGCCCCCACATCATTACACCAGCAGGGGGCAGTGTGTCCTCCTATCACTACTAGGGGTGACTGTCCTATACCATGGCCCCCCACATCATGACACCAGCAGAAGGCAGTGTCCTCCTATCACTGCTAGAGGTGACTGTCCTATACCATGGCCCCCACATCATCACACCAGCTGGGGGCAGTATGTCCTCCTATCACTACTAGGGGTGACTGCCCTATACTATGACTCCCACATCATCACACTAGCAGGGGGCAGTGTGTCCTCCTATCACTGCTAGGGGTGACTGTCCTATACCATGGACCCCACATCATCACACCAGCAGGGGGCATTATGTCCTCCTATCACTACTAGGGGTGACTGTCCTATACCATGGCCCCCACATCATCACACCAGCAAGGGGCAGTGTCCTCCTATCACGGCTAGGGGTGACTGTCCTATACCATGGCTCCCCACACATCATCACACCAGCAGGGGGCAGTGTGTCCTCCTATCACTGCTAGGGGTGACTGTCCTATACCATGACCCCACACATCATCACACCAGCAGGGGGCAGTGTGTCCTCCTATCACTGCTAGGGGTGACTGTCCTATACCATGGCTCCCCACATCATCACACTAGCATGGGGCAGTGTGTCCTCCCATCATTACTAGCGGTCACTGTCCTATACCATGGCCCCAATATCATCACACCAGCAGGGGGCATTATGTCCTCCTATCACTACTAGGGGTGACTGTCCTATACCATGGCCCCCACATCATCACACCAGCAAGGGGCAGTGTCCTCCTATCACGGCTAGGGGTGACTGTCCTATACCATGGCTCCCCACACATCATCACACCAGCAGGGGGCAGTGTGTCCTCCTATCACTGCTAGGGGTGACTGTCCTATACCATGGCCCCCACATCATCACACCAGCAGGGGGCAGTGTCCTCCTATCACTGCTAGGGGTGACTTTCCTATACCATGGCCCCACACATCATCACACCAGCAGGGGGCAGTGTGTCCTCCTATCACTGCTAGGGGTGATTGTCCTATACCATTGATGGCAAACCTTTTAGACACCGAGTGCCCATACTACAACCAAAACCCACGCATTTTTCGCAAAGTGCCAATGCGACAATTTAAGCAATAACTTATTTCTCCCTGCTCTGTCACAGGTTTAAATTGTATAGGCACCTGAGGACACCAATACAGAAGAAAGAAGGAGAAGAAGTTTAGCTTATCATTGTATCTTCCTTTTAGGGTCCAGGGCTGCCTGGGACTGCAAGAGGCCATGAATCCTGTCTGGCGAACCCTGCCCTGGCAAGGGTGCCCATATAGAGGGCTCTGAGTGCCACCTCTGGCACCCGTGCCATAGGTTCGCCACCACTGCCCTATACCATGGCTCCCCACACATTATCACACCAGCAGGGGGCAGTGTGTCCTCCCATCATTACTAGCTGTCACTGTCCTATACCATGGCCCCCACATCATCACACCAGCAGGGGGCATTGTGTCCTCCCTTCACTACTAGGGGTGACTGTCCTATGCCATGGACCCCACACATCATCACCCCAGCAGGGGGCAGTGTGTCCTCCTATCATTACTAGCGGTCACTGTCCTATACCATGGCCCCCCACATCATCACACCAGCAAGGGGCATTGTGTCCTCCTATCATTACTAGGGGTCACTGTCCTATACCATGTCCCCACATCATCACACCAGCAGGGGGCAGTGTGTCCTCCTATCATTACTAGGGGTGACTGACTGTCCTATACCATGGCCCCCACATCATCACCCCAGCAGGGGGCAGTGTGTACTCCCATCACTACTAGGGGTGACTGTCCTATACCATGGCCCCCCACATCATCACACTAGCAGGGGGCAGTGTGTCCTCCTATCATTACTAGGGGTTACTGTCCTATACCATGGCCCCCCACATCATCACGCCAGCAGGGGGCAGTGTGTCCTCCTATCACTACTAGGGGTGACTGTCCTATACCATGGCCCCCCACATCATCACACCAGCAGGGGGCAGTGTGTCCTCATATCACTACTATGGGTGACTGTCCTATACCATGGCCCCCCACATCATCACGCCAGCAGGGGGCAGTGTGTCCTCCTATCACTACTAGGGGTCACTGCCCTATACCATGGCCCCCAAATCATCACCCCAGCAGGGGGCAGTGTGTCCTCCCATCACTACTAGGGGTGACTGTCCTATACCATGGCCCCCCACATCATCACACCAGCAGGGGGCAGTGTGTCCTCCTATCATTACTAGGGGTCACTGTCCTATACCATGGCCCCACACATCATCACACCAGCAGGGGGCAATGTGTCCTCCTATCACTACTAGGGATGACTGTCCTATACCATGGCTCCCACATCATCACCCCAGCAGGGTGCAGTGTGTCCTCCTATCACTACTAGGGCTGACTGTCCTATACCATGGCCCCCACATCATTACACCAGCAGGGGGCAGTGTGTCCTCCTATCACTACTAGGGATGACTGTCCTATACCATGGCTCCCACATCATCACCCCAGCAGGGTGCAGTGTGTCCTCCTATCACTACTAGGGCTGACTGTCCTATACCATGGCCCCCACATCATTACACCAGCAGGTTGCAGTGTGATCTCCTATCACTCCTAGGGGTGAGAGTCCTATACCATGGCCCCCACATCATCACACCAGCAGAGGGCAGAGTGTCCTCCTATCACTGCTAGGGGTGATTGTCCTATACCATGACCCCCACATCATCACACCAGCAGGGGGCAGTGTGTCCTCCTATCACTACTAGGGGTGACTGTCCTATACCATGGCCCCCACATCATCACAGCAGCAGGGGGCAGTGTGTCCTCCTATCACTCCTAGGGGTGACTGTCCTATACCATGGCCCCCCACATCATCACACCAGCAGGGGGCAGTGTGTCCTCATATCACTACTATGGGTGACTGTCCTATACCATGGCCCCACACATCATCACACCAGCAGGGGGCAGTGTGTCCTCCTATCACTACTAGGGGTCACTGCCCTATACCATGGCCCCCAAATCATCACCCCAGCAGGGGGCAGTGTGTCCTCCCATCACTACTAGGGGTGACTGTCCTATACCATGGCCCCCCACATCATCACACCAGCAGGGGGCAGTGTGTCCTCATATCACTACTAGGGGTCACTGCCCTATACCATGGCCCCCAAATCATCACCCCAGCAGGGGGCAGTGTGTCCTCCCATCACTGCTAGGGGTGACTGTCCTATACCATGGCCCCCCACATCATCACACCAGCAGGGGGCAGTGTGTCCTCCTATCATTACTAGGAGTCACTGTCCTATACCATGGTCCCCACATCATCACACCAGCAGGGGGCAGTGTGTCCTCCTATCACTACTAGGGGTCACTGTCCTATACCATGGCCCCACACATCATCACCCCAGCAGGGGGCAGTGTCACTTTCTATCATTACAAGGGGTACTGTCCTATACCATGGCCCCCACATCATCACACCAGCAGGGGGCAGTGTGTCCTCCTATCATTACTAGGGGTGACAGTCCTATACCATGGCCCCACACATCATCACACCAGCAGGGGGCAGTGTGTCCTCCTATCATTACTAGGGGTGACAGTCCTATACCATGGCCCCACACATCATCACACCAGCAGGGGGCAGTGTGTCCTCCTATCATTACTAGGGGTGACTGTCCTATACCATGGCCCCACACATCATCACACCAGCAGGGGGCAGTGTGTCCTCCTATCATTACTAGGGGTGACTGTCCTATGCCATGGCCCCACATCATCACACCAGCAGGGGGCAGTGTGTCCTCCTATCATTACTAGGGGTGACTGTCCAATACCATGGCCCCACACATCATCACACCAGCAGGGGGCAGTGTGTCCTCCTATCATTACTAGGGGTGACTGTCCTATACCATGGCCCCACACATCATCACACCAGCAGGGGGCAGTGTGTCCTCCTATCATTACTAGGGGTGACTGTCCAATACCATGACCCCCACATCATCACACCAGCAGGGGGCAGTGTGTCCTCCTATCATTACTAGGGGTGACTGTCCAATACCATGTCTCCTCACCTCAATCCAACATTTTTTTTTCAAAAAAATTTAGTTTTTTTACGGTGGTTTTTTTTTGCCAATATCTTCTTGATTTTTTCCTATGTTTTTTTCCTTTCTCTCCTGAATTATCCCTCCTGCTCCAGGGAAGGGTCTTCGACATTCTAGACCTTTTACGGTCACAAACTGTTACAATATAGAAACGTTCTGTAAGGACGAGAAAACCCTCAGTGATCCCGGATCTTATGTTTACAAGATTTATTGTAAATATTTAGTAATTTTTATTCTTCTGTCCTCTTGTTGTTGCCCCCTATGCCCCCCCCCCTCCTCATACATCCCACTGCAGGGTCCCCGCAGGTAGTTAATTCCTTACAGATGTGATCTGGGATGACACATGACTTGTCCGGGCTACTGTGCCTGAGCAGGATTGATGGATGAGCCCCCCGGATCCCCACTCGGATCCCAAATCCTGCAGCCAAATGTTCTACCCTATGAAGCCGCGGATAGATGTTACGGTTTTCGAGGAAGGAGTCCTCTGGTGATGGAGACATGTTGACCTCCATCATAAATCTTACCACAGTGAGAGGTTCTGGCAGCGCGGATTGGAAAGGAGGCAAAGGACAGGATGTCAGATATTTTGGTTTTGTATTTTCGGTCTTGCACATGTGAAGGCGGCCGGGGGATCGCAACGATGACATCACCAAAACCGAAAAGGAAAAGTAGTCCCACTATGGAGCGTTGTTGGGGGTAGAGAATCTGCACCGTGTAATATTATTTCACTTTGCTGATAAGTTACATAAGGAAAAGAATGATACATTTTATCTGCCTCCAGCCACCACTAGGGGGAGCTCATTGCAATCAGGTTAAAAGCCCCTGAGCTCCACCTATAGGTCAATTGTAATAGAAAAATGAATATTATGCAAGTGTGAACATACGGGGGCTCATTTACTTACCCGTCCGGAGGAGTTAACAGAAAATGCATTGTCCGTGTATAATGCGCTGTGCCGCGATACACCAAGATCGTTCGCCCGAAATCCTGAATGTGTTGCTTCCCCGCTCAGGTCCACTGGAGTTCACCTTCTTCTTCTCGATGCATGTAAGTGTATGTATGTAATCTTGCAACACAATTTGAAAGTTAAATCCCGCGCTCAGTCCAAATCAGTAGGACCGTCCGACGGCCGCCCACCGATTTCTGTCTCATGAAAGCAGTGCAGCCGTGCCACAATCCGATCTCCTGTGACACAATCCCCTGCTAAATACCTGTCCCAGCGGCACAATCCCCGAAAATGACGGAAAATCTGACGAAAGTGTGCCCGCGGACCCTTAGTAAATAAGCCCGATAGACTACACAGTGTTATGTATTGTCCCTGGAGAGATGTGTGATCAGACCTTTGTGTATGTTATAATTAGCAGCAGGACTGTGATATATGGATTTATATTCCCAGATTGTAGATTCTCCAAGTGCGCTGTGAATGTGTCTTCCCACTGCTGTGCTCTGTGCTCTCTGCAGCCAGTGTTATGTATTATCCCTGGAGAGATGTGTAATCATACCTCACACTGCTGTGCTCTGTGCTCTCTGCAGCCAGTGTTATGTATTGTCCCTGGAGAGATGTGTAATCAGACCTCACACTGCTGTGCTCTGTGTTCTCTGCAGTCAGTGTTATGTATTGTCCCTGGAGAGATGTGTAATCAGACCTCACACTGCTGTGCTCTGTGCGGCCAGTGTTATGTATTGTCCCTGGAGAGATGTGTAATCAGACCTCACACTGCTGTGCTCTGTGCTCTCTGCAGCCAGTGTTATGTATTGTCCCAGGAGAGACGTGTAATCATACCTCACACTGCTGTGCTCTGTGCTCTCTGCAGCCAGTGTTATGTATTATCCCTGGAGAGATGTGTAGTCAGACCTCACACTGCTGCGCTCTGTGCTCTCTGCAGCCAGTGTTATGTACTGTCCCTGGAGAGATGTGTAATGATTCCTCACACTGCTGTGCTCTGTACTCTCTGCAGCCAGTGTTATGTAATATCCCTGGAGAGATGTGTAATCAGACCTCACACTGCTGTGCTCTGTACTCTCTGCAGCCAGTGTTATGTATTGTCCCAGGAGAGACGTGTAATCATACCTCACACTGCTGTGCTCTGTGCTCTCTGCAGCCAGTGTTATGTATTATCCCTGGAGAGATGTGTAGTCAGACCTCACACTGCTGCGCTCTGTGCTCTCTGCAGCCAGTGTTATGTACTGTCCCTGGAGAGATGTGTAATGATTCCTCACACTGCTGTGCTCTGTACTCTCTGCAGCCAGTGTTATGTAATATCCCTGGAGAGATGTGTAATCAGACCTCACACTGCTGTGCTCTGTGCTCTCTGCAGCCAGTGTTATGTATTATCCCTGGAGAGATGTGTAATCAGACCTCACACTGCTGTGCTCTGTGCTCTCTGCAGCCAGTGTTATGTATTGTCCCTGGAGAGATGTGTAATCAGACCTCACACTGCTGTGCTCTGTGCTCTCTGCAGCCAGTGTTATGTATTATCCCTGGAGAGATGTGTAATCAGACCTCACACTGCTGTGCTCTGTGCTCTCTGCAGCCAGTGTTATGTATTGTCCCTGGAGAGATGTGTAATCAGACCTCACACTGCTGTGCTCTGTGCTCTCTGCAGCCAGTGTTATGTATTGTCCCTGGAGAGATGTGTAATCAGATCTCACACTGCTGTGCTCTGTGCTCTCTGCAGCCAGTGTTATGTATTGTCCCTGGAGAGATATGTAATCAGATCTCACACTGCTGTGCTCTGTGCTCTGAGATTTCCAGACACATCTTTCTATTCAAGAGGCTCATTTACATAAATACCGTTTTACGGTGATTTTTTCGATTTTTTTTCTTCTATGGAAAATGTTTTTGTAGTACAGGATGTATCTCCACCAACTCCATCTTTCTCCATCATTTAAAGGGATTTTACTGTTTCTCTAAAAAAGTAGCACTTTGAGGGCCAGGGAAGGAGTAAGACATTTTATTAAGACAGAGAATAAATAAATCTATCATCAAAATCCATCCTGATAAACCCGGGACATTACTCATATTTCACTTATAATTGTAATCTATGGTCTCCTTCCTTCTAATATCAACTTTTCAAAGTATGTTAATTAGACAGAACTCCGCCCTGCTGTAGCTACACAGGCTGTTACACTGTGCAGAAGGACTTCTCCCTGCACTGTTTGAGATTACACCAAGAATAAAGAGGGAGGAACTGCTGAGGGTGCAGTGGGAAGGGGAGACAGTGTAAAAGCCTATGAAGCTTCAACATGGAGGGGCTCTGCTGACACCCGCAGGAGCCCTTCATGCTCATTAGAATAATTATAAAAGATGATGTTAGAAGAAGATGACCACAGTCCCGGTGCCTGGATCTATGAATAAGTGTCCTGGGTTTATCAGGATGGATTTCGAGGATAGATTTCCTATAAATGGATTTTTTCCACCAAGCAAGTTATGCCCTATCCACAGGATGGGGCCTATTTTGGTGAATGGTGGGGGTCTCAGTGATGATCGCATGGGGTCCCAGGTGCCTACTTGTCACTCTCGGAGATGAGTGGAGCAGTCGGATACACATGACTGTTCTGCTCCATTCATCTCTACAGAGATGACGGAGATTGTTGTACGCCGCGCTTGGCAATCTCCGTCAGCTCTATAGAGATGAATGAAGCGGAACGGTCAGGTACGGCCATCAGCTCCATTACTCTCAGGGAGGTCCCTGGGACTCCATCGGACCCCTCGTTCTCGTGATCTGTGGGGATCTCATCACTGAAACCACCACAGATCGGCAAGTAGGAACCTGTGGATAGAGCCTAACTTGCTTGGTGGGAAAACCCCTTGAACTGAGAAATGTGTAATACCTCAATCCTCCTGCGGAAGTGCTGTAGGGAAAAGTTTCCTTACAGATTACAGCTGATCACTCTGTGTTCCAGTAGTAAGAGACCTTGGGGCAGATTTACTTACCCGGTCCGTTCGCGATCCAGCGGCGCGTTCTCTGCGGTGGATTCGGGTCCGGCCGGGATTCATCAAGGTAGTTCCTCCGACGTCCACCAGGTGGCGCTGCTGCGCTGAAAAGCATCTGAACGCGCTCGAGTTCACCGGGCCGGACCAAATGAAGCTAAGCGCGTCCCGAGCGACACTTTTATTGTTTTAAATGCAGCGGTTTTTCCGAATCCGTCGGGTTTTCGCTCGGCCACGCCCCCCGATTTCCGTCACGTGCATGCCAGCGCCGATGCGCCACAATCCGATCGCGTGCGCCAAAATCCTGGGGCAATACAGGGAAAATCGGCGCAAATCGGAAATATTCGGGTTACACGTCGGGAAAACGCAAATCGGGCCCTTAGTAAATGACCCCCATTGTGCTCATCTTACCACCAATTACCACCAAGCATAAAAGTGGTCGGCACATTTCTGGTCGGCACATTTCTGGTCGGCACATTTTCCCCAATTTTTGTCATATTTAGGTTTTGTACCATAGGATCACTTGGTTGCGATCACTTTTTTAGTATTTTTGCTGTGTTGCTTGAGATGTATTTCCAGTGATATTCCGTAGCCGCGAGCTTCCAGCGCTCGGTCGCCGGCGGAGGATGTATTTCAATATTGGCGATGTAAGATGATCTTGTGTTAGCAAGGTCTGCAGAAAAGTCCCTCCAGGAGAAGAGATGCCAGGAAGCCTCTACGGGATATCTTCTAAAGAAAACAAATTCCGCCTTACGAAACGTGGCTGGTTCTGAAGCTGAAGCATCGCCGGGCGTCGGAGCAGCTGGCACCCCGCGTTATTAAATGTTTCTTGTAGGAATGTGTCGACCCTGAAGATGCTGTTATATTTTTATATTGACCACCTGCTCCCGGTCACTTCTCTTACTCTGCGCTCTAATTGAAACGCTCAGCCTCTGCTTTTATATGGCAGCTGCTCGGTACCACCGGGGGGGGGACATCTGGTCTTCACAGGGAGCAGAGATGGGTTTGTCATTTGGCACAACTCATCATAATGATATCACAATGTGGTCTCCATAGGATGGCAAAGGAACCCAAAGCACAAACGATGAAAGCGGTGGAGTCAACCTTCTCAGTTATCCCCAATCTAGAGAGTGGTGGGAGTCTAACCTTTGGAACCAATCATAAGAGCAAGGGTCATACTCCCCTAATAAATTGAGCTAGTGGATGGTCAACCCTTGGCCAGGGGCATTCATTTGCCAGATTGTTTAAAGGTCGATCCATTATCCGTTGGATTAAGGTTGCCAATCTGGCAAAAGGTCGGGGTCACGCGGCCGAACCCAAATGCCGAACCTGAACTTGAACGTTGGATCCACTTATTTATAGACATATTCCATCATATGGAGAGACAGGTTTTGCATTCCTCCTTTATAGAGAAGCCCTGTACCTATAGCAGTCCCATTGGTGGTGAAAAGATGGCTTAATGGTGGGGTCTAAACCCCCCTGATCATGAGATTGGGGGCCCCTTTGCTCCTAATGAGTGGAGCAGCAGGTCATTTGTGCCGATATTACCCCATGCCCTCTATTCATATTTGGCAGTCCCATTGACAGTATATGGATGACTTAGAGGGGTATTCCCACAAAGACAAGATTCTAGTCCAACCTGTATCTATCCGCTCTGGTGTTTACAATTTTGGTTGCCCCGGGATCCGACCGTAAATCTCCTGACTATGGTCAGATTCTTCTCATAAATAGTGAAAGTCTGGTACCCCCCCAATCACACGTCTTGGTGTCCCTTTCCACCTAAATAGTGTGACAGCTTGTCTGTGTGCCCTATAAAGTCAAGCTCTGTACTCTGTACTATCTATGACAGAGCGAGAATATTAAATGGCTAAGATGGCTTAACGGTGCAACCCCCAATCAAGATGGTCATGCCCTCTACTCAGCTATCTATGGCAGTCCCATTGATGGTAACTGGAGTGTCAAGGCTCCATTTATTAGGGCGATCCCAATTCCTGTTATCATGATTGACTGAGGTCCCAGGAGTTTGACCCCCAACAATCAGAATGTTATCCCTTAAAGTAAATCTACCAACAGGATGAAGGATGGTAAACCAAGCGCACTTTCATGCTGGTGTGTTCCCCCTCTGGCAGGATCTACTCTTCTTTTAGCTTCTGGTGTCTTTCAGGGGTTCTGGGTTCCATAGCTGTTAATTGAGCCCAGAGCCCCTCAGACTCATTTGCATATCTTTTAAAACATTTTATTGTGAAAACAAAGGCATAAGAAGCTAAAAGAAGAGCAGATCCTACCAGAGGGGACACACACTAGTATGTAAGTGTGCTTGGTTTACAATCCTTCCTCCTGGTGGTAGATTTCCTTTAACTTACCTAAAAGTAATTACATTTAAGAAAAACGATTTAGATTTTGAAATTGTATTGGCCCAGAACACAACTTTGTCGTAGAAGTCACATGACCAATAGCACAATTGGCAATGCTAAATATTCCCCCCCCACACACAAAAAAAAACCAAGCCCTCACCCAATTACATTAAAGGAATTAAGAAAGTCAGGGCTTTTGTTATGTATAAAACAAAAACAATACAAAAAATTAGATAAATTGGAGTCCTAAAAGGTGGCGGGGGGGAGAGGGGGTATAAGAAGCAATATTCAAGTTTTTGAAGTAAGAAAATTTCTTACAAACATTTGGGGAGTCCACAATTTTTGCTTAATCAATCTATGTATAAATCTAAAAAGTTTTTTTGGGTCCACGAGTTGGGGGGGGGGGGGGGGGACCGGGGTCTGATGGATCTAGAGGTACTCTCCCACTACGCGGAGCGGAGCAGATGAAGAAACCCATAAAACTCAGCCACCTGCAGGAAGCCATGTTTGTTCTTATTGAAGCTGAAATAATAAACTAAAGTTTTTGATCCAATATTCCTGGAAAATCCTAAAACGGCACAAATACTATAATAAATAGAATTTGTTTTATTTTAATTGTAAATGTCACAAATCCTAATGTCATCAACTACGGTATAATTCGACATCTTGTATCCCAGTCCCGGAAGTTGTGATAATTCTCTACATGTTTCCAGATTGTGGAATGTAACAAGATCACAATCAGAAATAACAACAAGGGAAACGGGAAAACCCAACTGTGAATTCGAGGGATGCGTGTGTAACATTTCATCTGCCCCTGCTTCACCCATTGTCTGCAATGATGTGAATGTAAATTTTTTAGTTTTTTTTATTCTGTTCTCCCTTCAGAAAAAATCCGAACTTCCCCTTTAATATAATTTTTTACTATGAGGTTACATCAGTGACCTCTCTTAAAAGGAATATTCCATTTTTTTTAATGATTACCTAAGTGATCCATATCAGGGAATCGAATTAATAACAAATTAACCAATCTGATTGGTTTCTGATTATGCTGTGACTTCCTGCTGTGTAGAGGCAGCGGGAGATGCTTTGTTTCCATCATTAAGTTAAGATGCAATTCCTTAGACTGATAATGTCCGCAGAGTACTAACACCAAGACTATTTCAACAGATCCGGGATGTTTGGAAAGTATGTCCAACTATCCGGCATACAGGCCATCAATTTATATATTCAACAGACAACCCCTTTAAGTAGGAATTCCTTGGAATTCCACACTACTTACAGATGTTGAAATGTGTCCATACACTGAATATTTCAGGGAGGTTGACATAATAATCAATAAACTACTCTTATTGGTTTCTGATTATTCTGTGACTTCCTGCTGTGTAGAGGCAACGAGAGCTGCTTTGTTTCTCATGGATGCAATTCCTTATAAGATAGAGACATTGGGGCACATTTACTTACCCGGTCCTGTCGCGATCCAGCGGCGCGTTCTACGACGAGGATTCCGGTCTTCCTCACTAAGGTCGTGCGCCCGATGTCCACCAGGTGTCTCTGCTGCGCCAAGGTCCACCGAGGTCCACTGGAGTTCACCATCCTATTCCTGGTGCATGTAAGTGTGTGTCAAGCGACACTTTTTTTTAAAATAGCGTGATTTTTCTGAATCCGTCAGCTTTTCTGACGGCCAGCTCCCCCCCCCGTTTTTCGTCGCGTGCAAGCCGGCGCCAAAGTCACACAATCCAAGCATGTGCGCCAAAAACCCGGAACAATTCGGCTCAAAACTGTAAAATTCGGAAAACCTGGCAGACAAACGTGATTCGCACCCTTAGTAAATGTGCCCCGTAGAGCCTGGAATCTTTTGCAACCTTTATGATCGGCAAGCAATGCAGCACTACCAACAGATGCCAATATATGTGCAAACATCGAATAACAACTATTATGTAAATATTTACAATACATAATCATTTACCATATACAACAAGGAGGGGGATACTGTAGCTTAACTCAGCAGTTTTTAGTAGATTTATTAAAGAGTCATTCTGTAATCCATTCACTAAACAGTAATTATAATGAGCGGAGACACAATAAAAAGTAAAAAAAAACTAAAAAAAAAGTTACACTATTTCACGGCGCGGCCGGAGAGTGAACAATACTAAACAATCCGTCCCGCTACATAAACAGCAGTTCAGGGGTGGTCCTCGCCATTGTGCTTCTCGACGCTGCCAAAATATTTTGCTAAGCCACGCATTTCATCTGTTCTACTGGGAAGTTTTTCACACATGCTAAAAATACTATGGGAGCGCTCCGCGTGCCAGAACCAGCCATGGACACCACAAGAACTTCACTTAGCAGGAGATTATCAGCAGACCTGGACGGACTCCGAAAATGTACACTCTGTATTACACAAAGTATCTGCCACCCTGCCAGTTGTTAAGGATGTCCACACTTTTACAATATTATTTAGATGGAATTTTAGCTTTAGTAATGGACTCGAGATGTGGCTTCAGAACTTTAGTAATGCAGAAAGCATCATCCCGATGCCCTGGTCACAATTTGGCAATGGTAGTGTTCTACGAGCTGTGGTTTGAGGACACCAGAAGTTCCTGTTCTATGACAGAACTGGCAAGAGGCATGATTTACTAATGGTGACAACATGGTCCCACCAGATTATGGTCTCCAAAATGGTCACAATTTGGCATTGGTAGTGTTCTACGAGCTGTTGTTTGAGGGCACCAGAAGTTCATGTTCTATGATGGAAATGTCTAGAGGCATGATTTACTAATGGGGAGAACATGGTCCCACCAGATTATGGTCTCCAAAATGGTCACAATTTGGCAATGGTAGTGTTCTACGAGCTGTGGTTTGAGGGCACCAGAAGTTCCTGTTCTATGACGGAAATGGCAAGAGGCATGATTTACTAATGGTGAGAGCATGGTCCCACCAGATTATGGTCTCCAAAATGGTCACAATTTGGCAATGGTAGTGTTCTACGAGCTGTGGTTTGAGGGCACCAGAAGTTCCTGTTCTATGACGGAAATGGCAAGAGGCATGATTTACTAATGGTGAGAGCATGGTCCCACCAAATTATGGTCTCCAAAATGGTCACAATTTGGCAATGGTCGTGTTCTATGAGCTGTAGTTTGAGGGCACCAGAAGTTCCTGTTCTATGACGGAACTGGCAAGAGGCATGATTTACTAATGGGGAGAACATGGTCCCACCAGATTATGGTCTCCAAAAAGGTCACAATTTGGCAATAGTAGTGTTCTATGAGCTGTAGTTTGAGGGCACCAGAAGTTCCTGTTCTATGACGGAACTGGCAAGAGGCATGATTTACTAATGGTGACAACATGGTCCCACCAGATTATGGTCTCCAAAATGGTCACAATTTGGCAATGGTCGTGTTCTACGAGCTGTAGTTTTCAGGCACCAGAAGTTCATGTTCTATAACGGAACTGGCAAGAGGCATGATTTACTAATGGTGAGAGCATGGTCCCACCAGATTATGGTCTCCAAAATGGTCACAATTTGGCAATCGTAGCATTGTTAGAGCAGTGGATTTAGGGCACCAGACAAGTCATGGATTGCAATTAGTTGTGCTGGAGCTGTGGGATAGAGGCACCAGAAGCTCTAAATCTTTTCCAGGGGCATGACAAAAAATTCAGATTGTCCTAGATTGTTGCTACTGGTTTTCTAGGGTTCTGATGCCCCCAGTTCATGCCCATCCCCAGACTAGTCGTTTGGCAGCAGAAGTGTTGGACATGTTGTTTCAAGACATCAGATTTTCTGGTTTTGTAATGAAATCTGACCTGAGGCATTACACAGGAATGACAAGAATATTGGCCCACATGGGCCCTTGTGTCCTGGTCATGATCCACAGACTAGTCAAGGACTGGATTAGTGGTGGTCATTCTGTTAGAGATATGGCTCAGAAGTTATTTTTCTCTGATTGACCTAGTATGACAATAGAAAGTACAAATAATTTTGGAGTCACGGCCCCTAGTCACAATGTCCGAGCAGATGTGCTGTTGGTGCTATGACTCAAGGTCTCCAGAAGTTCTTGTTGCCTTATGGAACCAATCATAGCAATCACTACAGGGAGGGCTGAGAATGGGGTCTGGTGTCCAAGGGACCTGATTTCCACAGGTCATGGGCACATAGTCATCGATGGTCATCAAAGGGGTATTCCCACAAAGACAAGATTCTTAAATATACTTAGGATAATAAAATAACACATTCTCTAATTCACTGTTGCTACATTATTTTACAGATATAATTACAAGTTGCCTCTATCAGTCCTTGTGTTTACAATTTTTGTTGCCTATTAATCTTACCATATATCTCCTGACTATGATCAGATTTTTCTCATGAATAGCTTCTCCTGTCTGCACAGTGCTCTCTGCCTCCTGGCCTTCACCCTTGCATTAGAAAACCATATATCACAGTCCTGCTGCTACTAACACCACACACTAATGTCTGATTACACATCTCTCCAGGGACAATACATAACACTGTCTCCAGTCTACATGGTTATAGTTGCTGACAGGTTCCCTTTAAATACATTAGGCTGACAGTCTCTTGGAAGCTTGGAAGGAGAAGCTTCCAAATATCAAATTCAGATTAGAAACTCCACTCTCATGAAGAATCACCCACAAGGTTCATATACTTGATAGATCTGTGAATTACAGCAAAGCATAAAGTGCTGCAAATTGCTGGGAGACAACGGTTCACCCCACTCCATTGAATAGTAACACAATGTGGGAAAATCCAGTTTTAATTTGACACTTATGGTTCTGATTTGGAATTTTTTTCCATTTGATTGGAATTCCATATGTATCTATCTATGTATTTATGGCCGCTAGAGTTTATTTTCTCCCCTATTTTGTACTTTTATTAATACTTTTTGCATGTTTTTATGATGTTTTTGCTTTGGTTTGGTTTGCACATTTTATTTTACTTAACCTGATCCCGCTATGGGGCTGCTCTGTGTAAGTGAGACAACACATGGGTGCACACTGTGCGCTGGTTTTGGCCACGTTCCCATTTACAAAGTGGCTTTTAATCCGACACTGTGCACACTCTGCAGAACGATGGCTCCTCTCCATCGCCTTGATGTATTCAGCGCTCCGTCCCACATTCCGTCATCCCTATAGTATCCCATAGATCCCATAGTGTTGTTTGCTATGGCAGAATCACATTTTGGCTTCAGGCCTCTCCGCTATTGGATTGCAGCCGGTTTTATTTCTGAGATTCTGGAGGAGCCCCCACTCCAGGCTACTGCGGCGCGGGGGATAATGAGCTTCTGTCAGCGTCAGTTCCCCACCTCTGTGACAGCTTTGTGGGCTCATCTATAGATGTGTAGTTGTGGATATTATCCTGTAACTAATGTAGGATTAGAGGTTACTATATCTACTACCTAAGAAATAAATTGGGGTACATGGTTTGGGGGAACCCAGAATCCTGTCCAATGTGTGAGAAGCTCCTTACAGAGGAAATGAGAGGATAATTTTGTTGGGGAATATTTTGTATCATTTATATTTGAAAGGGAACCTGCCATCAGGTGTTTACCAATAAACCTAATGACAGGTTCCCACAGATGTCTCCATACTGCGAGCAAAGATCCATAGCTCAGCTCCAGCTAAAATTACTGTAAAAAAGTTGCTGGTTCATTCCCCCCCTCCCTCAGGAATGAGAGAGACATTGGGGCTCATTTACTAAGGGCTCTGTGGCCGCACTTTTGTTGGGTTTCCTGAATTTTTCAGTTTTGCACCGAATTCCGCCGGTATTTTGGTGCACGCGATCGGATTTTGGCGCCAGCTTTTACGCAACAGAAATCGGGGCGTGGCCTTCGGACAACCCGACTGATTCGAAAAAACCTGGAATTTAAAAAACGAAATGTGTCGCAAGATCAAACACCGGGAAGAAGCAGGTGAACTCCGGCGGACCTCGGCCCAGCAACGATACCTGCTGGATATCGGGCGCACGACCAAGTGAATCCCGGCAGAACCCGAATCCACATCGGACAATACACCGTGGGATTGCGACTGGGCCGGGTGAGTAAATGTGCCCCATTGGCTCTGTTTGACTTGTAGAAGAGAATTCCTGAGGGAGGGGTTAATGTGGAAATTGAGAGAGACATTGGCTGCGTGTAATTCTCTGAACAGAAATCAGCTCCCTCATTCCCCCTCCCTCAGGGGTTTCTGGGAGAGGGGGGAATGAAGGAGCTGAACTGCGTCATACAATGAATCGTACCCATCATTAGGTTCAATGGTCATTTTTTTTTTCTGGAATATGGAGTTCAGTGATTGATCCTACGCAAAACTAGGACACTCCCCTAGAGAGAAGATTTGTAAAGTAAAAATTAAGAATCTTATGTATTAATCCGTTCCTATAAGATAAAGCTAAACATGGTGGGTTTTCATTAACTGAGACATGTTACAAACAGAAAAATATTGGTCAATTTTTTAAATTAATTTTTTAATATTTTTTACAGAAGTGAATATTATTTGGGCTGGCCATCAAACTCACCACAGTTCGGAGGACTACAACCTAACCACAGCTCTACGACAGTCCTTCCTGCAAAAATATTTCTCTTGGGTAAGTCATAGTGGGGTAATTTCAGTACAGGCAGTCCCCGGGTTACATACAAGATAGGGTCCGTAGGTTTGTTCTTAAGTTGAATTTGTACGTAAGTCGAAACTGCATATTTTATAATTGTTGATCCAGACAAAAAAATTTTTTGCCTCGGTGACAATTGGAGTTTCAATATTTTTTGCTGTAATGGGACCAAGGATTATCAATAAGCTTCATTACAGACACCTTACAGCTGATCATTGCAGCCTGGGACTATAGTAACATCCAGAGAGGTCACCAGAGGTCACAGGGGGCAGAGAGGTCTGTAACTAGGGGTTGTCTGTAAGTTGGGTGTACTTAAATAGGGGACCGCCTGTATTTTCTTAGTTTACCAATGTACCAATTTATATGCTGGAAAGTCTCTTTGGTGGTACTTGAGGGAGACTGACCATCCCTATGTATGCATTTACAGAGGGAGCTTATGTATTTACAGTCATCCAATGGTCTAATCAGGTATTTGTGTGCAATGTTTGTCAATTTCAATATTGTAATATTCATTTTCTATGTTTACAGTTTACATCATCTTTTGGTAAGCAGGCTTTATAATTGCCTGCCAGTCCAGAACCTTCCAGAGGCAGTTTCTAGTAGTTAATAATAGGAGTTCTGCCCAGGTTCTGGAGAGATGGTTGGATGAGTAGTAGGCAATTAAGGTAATTAGAATTGATGAGAAAGCAGACAGTTTTGTGAATTGTGACATAGCGGAGCCAAGAAGGCACCACAAAAGAATCCAGATTGCAGACTATTGCTGCAGGACTAAAGGATAGAGTTCCAGTCCAGCTTTGCTACCAGCCTTGCTTGCCACCAGGGATAGATTTTATCCTGCCTTTTCTGCTTTTCGCTGCTTTTCGAGTTGGACCTTTCCATTTTCACTTGTGTCCCTGGGCTTTTGCCCCCCATCAAGGGCTTCCCGGTTAATTACCAGCCAGTGATCATTACCAGTTATGATTGCCTCAGGGAAATCCCTACTACCATGTGACCCTACTCCTTGCTTTGTCACTGCACTGATGAGTGTGGAAGCCTATACCAGAAGAGCGCTGGGAGAACCAGCCACACCTCTCCATCATACACTTTACCTCCCGAGCCACTATTATTACCCCATGCTCTATGATGCCCTGGTGGGCACTTTGCCTTGGCAGAAGACAACAATATTACTGTTGATCAATCCTCGAGCCATCAATCCTCAAACTCATTCTCAAGTATTCCCATAGATCATGACCACTTGATTGACAGAAAACCATTGAACATTGGTCCAAATGTCAACTACAACCAATGTCCACTATGGCATCTATGGCACCAGCTGTAGAAACCATTTTTTTTCTATTTCAGTCTATGGGCCAAATAATCCATTCATTTCCTGCAAAGTTGTACGTGACCCCTTGTTTTGTGCTAGTGGTTTGACTGATTTGATTGGGGTTACTTGAAGTCTTCACCTCAATAGAAAAGTAGTTAATGACCCCAAGGAACACCTTCAGTGCAGGGACTCCTCGATGGGATAAGACTCTATCAACAGAGCCTCTGAGATGCACCACAATTATTAATAACCGTGTATTTTACCAGTGCATCAGAAAGAAATCCTCAACATTTTGGAATCACTGGAATCTAAAAATTCATCACTTGTTCATGTCGAATGGATTCACTTGTTTCTACTCAAAAAATGTGGTTATTCTTGACCAGGGAGATAAGACTCCATTTACGGTCTTATTATTTACACTCCATGGTTCAATGTCTGATCATTGGGCATAGTTCCCAAGTCCAATTAATTGACCTGCTCCATACAAGACTTGTAAGACAATTTGGAGGTCTCATAAAAACAATGGAATGGAGGTCACAACTGTCAGACCCCCTGTGACTCTACATTTGTCCCATATCTTATAGAGTTGTTTTCACAACCGCTTTACCCCATTGGAGTAAGTTATCAGTAGTTCCACAAATGACTTCCTCTTCTATGACATCACTTCCTGATTGGCACCAATGGACTGAAGTTTTACAACAGAGACTTGCTGTTGTGTCCTCTGCATACCTGGTTCCCATAATACTGTTCATAGTAAGATCAGTCTGATCCCTTAATATTTTAGTGGGTTTCTTATAATCAGAATTATATAAGCTTTACCCTCAGGGATCATTTAATAGGAGGACCAGTATCAGAAATTCCTAGCAAGTTTGGGCACCGCACTTTACTCTGGGAATCAGTTCAAAGTCATAGATCTCCTCCAATTAATAGATTAAAGGATTTTCATGGTTATTTAAATAGAGCTTCTAGGGTCATGTAATATCCCTGGGGTAATTCATCATTTTACTCTGGTATCCTGCTAATTAGGCCTTTAATATAGTAAAGTTGGGAGAATGTTACTGAGCTGCACAGAGCAAGTAATGCAGAAGACGCCCCCTCTCTGACATCACTTCCTCTTCTGTAGCGATTGGCTAAAGTGGTACATGGACTTCCTGTTTTGTCCTTCCGGTTTGTCCAATACATTGTGCACATATTATTCCTCATACTTCAGAGGGAACCCACTTTTTGTACAATGGGCATTAGTCCTACAGGCAAAAATTTAGAGAATAGAAGTAAATTGTAGAGATTGTTTTGAAAGATGTCATCACTTCCTGTTCTGCAGTAGTTGCACTTCCTGTTGTGGGTGGTCAGTGGACATAATGAGGATAGTACTGAGAGCGCTCATCATTTGTGGGCTGTTTTGGGGGGTACTTATGGGGATCAGTCAGGGTGTAACTTTGCTTGCAATGCCTCCTCCTCTCTAAGTAAGTGGCTATTCCCCTCACATTGCGAAGACTGAAAACATCTAAGACATTTCAGTTGATTCTCTTTCATTTCTGCTGCCATAAAGCGCACACATGCTGCTGCACTCAGCAGGAAAGAAGCATGTGCCTCCATGTTGAAGGCACATGTTCAAAAATAAATAGTTACAACTTAAAATAAGATCTAAAAAAATATTTCTCATCCTTATAATTACATTCTACAATCATTAATATAAATATACATTAAAAATTACACTTTAAATCTGGAAAAAAAAAATTACCAAAACCATTAAAACATAAATTAATTACAATTAAAAAATAAAATGAAATCCAGAAAATGTCATTTACAATTACTCCCGTAACATGAGAATTACTTAAAAAATTCCATTTTAAATGCATTAAAAAAAATGCACTTTAAAAAAATTTAAAAAATTTGGGATCCTGGAAATACAACTCCATAGATACTTTTTTATCCTGACTTCTCCTAAATTTCTATAAAATCAACTAATTTTATATACAGCAAAGACCAAAAGTTTGGACGCACCTTCTCATTCTAAGGGTTTTCTGTATTTGAATGACTATAAAAATTGTAGATTCACACTGAGGGCATCAAAACTATGAATTTTTCACCTGTGGAATTATATACTTACCAAAAAAGTGTGAATCAACTGGAAATTTGTCTTATATTCTAGATCCTTGTGCTGTGATCACTGCTTTGCACACTCTTGGCTTCTCTTGATGAGCACCAAGAGGTAGTCACCTGAAAAGGTTCTCACATCACAGGTGCCCTGTCAGGGGTAATAAGTGGGATTTATTGCCTTATAAATGGGGTTGGGGCATCAGTTGTGTTATGCAGCAGTCAGGTGGATACACGGCTGATCGTCCTACTGAAGAGACCGGCGAGAATTTGTATTATGGCCAGAAAATAGCAGCTAAGTAAAGAAAACGAGCGGCCATCATTTCTATAAGAAATGAAGGTCAGTCAGTCCGAAAAATTGGGAAAACTTTGAAAGTGTCCCCAAGTGCAAAAGCATCAAGCTCCACAAAGAAACTGACTGACATGAGGACCACCCCAGAAAGGGAAGACCAAAAGTCACCTCTGCTGCTGCGGAGAAGAATCACCTCTGCTGCGGAGAAGAGTGACCTCTGTTGCGTAGGAGAAGAGTCACCTCTGCTGTGGAGGAGAAGAGTCACCTCTGCTGCGGAGGAGAAGAGTCACCTTTGCTGCGGAGGAGAAGAGTCACCTTTGCTGCGGAGGATAAGAGTCACCTCTGCTGCGGAGGATAAGAGTCACCTCTGCTGCGGAGGATAAGAGTCACCTCTGCTGCTGGTGACACTGTTGGGTGTGATGGTGTGGGGGGGCTCTGCTGGTGACACTGTTGGGTGTAATGGTGCGGGGGGGGGGGGCTTTGGTGGTGACACTGTTGGGGATTATACTGAACCAGCAGGGTTACCACAGCATCTTGCAGCGGCTGCTATTCCATCCGGTTTGCGTTTGGACCATCATTTATTTTTCAACACCTCCAGGCTGTGTAAGGGATATTTGACCATGAAGGAGAGTGATGGGGGGGCTACACCAGATGACCTGGCCTCCACAGTCACCAGACCTGAACCTAATCCAAATGGTTTGGGGTGAGCTGGACCGCAGAGTAAAGGCAAATGGGCCAAAAAGGGCTCAGCATCTCTGGGATCTCCTTCAAGACTGCTGGAGACCATTTCAGGTGACTACCTCTTGTATCTCATCAAGAGAAGCCAAGACTGTGCAGAGCAGTGATCACAGCACAAGGAACGGGAATATAAGACAGATTATCAGTTGTTTCACACTTGTTTGTTAAGTCTATAATTCCACATGTGATAATTCATAGTTTTGATGCCTTCAGTGTGAATCTACAATTTTTATAGTCAGGAAAATACAGAAAACTCTTTCAATGAGAAGGTGTGGCCAAACTTTTGGTCTGTACTGTATATATATACGTATATACACTGGAGATCAAAATTAGAGATTGATGTCTGATCACTTGTCATGATCACTGATCATAATGTAATCTCCATTGATGAACATTGATATAATGTATCATTTTAATATTTGAGATGTGGCTGCTATTCCTTGCATTGGGCCTGTAAGTCGTCTTGCTATCACCTTATCTGACTGCTTTTCTATTTTGGGGAGTCTCTGCGCCCGGATCGCTGAGCTCGGCATATCTCTTTAAGAAGAGCGTCAACAAGCTGAGCTGTTCCTTGTTACACCTGTTCAGACTTCTGTGCCAAGAAAAATATCTGGAGAGCGCGGAGAAGAGGAGCTGGAGCGCTCGGCATCTCTCATGACCTGTAACAGTTTGTGTTGCAGCAGGTGCCTGGGATATGTGGAAGGTCATCTGGCCGGAGCCGATATATAAAACAGGAAAAGACATCTTATAGGCTGCTGCGGCTGCTGCGGAACACATCTGTAGTAACCCTTGCCTCCAGCTTCACAGAAGATCCTGGCACAGATGTATCCGCATGGCATATTTAGGGCCAACACACTATGCAACAAAGTATTTTCATGACTTTTCAATTCCTGAAATACTCTGTGCTGCTGGGTATCTGGATCCAACCATTTCTCCTCTTCACATTCGCATAAATGGGAATCTCTCTGGTGCCCAAAAGAGAAGTGCAGTCCCCTTCTAAAATCCTCTGTGCTGCTGTGGAACTTGCTCTTCCAAATACGCAGCTCCTAGTCTATGACTTGTCATTTGTCAGGTTACATAATATAACACACAGTTCTGTACAGACCGATATTATCCCAGCACAGAGCAGTGTGTAATATTTGTATATGTCCCCTATAGCTACAGAATATGATGGCTCCATATTATAAATAAAGATTATTATTCTTATCTCCAAGAAACCCTCTGTGCTGCTGGAGATCCTGCTCCTTCTGCTATGTATGGACCCATAGCTTTTTCTAGAAGTGTCTGAGAATAAAACTGTTGTTCTAGTTGTTCATGGAAACCAATTAGAGAACAACTTTCATTTTATAAATAGCTGTGGAAAAATGAAAGCTGAGCTGTGATTGGTTGCTATGAGCAGCTAGAACAGTTTTACTTTCAGACATATTTAATAAATTTTGCTGTAGGGTCCAGAAGCTAAAGAACATCTGAGAATACATGGGGTCTAGAAGCTGAAGAACGTCTGAGAATACATGGGGTCTAAATTCTAAAGAAGGTCTGAGAATGTATGAAGTCTGGAAGCAGAAGAACATCTGAGAATACATGAGGTCTGGCAGCTAAAGAACGTCTAAGAATACATTGGGTCTAGAAGTTGAAGAACATCTGAGAATACATGAGGTCTAGAAGCTAAAGAACTCCTGAGAATACATGAGGTCCAGAATCTAAAGAAGGTCTGAGAATACATGAGGTCCAGAATCTAAAGAACGTCTGAGAATACATGGGTCTAGGAGTTGAAGAACGTCTGAGAATACATGGGTCTAGGAGTTGAAGAACATCTGAGAATACATGGGGTCTAGGAGTTGATGAACATCTGAGAATACATGAGGTCCAGAACCTAAAGAAGGTCCTAGAATACATGGGGTCTAGAAGCCTAAAAGTAGATTAGGTTTCTTTGGGCGAGATTTGTAAAGCCCTGAAATAATCACAACGCTTTGCAATCCGACAAACTTGCGATTTTTATCCCCTTTATGCTGTCTTAACGGCACGCTGGGATGAGGCGGGGCATGGCTGGAGGTGGAGTAAAAGCTCCCGGGTTGCAGCATATTTCATACATTAGGTAGGACCTGCCGTAGAAGTGCATGCTGTACGCAACCCCTGACGGACACCTCAGGAGGCCGAAGCTTCTTTATGTATACAGTGGGGATAGATGGGAGAGGATTTCATCTCCCCATCAAGTCTGGATGTGGTTTTATGGAATCTAGAACCTCAGGAATGTATGGGATGCATGGCTCTAGAAGCGTAAGTATGGGTGTGGATTCATCATGTCAAGAAAAATGTCTGAGAATGCATGAGGTCTATAGGCTTCAAAGTGGATGGGGATTTATGTTGTCTGGAAGCTCAGGGACGCCTGAGAATGTATGAGGTCTAGAAGCTTATGAGTAGGTGGGGATTCTTGAGGCCTAGAATCTCAAGTAGAGGTGGAGAAGCTCAAGAATTTCTGATAATGCCTGGGGTCTGAAAAGTGGGCAGGGACAGAACTTATTGTAGTCTAAAAGCTCAAGAAAGGATGGAAAGTCATAGAGTCTAAAAGCTCATGAACATCTGAGAAAAAAAAACACGTGGTTGGAAATCTCAAGATAATGTGGGGGATACAAGAAATCTAGAAGCTCAAGAATATCTGAGACTGGTTGGAGATTCATTTGTCATTCATACAGACAGGAAGCTCAAAAAAGTTAAGGATGGGGTCCAAAAGCTCAAGGAAAGTTGGGGTTTCATGGAGTCCAGAAGCTCAAGAAAGGGTGGGAATTCATGGGATCTAGAAGTTCAGGAGGGGCAGGGAACTCATGCAATTTAGATGTTCTAAAAGTGGTGGGGGTCTAGATGCTCAAAAGGCCCGGGCATTCATGGGTCCAGATGCTCCAGAAGTTCCTAGACCCCATGCGTTCCACCTGATACTGTGTAATGCAGCAGATGGGCTTTTGGGGCCCCTCTGGACTCAGGTGTGACTGCTACCTCTGCACTTGCTATACCTACACCTCGGGGCAGAGAATTTAGCACTGACAATATGCAGCCGGACTCCTGCGGAGGTTCTGGACATCGTATTGTGTTTCACAGTGGTGTAAGAACACCTGAAAGCAGCGAGATACTTTACAAATCACGTAAATTGGACGCAGAACAAATGGAAGAGAAATTCCATTACAAGTGATCGACTGTTGCCCGTGGTTGAGTTGTGCTCCACCTGCAGCTCATTAATGTGAGTTTAGCTTCACGTAAAATATTGCACTTGTAATGTGTTCCCCCAGAGATCACCTGAGACTGGACCTGGACGTGTGCACATTATAGCAGCACAGCCCAGGAATCGCACTTCAGGTTCATCTATTTGTACCCAAGTCCATTATTCCCTCACCCCGGGTTACAACGCGCAGCAGCTGCAGCAGATCCAACCTACCCCCAACCTACCCCCAGATCTACAGCTGCAAACACTTGATATTATACATTACTGGGACATGTTCATTGATTTACAGGCGGTCCCCAGGTTACATACAAGATAGGTTCCATAGGTTTGTTCTTAAGTCGAATTTGTATGTAAGTCAAAACTGTATATTTTATAATTGTTGCTCAAGACAAAAAATTTTTTGCCCCATTTACAATTGGAGTTCAAAATTATTTTGCTTTAATTAGACCAAAAATTATCAATAAAGCTTCATTACAGACACCTTAAAGCTGATTATTGTCGTCTGGGGCTATAGTATCAACCAGAGAGGTCACCAGAGGTCACAGGGGGCAGAGGGGTCCGTATGTGACTAGGGGTCGTCTGTAAGTCGGGTGTCCGCCTGTACTTATATCTACTATTCGATTTCTCAGTATGATCACTTTGAGATCACTTTGAATGTTACAATGTATCCATCACAATTCTATAAGACTTTAATACAGGCAGTCCCCGGGTTACATACAAGATAGGGACTGTAGGTTTGTTCTTAAGTTGAATTTGTATGTAAGTCGAAACTGTATATTTTATCATTGTAGTTCCCGACAATTTTTTTTTTTTGCCCCAGTGACAATTGGAGTTTCAAATTTTTTTGCTGTAATAGGACCAAGAATTATCAATAAAGCTTCATTGCAGACAATTTTAAGCTGATTATTGCAGTCTGGGACTATTTTAAAGCATCCAGAGAGCTTCACCAGAGGTCATAGTGGGCAGAGGGGTCTGTCTGTAACTATGGGTTGTCTGTAAGTCGGGTGTCCTTAAGTAGGGGACCGCCTGTAATAATAATAAATTAATAATATTCATGAATATATAATAGGATAAATAATAAAAATAACAAGGATATTTATGGATTTTTTTTAGAAATAATAATAATAATAAGCAAAGTAAAACACTAGTAATTAAAATAATAGTAATAACAATGTAATAATTAATACAATATAATTAATGATCATATAACAAGTAAAAAAGGTGGAGGCGGCACTCACCGGATCTGTGAAACAACTAATCTTTATTCGGCAGACGGTGTGGTACATATTTACATATTTACAATGGTAATTATAATAACTCATAACAAAAAAGGGTAAAATTTCATCTAAAAAAATTACAATAATATAAAATATAACAAAATAATATAAGACACTACTAATAAAACTTAGAATGTTAATAAAAATAATTTTTACAATAATTTTTTTTTTCTTATAAACAATCATTCATTTTTGTAATCATTTGTTTTTGTTTTGACATATTATGTGGGGTTGGAAAATAACAAAAAACAGCAATGATTTCTGGAGAAAACAAGGTTTAATCACCGGAGGTGACAGGGCTTTTTTACTATGAGAATGGTCAATCTGTGAAATAGCCGAGCTCAGGTGCTGGTCACAGCAGGGACAGCAGAGAGCTTCAAGAAGGGTTTAGATGCCTTTTTACACCTAAATAACATTGATGGTTATGTTATATAGAATTGTTTCCCCTAAATCCCTTCCTCATCCAATCCCTTCCCTTCCTTGGGTAGACTTGATGGACAAGTGGCTTCTTTCAACCGTAAAAACTATGATCTTATGAATGTTGGACTTACTGGGGCAGATTTACTTACCCGGTCCATTCGCGATCCAGCGGCGCGTTCTCTGCGCTGGATTCAGGTCCGGCCGGGATTTATTAAGGCAGTTCCTTCGACGTCCACCAGGTGGCGCTGCTGCGCTGAAGTTCCCCGGAACGCCCTGGAATACACCGAGCCAGGCGAAGTGAAGGTAAGCGCAAGCTCCGCGACACATTTTTTGTTTTAAATGCAGCGGTTTTTCCGAATCCTTCGGGTTTTCGTTCGGCCACGCCCCCCGATTTCCGTTGCGTGCATGCCAGCGCCGTTGCGCCACAATCCGATCGCGTGCGCCAAAATCGGGGAAAATCGGCGCAAATCAGAAATATTCGGGTAACACGTCGGGAAAACGCGAATCGGGCCCTTAGTAAATGACCCTCATTGTATTTATATCCCACTTAGGGAACTGAACTTCTGTGAGCTTCATGTAACTCATTGGGGCACATGTATCAATCTTTTGGCTTGTCTTTTTTCTTTAATTTTTGAGACTTTTTATGGTTCTTGTGCTTATTTGCAACTTTTTTTTTTTTGCACCTAAAACAGTCTCCCTTCCAAGTTCACCATAGTCTAGTTTTCTGCGTTGTTCCCTGAGTTATCACTTGAGCCCAGATGTGAAAGTTAATTTTTTAAAAAGTCGCAAATTTTGCTGCAAATTTATGGCTGCCCCGGACCAGGCGTAAAGATTAGCCCGGAACTGATTGCGACTTTTGTAGACTTTTTGCGACTTTTAAAAAGTCTCATATCCACTAAAGACCAAATGTCACATGTAACAATAAAGCAAAAACACTAAGATATGTCTGACCAGCAGAAAAGCCATGAAAAATCCTAAAAAAACAAAGCTGGAATTATACTACATGTGGCCCATTGTATCTCCCTGTAGGAGCTCCAGCAGAAGGGCCGTTGACCTGATGACTTGGATCTCTTCCATCTCACGGAATGCAATTAGTATTATCCATGGCATCCAAGGGGTCGGGATCTGGATAAGAAATGAGCAAAATCCAATAAAAAGTTAAAAGTTTTGTTAGTCTGTATGCACACTTTTAAATGAACAAATAGGGGGTTATTTATCTTTGGTTTTCCTGGGATTTTTTTGGCTGTAAAAAAAGTCTCACTGTAGTCACATTGAAGGTTTTTGAGACTTTTCACTTATAAAAAGCCTCACAGGACTGTATAAAACCTCTTAATCTGGTGTAAACAACGAACTACTGCGAGTGCAGCGCAGTGCAAAGCCAAAGCCGGAGTCATGACTTGAGACTATTGCAAAAAGTCTCATAAAAAGTCTCACTGTTACTCCAGTTCCTGCTGGTCTATGTGCTGAGACTTTTTATGCATTTTGAGACTTTTTTTTGGGACTTTTTGAAAAAAAAAACCCAGACTAGAGATGAGCGAGCACTAAAATGCTTGAGTGCTCGTATCGAATAACGAACCCCATTGAAGTCAATGAGTCAGTCGTGTTTCTTCATTTTTTTAATTCAATGGAATATTCGTGGAACTTCAAAAAGGAGAATAACCCATGTTAAACATCTACAATGTGTTCTTCACACATAATGGGGGTCATTTACTAAGGGCCCGATTCGCGTTTTCCCGACGTGTTACCCGAATATTTCTGATTTGTGCCGATTTCCCCTGAATTGCCCCGGGATTTTGGCGCACGCGATCGGATTGTGGCGCACCGGCGCTGGCATGCACACGGTGGAAATCGGGGGGCGTGGCCGAACGAAAACCGACGGATTCGGAAAAACCGCCGCATTTAAGACAAAAAATGTGTTGCGGAGCTTGCACTTACCTTCACTCAGCCCGGCTCGGTGTATTCCAGTGCGTTCCAGGGAACTTCAGCGCAGCAGCGCCACCTGGTGGACGGCGGAGGAACTGCCTTAATAAATCCCGGCCGGACCCGAATCCACCGCAGAGAACGCGCCGCAGAGAACGGACCGGGTAAGTAAATCTGCCCCATTGTTCCTCACATACGATTGTGAAGAACACCGTTCTGCACTAATGTCTTCTGATAAGTTAGCAGATGTACGGAACATCTGCAATGTGTTCTTCACTGTGTTCTTCACTTAAATGATCCTTAATGATCCTTAAATTTCACTGTTCTTCACTGTGTTTCCTTAAGTAAATGCTCGTTCTCGAGCAGGCGAAATACTCGTCCGAGTATACTCGCTCATCTCTACCCCAGACAGAAAATAGACCATAAGAACATTTATGAAAGGGCCAAAACCACGAATGAATCTGATGGGCAGGGGAGCACTAAATATAGACATAGAACTGTCCCAAGGAGCTGCCTAATGATAAATAATGCTCCAGTCAACCTTGATGAGGTCTACAAGCGTGAGAATGTAGCCTGAGGGAACTAAGCCAAGACTTGGTGCTTGTAAGTATATTTATTTTTGCTTTATTTTTTTTATTTATGATTTTATTTTATTTTTTTTAATATTTCCCATAACCCCCTTTCCGAACTTTGAAAAAGCTTAGAAAAAGATGGCTGACTAGAAAGAGAACTGGTAGTGAAGGGTCTCATAGCTGTACTCCAATGAAATGAATGGGGATGATCTGCAGTACCGCACACTACCTGCAGGGGGCGCTGCTTTTCAACAAGGTCTATGGGAACAATGAAATGGCAGATTCTGCACATATTACATAGAGTGTATTTATTGGGTTGGGCGTGGTCTAATGTCTTCTTCTGCTTGGCTTCTAGATGTTCTACTGGCCCATGGCCTTCTTCATCCCTCCATCCGTGTTTGCCGTCCATCTTCAGTTTAATCTCCTGTACCAATTCTGGATCCACACCGAGGTAAACCTTCTGGCTTCTCCTGCCTCCGTCCTCGCCTTGGGCATTGTCTTAGAATATCCAGCAGGACCTGATTTATTGTGTACGAGAACTCTTCGTCTGACTCCCTTAAAGAGAACCATCTGGTGTTTCTCCGGGATATATGGCAAAGTTTATAAGGAACAATGAGAGCAGTTGGTCTCAATTAGATAACATTCTTTTGTTCGATCTGTAGAATATCAGCACCCTCCCACCATCACGACTCCCAGCACCCCACCCCACCCTTCCCGCCATCCCAAGTACCGCGCGTCTGCATCTTGTAACGTTCTGGGACTCGATAGGAGAACACATTTCCAATGGAAATTCCTGCCCAGATGAAGAATAGAACCAGAGAGATTCCAGATAACGATCAATGTGTCCTCCATACTAAGGAAAAGTCCATATCTTACAGAGCCGTGGCTTTGACTTCTTCATATCATCTCATGAGATAGAGTCAAATTTTTGCTGGCTGACTTATCTGGAAACCTATAGGGTTAAACTGATACATTTCTACAAGAGTTCCCACTTTTGGGTCTACAAAATGTTAGGGAGCCACTTGAACCTCCATAACCCATAGCAGATCCTAAAGGTCATTCAACCCTTCTATGATGGTGGAATATTCACCAAGTTATTAGATTCACATGACCTTAGAGAGTTATACATAGGGGGCAGTATTATAGTAGTTATATTCTTGTACATAGGGGGCAGTATTATAGTAGTTATATTCTTGTACATAGGGGGCAGTATTATAGTAGTTATAGTCTAGTACATAGGGGGCGTTATTATAGTAGTTATATTCCTGTACATAGGGGGCAGTATTATAGTAGTTATATTCTTGTACATAGGGGGCAGTATTATAGTAGTTATATTCTTGTACATAGGGGGCAGTATTATAGTACTTATATTCTTGTACATAGGGACAGTATTATAGTAGTTATATTCTTGTACATAGGAGGCAGTATTATAGTAGTAATATTCTTGTACATAGGGGGCAGTATTATAGTAGTTATATTCCTGTACATAGAGGGCAGTATTATAGTAGTTATATTCCTGTACATAGGGGGCAGTATTATAGTAGTTATATTCTTGTACATAGGGGGCGGTATTATAGTAGTTATATTCCTGTACATAGGGGGCAGTATTATAGTAGTTATATTCCTGTACATAGAGGGCAGTATTATAGTAGTTATATTCCTGTACATAGGGGGCAGTATTATAGTAGTTATATTCTTGTACATAGGAGGCAGTATTATAGTAGTTATATTCTTGTACATAGGGGGCAGTATTATAGTAGTTATATTCTTGTACATAGGGGGCAGTATTATAATAGTTATATCCCTGTACATAGGGGGCAGTATTATAGTAGTTATATTCTTGTACATAGGGGGCAGTATTATAATAGTTATATCCCTGTACATAGGGGGCAGTATTATAGTAGTTATATTCCTGTACATGGGGGGCAGTATTATAGTAGTTATATTCTTGTACATAGGGGGCAGTATTATAGTAGATATATTCTTGTACATAGGGGACAGTATTATAGTAGTTATATTCTTGTACATAGGGGGCAGTATTATAGTAGTTATATTCTTGTACATAGGGGGCAGTATTATAGTGGTTATATTCTTGTACATAGGGGGCAGTATTATAGTAGTTACATTCTTGTACATAGGGGGCAGTATTATAGTAGTTATATTCTTGTACATAGGGGGCAGTATTATAGTAGTTATATTCTTGTACATAGGGGACAGTATTATAGTAGTTATATTCTTGTACATAGGGGACAGTATTATAGTAGTTATATTCTTGTACATAGGGGGCAGTATTATAGTAGTTATATTCTTGTACATAGGGGGCAGTATTATAGTAGTTATATTCCTGTACATAGGGGGCAGTATTATAGTAGTTATATTCTTGTACATAAGGGGCAGTATTATAGTAGTTATATTCCTGTACATAGGGGACAGTATTATAGTAGTTATATCCTTGTACATAGGGGGCAGTATTATAGTAGTTATATTCTTGTACATAGGGGGCAGTATTATAGTAGTTATATTCCTGTACATAGGGGGCAGTATTATAGTAGTTATATTCTTGTACATAGGGGGCAGTATTATAGTAGTTATATTCCTGTACATAGGGGCAGTATTATAGTAGTTATATTCCTGTACATAGGGGCAGTATTATAGTAGTTATATTCTTGTACATAGGGGGCAGTATAATAGTAGTTATATTCCTGTACATAGGGGGCAGTATTATAGTAGTTATATTCCTGTACATAGGGGCAGTATTATAGTAGTTATATTCTTGTACATAGGGGGCAGTATTATAGTAGTTATATTCCTGTACATAGGGGGCAGTATTATAGTAGTTATATTCTTGTACATAGGGGGCAGTATTATAGTAGTTATATTCCTGTACATAGGGGCAGTATTATAGTAGTTATATTCCTGTACATAGGGGCAGTATTATAGTAGTTATATTCTTGTACATAGGGGACAGTATTATAGTAGTTATATTCTTGTACATAGGGGGCAGTATTATAGTAGTTATATTCCTGTACATAGGAAGCAGTATTATAGTAGTTATATTCTTGTACATAAGGGGCAGTATTATAGTAGTTATATTCCTGTACATAGGGGACAGTATTATAGTAGTTATATCCTTGTACATAGGGGGCAGTATTATAGTAGTTATATTCTTGTACATAGGGGGCAGTATTATAGTAGTTATATTCCTGTACATAGGGGGCAGTATTATAGTAGTTATATTCTTGTACATAGGGGGCAGTATTATAGTAGTTATATTCTTGTACATAGGGGGCAGTTTTATAGTAGTTATATTCCTGTACATAGGGGCAGTATTATAGTAGTTATATTCCTGTACATAGGGGCAGTATTATAGTAGTTATATTCTTGTACATAGGGGCAGTATTATAGTAGTTATATTCTTGTACATAGGGGGCAGTATTATAGTAGTTATATTCCTGTACATAGGGGCAGTATTATAGTAGTTATATTCTTGTACATAGGGGGCAGTATTATAGTAGTTATAGTCTAGTACATAGGGGGCGGTATTATAGTAGTTATATTCCTGTACATAGGGAGCAGTATTATAGTAGTTATATTCTTGTACATAGGGGGCAGTATTATAGTAGTTATATTCTTGTACATAGGGGGCAGTATTATAGTAGTTATATTCTTGTACATAGGGACAGTATTATAGTAGTTATATTCCTGTACATAGGGGGCAGTATTATAGTAGTTATATTCCTGTACATAGGGGGCAGTATTATAGTAGTTATATTCTTGTACATAGGGGACAGTATTATAGTAGTTATAGTCTAGTACATAGGGGGCGGTATTATAGTAGTTATATTCCTGTACATAGGGAGCAGTATTATAGTAGTTATATTCTTGTACATAGGGGGCAGTATTATAGTAGTTATATTCTTGTACATAGGGACAGTATTATAGTAGTTATATTCTTGTACATAGGAGGCAGTATTATAGTAGTTTTATTCTTGTACATAGGGGGCGGTATTATAGTAGTTATATTCCTGTACATAGGGGGCAGTATTATAGTAGTTATATTCCTGTACATAGGGGGCAGTATTATAGTAGTTATATTCTTGTACATAGGAGGCAGTATTATAGTAGTTATATTCTTGTACATAGGGGGCAGTATTATAGTAGTTATATTCTTGTACATAGGGGGCAGTATTATAATAGTTATATCCCTTTACATAGGGGGCAGTATTATAGTAGTTATATTCTTGTACATAGGGGGCAGTATTATAATAGTTATATCCCTGTACATAGGGGGCAGTATTATAGTAGTTATATTCCTGTACATGGGGGGCAGTATTATAGTAGTTATATTCTTGTACATAGGGGGCAGTATTATAGTAGATATATTCTTGTACATAGGGGACAGTATTATAGTAGTTATATTCTTGTACATAGGGGGCAGTATTATAGTAGTTATATTCTTGTACATAGGGGGCAGTATTATAGTGGTTATATTCTTGTACATAGGGGGCAGTATTATAGTAGTTATATTCTTGTACATAGGGGGCAGTATTATAGTAGTTATATTCTTGTACATAGGGGGCAGTATTATAGTAGTTATATTCCTGTACATAGGGGACAGTATTATAGTAGTTATATTCCTGTACATAGGGGGCAGTATTATAGTAGTTATATTCCTGTACATAGGGGGCAGTATTATAGTAGTTATATTCTTGTACATAGGGGCAGTATTATAGTAGTTATATTCTTGTACATAGGGGGCAGTATTATAGTAGTTATATTCTTGTACATAGGGGGCAGTATTATAGTAGTTATATTCTTGTACATAGGGGGCAGTTTTATATTGGTTATAATTCTGTATATAGGGACAGTATTACAGTCATTATATTGTTGTGCACAGGTTGTATTATAATACTATATGTGAAATGCAGAACACTTACATTACAGATATTTTATAGAATATAGTAGATTTTCCATCCATTTTCATACACGTTTGTCTTTCATCCATATCAACATTGCGGGTAATTCAGATTAAAGTGGCTTTTGATTCTTCTCTCCCAGCTGAGTAGTCTCCCTCCTCCGGGGCTCCTTATTATCCTTCCATGGCTGACTGGCTGGAATTGTTTAATCTCCAATCATCAGATATTTTCATAGTACACTATAGTACGGACACTCGGCTATGGTTGTGTAATTCGCTCAATGAAGTATAAAACAGCCTCATCAGGTAGAAAAACAGAATAAATCAGGATCGAATCTTAGGATTTGCGTTTGGCGAGACTAAGGAAATAAGCCTTGATCCCCTTTGTTGGTTTTTCTTGATGCTGCCCCCTATGGAGACTTTGCTTTACATGTGGCCACTGACTCCATCTGTATAAATACGCGGAGAGCCGCCATATTGTTTTGGGTTTTCTAAGCATAAACGCTCTCTTATACGCCATGAATTTAGATTTTTCGATAGTAATATTTGGCCAACACTAAAATGCGTGACTTAGTATCAGGATATAATATTGTGATAATATAATAAAATAATTTATATAAAAATAATAATATTTCTGAACGCTCCTCTACAATTGCTATTGCTAACCTAAACTTGCCGTAAAGGGACAAGAATCAAAATGTATCAAATTTGGTCAAGCATAAGGTATGTTTTTTCCCATTATTTTAAAATATTTTGGAAAAATTGATATAAAGGGGGTCATTTACTAAGGGCCCGATTCGCGTTTTCCCGACGTGTTACCCGAATATTTCCGATTTGTGCCGATTTCCCCTGAATTGCCCCGGGATTTTGGCGCATGCGATCGGATTGTGGCGCATCGGCGCTGGCATGCACGCGACGGAAATCGGGGGGGCGAACGAAAACCCAACGGATTCGGAAAAACCGCCGCATTAAAAAAAAAATAAATCTTTTGCGGAGCTTGAACTTACCTTCACTCAGCCCGGCTCGGTGAACTCCAGCGCGTTCTGATGCTTTTCAGCGCAGCAGCGCCACCTGGTGGACGGCGGAGGAACTACCTTAATGAATCCTTGGCCGGACCCGAATCCAGCGCATAGCACGCAGCGCTGGATCGCGAATGGACCGGGTAAGTAAATTTGCCCCAGCGTGTCAATATACAAACTTGTAAAATGACTCCACACTTCACCGAAGTTCACATCCTGTAGAGGGCCCCCAACTGTGCCCATGTGACCCTCTGTCTACAATGTGGTCTGTTGGGCTTCCATTGTCCAGTGTGTCCTTCAATTCGTTTGTCTGCCTCAATGGAAGCTCCGGCACAGGTTTTATGTTGGTTTTCAGTATTTTATGTAACTTAATTCTTGACCATTAGTGGATCTAAAATGTAATATGATCTATTGTTCCTTCCATGCAGCTCATAGACAACCTGGGTCCATTGGAACTGATCCTGAACACTCCGAGTCATCATAGAGTCCATCATGGTATGTTCCTTGCCTTATTTCTGTAATAGATAAGAACTTTAGGGAGGTGGCCCCAAGCCAAGGTCAAGCTATGGCCCACAGGTTAGTTTGATGATTTTGGGATGGTAGCTAATAACCAGCAAGTACAAGATATAGAAGGATGGAATATGATAGAAAGCATCTAAATCTCCAGTACATATCATTCAATGTGTATGAAGGTCCAACCACTGAGAAGTTCTGAATTAAGTGAGAAAACAACTTCAAGGGACACTGGACTCCAATGACAGTAAACCCTAAAACTCCAGTCCCTCAACATCCCTGTATGCTTGCCTCAGCATATCCTAGGCGATACAGGACAACCGCAAGACACATAACAAGACAGACAAACAAACAACAGAATGGGGAGGTCAAAAATTTGGGTAACAGCTAAGATAGCTGTACAGAATTGTATACACAGAAGAATAGTTAAGAACGTAAGCCAAATATAAAAAACAGCAGTCATTAGCAAGTAAATCTAGCACACACTGAGTTTTTATCACCTTATAATGTATGACCCAGGTGAGAAAGACCGGGGTCTAAAGGTGTGAGAGTGTTAACCCTTTCTAGTTTAGAGTAAAGATAGCATGGGGCCAGAAGTCCACTGTTCAACTGTTCAGACTGCCAACTAAAAAGCACCAGATGAATTCAGCGTCTTCTGAGTATGAACTAGAGAAGACCCAGACACGGCATGTTGGTGCCAGCATGTGACCACATTGCATTTATATACCAGCAGCAACTTGCCAGCGGCATTTAAACAGTTAACACCGGCGATTGGTTTTACTGGAAAAGGTTTGGGTTCGTTGCCCAAACAGACTTTTAAACATTGTGTCCTGCCGACAATTCCATTCCTGGGACCGGAGAACGTCTGTAGAGAACATCTGTAGAGACCTTCTGTAGAGAACATCTGTAGAGACCTTCTGTAGAGACCTTCTGTAGAGACCTTCTGTAGAGACCTTCTGTAGAGACCTTCTGTAGAGAACATCTGTAGAGACCTTCTGTAGAGAACATCTGTAGAGACCTTCTTTAGAGAACATCTGTAGAGACCTTCTGTAGAGAACATCCGTAGAGAACATCTGTAGAGACCTTCTGTAGAGAACATCTGTAGAGACCTTCTGGAGAGAACATCTGGAGAGACCTTCTGTAGAGAACATCTGGAGAGACCTTCTGTAGAGAAAATCTGGAGAGACCTTCTGTAGAGAAAATCTGGAGAGACCTTCTGTAGAGAAAATCTGGAGAGACCTTCTGTAGAGAACATCTGGAGAGACCTTCTGTAGAGAACATCTGGAGAGAACATCTGTAGAGACCTTCTGTAGAGACCTTCTGTAGAGAACATCTGTAGAGACCTTCTGTAGAGAACATCTGTAGAGACCTTCTGTAGAGAACATCTGTAGAGACCTTCTGTAGAGAACATCTGGAGAGACCTTCTGTAGAGAACATCTGGAGAGACCTTCTGTAGAGAACATCTGTAGAGACCTTCTGTAGAGACCTTCTGTAGAGAACATCTGGAGAGACCTTCTGTAGAGAACATCTGTAGAGACCTTCTGTAGAGAACATCTGTAGAGACCTTCTGTAGAGAACATCTGTAGAGACCTTCTGTAGAGAACATCTGTAGAGACCTTCTGTAGAGAACATCTGGAGAGACCTTCTGTAGAGAACATCTGTAGAGACCTTCTGTAGAGACCTTCTGTAGAGAACATCTGGAGAGACCTTCTGTAGAGAACATCTGGAGAGACCTTCTGTAGAGAACATCTGTAGAGACCTTCTGTAGAGAACATCTGTAGAGACCTTCTGTAGAGAACATCTGGAGAGACCTTCTGTAGAGACCTTCTGTAGAGACCTTCTGTAGAGACCTTCTGTAGAGACCTTCTGTAGAGAACATCTGGAGAGACCTTCTGTAGAGAACATCTGGAGAGACCTTCTGTAGAGAAAATCTGGAGAGAACATCTGGAGAGACCTTCCGTATACAACTTTATAAACCCATGACCAAACTAAACTAATATTCTCAATGTTTTCTGCAGATAAATTATCATTATTTCTTTGCAGGTAGAAATCCCTACTGCATAGACGCCAACTATGGTGGGACGTTGATCATCTGGGACAGGATATTTGGTGAGTGAGATGTGTGGACCTCTTGGTTCTTCTTGATTTTTATTATCACATTCACAAATTTCTCGGACTCCTTAGGCCAGTTCTCAGAGAGGCACATCTTGGGCACGGGGGATGGGAAGGGAGATTTCAAAATGGACTAAACTTTGGTGTCGTAGTCGAGAAGATGCCACCAGAGATGTCAGGAAGTGACGACCTCCCACTTCCTCCACTGAGAACACATATGTACATGCTGGTGAAGAGAGTAAGAAAAAAAGTCATCGGCTTGAAGAGCTTTACTATACCGATACTTCCCTGTACCCTCCGATCCCACATATCCAGAGGTCTAATTCCAGGGGAAAAGTCCATACATCAGCACATACAAATTTTGATGTTCTATACCGAAAAACCCACCCGACCCTGTGTACGGATACATAGACTTTGCTATGTCTATCCACCCTTAAAGGGGCTTCCTCAAGTGTTGATGTTACATCCTATACACATTTCACTAGTCTGTGTCCTCTATGGGGAGTGGGAGAGTCTAACATTCCTGAGTCTTATCTCCCCTGGGATGACATAACGACTGGTCGGGGTCCAACCACTGGGGTCCCTTTCTCCCCATAGTGGTAGGTCATGCATGGACACTGCTGCTCCATCCACTATCTAAGGGACCACAGTATAGCACATGCTCGACCTGCTGCTCCCCTGTTTTTGGGGTCCCAGTGGATGGACTCTCACAAATCAGCATGTTATCCCCTATTCTGTTGGAGGGGCTCACATTAAAAACTAACACCAACTCCTAAAAAATGGAATAACCTAATGATAAAGTTGAAAAGTTACTTATTAGATATTGATATCTCAATGCAATTACTATATGATGACCCAGTGAAGGAGTAATCTAAAAAAAAAAATGTAAGAAAAAAATGAAAAACAAAAAATTCATGTGTTGGGTGAATAACCACACACATTTTTTTTTAAAAAATTCCATAATATTTTTATTATTTAACTTAAGTAGCATCCATTGTTTACCGTTCCAGTTCTCCTCTATATTTCAAAAACTTTATTCAGGCAGAAATGAGGAAATGATTGTTTATTTTTTTTAGTCAGCCGATTTTCATTGTATGAACCCAGTTTTCATTCCAATTCTTTTAATATATGCTCCGAAAATTATTTTACTATTTTTCTAAAAAATTTTTTATTGTAATACACATTTTACATTTTTTAGGTAGTCAATATTCATTGTAGGAACACAGTTTTGCTTACTTCCCTATAAAGAAATAATATACAGGCAGTCCCCTACTTAAGGACACCCGACTTACAGACAACCCCTAGTTACAGACAGACCCCTCTGCCCACTGTGACCTCTGGTGACCTCTCTGGATGTTACTATAGTCCCAGACTGTAATGATCAGCTGTAAGATGTCTGTAATGAAGATTTATTGATAATCCTTGGTCCCATTACAGCAAAAATTTTGAAACTCCAATTGTCACTGGGGCAAAAGAAATTTTGTTTTCTTGAACTTCAATTATAAAATATACAGTTTCGACTTACATACAAATTCAACTTAAGAACAAACCTCCGGACCCTATCTTGTATGTAACCCGGGGACTGCTTGTATATACAACCGACTTACAGACGACCCCTAGTTACAAACGGACCTCTGGGTTTTGGTAATTCACTGTACTTTAGCCTTAGGCTACAATGATCAGCTATAACAGTTATCACAGGTGTCTGTAATGAAGCTTTATTGTTACTCCTGGTTCTTATGACAACCCAACATTTTTAAAATCCAATTGTCACAGAGGCCAAAAAAATTCTGTCTGGGGTTACACTTATAAAATATACAGTTCCGACTTACATACAAATTCAACTTAAGAACAAACCTACAGACCCTATCTTGTACGTAACCTGGGGACTGCCTGTATATGATCCAAAATGTAGTTACATTTTTTTTACTATTGTTTCTGTTTTTTTAACATGTTTTTTAGATTTTTTTCCCAATTTTTATTTGATTAGTTTTGGCATGTTTTTTAAAAAAAAATTTCTGCAATTCCAGCTTCCTATTTTAGTTGATTTGACTCGGAGCCCTGTGTGTAATTCTAGATGATTGCTCACGTAAGATCTCATCAATATTCCGGCTGCAGACACCCCACATTTGTTAAGCTTGCTGGATTATGATCCTTGGCTCGCGCTGCAGAATGAACTCCTGGCTCCTGACTGACGGCGCTGCAATCAGCAACATGAAATGATATATACAAGTGATAGATTACGCCGTCCTATAAATACATTTAAAGGGGCTAATTATATGCATTTGTTGACTTAACAACAGCTACACAGTGTCAGGAGAAAGCCGGCAAATTACGTAGATAAATTAGGTCGGAAGGGAAAATTAATTAGCTGGATCTTTGTGTATTATTAGTCAACGTGATTTATTATTTTCTGCCTTTAAAGGAACTTTTGTGCCAGAGAAAGAGAAAGTTGTGTACGGTCTGACGCACCCCATAAACACGTTTGATCCGTTTGGCGTCCAGGTAATTTTTTTAAAAAAACTTTGTGCTGTTGGTTTTTTATGTGTGTTTGTTCTATAGAGACAAGACTTCATGATCCCCCGGGGTCCTTTTGCTGCTATTATCTATGGAAGGACCCAGTACAAAGTAGAGGTCCTCCATTACGTTTAGTAGAGGTCCTCCAAAAATTTGCAAGCATCGGGTACACCTGTAATAAATCCAAAAATTTGGTGTGGAAAAATTAATGAACCTATTGAGAAAGGACCTGGTGCAAGTGGAAGACCAAAAAATTGTAGCTCTTTTCCAGACATACCGGTAGATTTAGACCTCTTTTCCGAGATGTTTGGTAGAACGAGCAGAAGTTACAGGGTGACATAGTATGGACACGTGTCCCCACTTGAGGACTCTTTTTAGGGTACAGTTGACCAACAAGTCTTGGTGTATGCGTGGTCATTAGGTTCTCCAACCTTCGGTGATCCCACCTTCATTCCTTGGAGCAGGGTCTACTAAATTTGAGGTTTCTTAGCCAACAGACGAAAAGTGGAAAATGGGATACAAATTGTCTCTTCCCAAGATCCACCTGGTTTGGAGGCAAGGTCAATGGGTGGTCACTGCGACGTTATGAGTAGGCTCCATCCTTGTTCATGTTTTCTTTCGCCCATTGTACTTCTTTATGAACTTGGGTTTAGGTTTCATACAGTGTTGATCCAGAAAAAGTCAAAAACCCCATGAGATAGAAGGGTGAAAATATCTTGGGTGAAAATATCTCTTCCAAACTCCAAAAATAATGATCACATAATATTCTTATATCAACAAAATATCTACACTACTCTACACTCCAAGACCTTGAACTCTTTAGGTGACATCTTTCCATAGACTTCCTGCTCTTACAGTAAGAAATCCCTTTCCTCCAGGCGATGGATTAGCCTCCTAAGATCCTGGGTGGGTAATTGTTTGATAAGAAAAACAGATTGGTGACCCATAAAGTTTGTGGACGAGTTCAGAACTCAGCTGCAACATTGGGGCAGATTTACTTACCCGGTCCATTCGCGATCCAGCGGCGCGTTCTCTGCGGTGGATTCGGGTCCGGCCGGGATTCATTCAGGTAAATCCTCCGACGTCCACCAGGTGGCGCTGCTGCGCTGAAGAGCATCGGAACGCACTCAAGTTCACCAGCCTATTCCTAGTGAAGGTAAGTGCAAGCTCTGCGACACTTTTTATTAAAAAATGCTGTGTTTTTGACAAATCCGTTGGGTTTTTGTACGGCCACGCCCCCGATTTCCATCGCGTGCACGCCGGCACCAATGCACCACAATCCGATCGCGTGCGCCAAAATCCCGGGGCAATTCAGGGGAAATCGGCGCAAATCGGAAATATTCGGGTAACACGTTGAGAGAACGCGAATTGGGCCCTTAGTAAATGACCCCCATTGTTCCGGACATCTTGGGGAACTAATCTTAGATCTTCTGTAGATGTAGACTTACTCCAATCCTTGGAGTGTCTTTCATGTTATACCAGACAGACCAGATGCTTTTGAGATCAGGGTTCCTTAAGGACCACATTCTGGAGGGACTCAACGGGGAGATTGTTCCAAACATCCCATAGTATTAATGAAAGATCTTTGGTGGATGTGGAGCTGCTCAAATCCTCCCATCTCATCATCTTATACTAGACAGACTGGATCCAGGACCCCTTGTTCCTCTTTAAGTTGCTTCTCGGTGACATTGGCCGGATGTTTGGGACTGTTGTCCTGCTGCAGTAGACATTTTTCAATACTTCTATTTTTTTAAAGAAATTTTGCACCATTTTCTTTCACACCTCAAGATTTTAGAAAGCCCCTGGAGACCAGGAATACTTACCCTGCTTCCAGATCCAAGAGCTCCTGTCATTTGTACTTCCGGTGTTGGGGGTCCTAGGACCTACTGCGGTCTTAGCCCCCCCGTTACCATGAAACAAGTGGCATCATTGGGGCTACTAATTGGGCACAGCAGGTCCTGTGACCACTGGCACGCCTGGCTTATTCCTAGCACAGGTGTCCTTACCTACTGATCCCCCCTGGATACACCAAGCCTCCACATAACCTCCGCGGGTGCAGCGCTGGTTTCATGTATGTTTTTGGCTTCGGCAATGTCCCTGCAGCTGTGGAATATTCCCCTCCCCCGATCATAAGGCGATCAATCAATAACCTTGTTGCTTGTTGAGAATGTTGACTTGCTGCACCCTGTGTATACAGCACCACGGCCAATCCTCATTATCCAATCTCGTCTCTCAGATGACTTCCAGTTTGTATCTATTCATCACCCTCCTTGTTGATTGCAGCTCTGGATGAAATACTAACTCATTGCCTTGTAAAACGCCTCATTTACAGCGCGGAATGTGGTGATCTGCGACTCCCGCTGTTTATAAACATTCACTGGGCCGAAGTTTTATGCTCATTTTTACTACTTTTATTGTTTTAAAACAAAGATGTATTTTTATACGAAACTTTAAGGATTAAGAAGATTCACAACCTGAAAAAGACCTTTGAAGCCCATAAAAATAATCTCCATAAAACTCAACAAACACTTAACAAATACATTACATTACATTCTGCGTTACCTCCTGTATTATACCCCAGAGCTGCACTCACTATTCTGCTGCTGGTGCAGTCACTGTGTACATACATGACATTACTTATCCTGTACTGATCCTGAGTTACATCCTGTATTATACCCCAGAGCTGCACTCACTATTCTGCTGCTGGTGCAGTCACTGTGTACATACATGACATTACTTATCCTGTACTGATCCTGAGTTACATCCTGTATTATACCCCAGAGCTGCACTCACTATTCTGCTGCTGGTGCAGTCACTGTGTACATACATGACATTACTTATCCTGTACTGATCCTGAGTTACATCCTGTATTATACCCCAGAGCTGCACTCACTATTCTGCTGCTGGTGCAGTCACTGTGTACATACATGACATTACTTATCCTGTACTGATCCTGAGTTACATCCTGTATTATACTCCAGAGCTGCACTCACTATTCTGCTGCTGGTGCAGTCACTGTGTACATACATGACATTACTTATCCTGTACTGATCCTGAGTTACATCCTGTATTATACCCCAGAGCTGCACTCACTATTCTGCTGCTGGTGCAGTCACTGTGTACATACATGACATTACTTATCCTGTACTGATCCTGAGTTACATCCTGTATTATACTCCAGAGCTGCACTCACTATTCTGCTGCTGGTGCAGTCACTGTGTACATACATGACATTACTTATCCTGTACTGATCCTGAGTTACATCCTGTATTATACCCCAGAGCTGCACTCACTATTCTGCTGCTGGTGCAGTCACTGTGTACATACATGACATTACTTATCCTGTACTGATCCTGAGTTACATCCTGTATTATACCCCAGAGCTGCACTCACTATTCTGCTGCTGGTGCAGTCACTGTGTACATACATGACATTACTTATCCTGTACTGATCCTGAGTTACATCCTGTATTATACTCCAGAGCTGCACTCACTATTCTGCTGCTGGTGCAGTCACTGTGTACATGCATGACATTACTTATCCTGTACTGATCCTGAGTTACATCCTGTATTACACCCCAGAGCTGCACTCACTATTCTGCTGCTGGTGCAGTCACTGTGTACATACATGACATTACTTATCCTGTACTGATCCTGAGTTACATCCTGTATTATACTCCAGAGCTGCACTCACTATTCTGCTGCTGGTGCAGTCACTGTGTACATACATGACATTACTTATCCTGTACTGATCCTGAGTTACATCCTGTATTATACTCCAGAGCTGCACTCACTATTCTGCTGCTGGTGCAGTCACTGTGTACATACATGACATTACTTATCCTGTACTGATCCTGAGTTACATCCTGTATTATACTCCAGAGCTGTACTCACTATTCTGCTGCTGGTGCAGTCACTGTGTACATACATGACATTACTTATCCTGTACTGATCCTGAGTTACATCCTGTATTATACCCCAGAGCTGCACTCACTATTCTGCTGCTGGTGCAGTCACTGTGTACATACATGACATTACTTATCCTGTACTGATCCTGAGTTACATCCTGTATTATACTCCAGAGCTGCACTCACTATTCTGCTGCTGGTGCAGTCACTGTGTACATACATGACATTACTTATCCTGTACTGATCCTGAGTTACATCCTGTATTACACCCCAGAGCTGCACTCACTATTCTGCTGCTGGTGCAGTCACTGTGTACATACATGACATTACTTATCCTGTACTGATCCTGAGTTACATCCTGTATTATACTCCAGAGCTGCACTCACTATTCTGCTGCTGGTGCAGTCACTGTGTACATACATGACATTACTTATCCTGTACTGATCCTGAGTTACATCCTGCATTACACCCCAGAGCTGCACTCACTATTCTGCTGCTGGTGCAGTCACTGTGTACATACATGACATTACTTATCCTGTACTGATCCTGAGTTACATCCTGTATTATACTCCAGAGCTGCACTCACTATTCTGCTGCTGGTGCAGTCACTGTGTACATACATGACATTACTTATCCTGTACTGATCCTGAGTTACATCCTGTATTATACTCCAGAGCTGCACTCACTATTCTGCTGCTGGTGCAGTCACTGTGTACATACATGACATTACTTATCCTGTACTGATCCTGAGTTACATCCTGTATTATACCCCAGAGCTGCACTCACTATTCTGCTGCTGGTGCAGTCACTGTGTACATACATGACATTACTTATTCTGTACTGATCCTGAGTTACATCCTATATTATACTCCAGAGCTGCACTCACTATTCTGCTGCTGGTGCAGTCACTGTGTACATACATGACATTACTTATCCTGTACTGATCCTGAGTTACATCCTGTATTATACCCCAGAGCTGCACTCACTATTCTGCTGCTGGTGCAGTCACTGTGTACATACATGACATTACTTATTCTGTACTGATCCTGAGTTACATCCTATATTATACTCCAGAGCTGCACTCACTATTCTGCTGCTGGTGCAGTCACTGTGTACATACATGACATTACTTATCCTGTACTGATCCTGAGTATGACATTTGACATCCTTTGAGCTTCAGAGCTGAAATCTCCCAGCATACTATACATTCCCTATGAAGTGTTACATCAGGTATATGAGGGATGTGTGCGTTATGGAGACTTGCCATAAGTTATCAGGGAGGATCTTGTTCTTGCACTTGTTGAATGTTTCCAGTAGTAACATCAGAGCGATCCATCTTCTCTCTAATCTGTTCCGTCTCTTCCCAGCTGCAGCATTGTGCCTACATGTGGAATACATTTTGGGCTACGCCAGGTTTCTCCAACAAACTGTCTGTGATATTTAAAGGGCCGGGATGGGGTCCTGGGAAACCTCGGCTTGGACTTTCTGAAGAACTTCCAAAGGTAATGGTTTTCTACAAATTAATAGATTAAAAAATTATGCAAATAAGCCCGAGGGGCTCTGGGCTCCATATTTGTTAATGGATCCTGGAGCCCCTCAGGCTCATTTACATAATTTTTAGAGCCATTTTTTAGTAAAAAATAAAGGCATAAGAAGCTAAAAGAGCAGATCCTGCTGGAGGGGTCGCACAGCAGTATGGACGTGTGCTTGGTTTACAGTCCTTCATCCTGGTGGTAGATGTCCTTTAAATGAAAATGAATGTCACACGTCATCTGGTTGGAAGAAGATTAGTTAAGCATTTAGAGTCTTTGTACAGGGTTCAGGAAATGCAGGTTATATTTGCCTGAGAGGAGTCAAGTCTAGAGGCTGCAGAGTTGAGGGTCACTTCAGACACCTGTTCTTTAGCACCTAGAAACATGCTGCCAGTGTCCTATTAAAGATACAAATCTCATCTTTTGGATCACATGAGTCTTGTAGTTCTGTGTCAAAGGGAGATAGAAGCAGTTAAAGAAATGTGATCTGCAGATAAAGATCCAATTCCCACTTGTTATTTAACTGTCTGAATGTTTAGTTCTGTAGCACAAGTCTGATGCAATCTGAAAGATGAGATTCATATCTTTAATACGGTACCAGCAGCATGTTTCTAGATGTTATAGAACTTACCATATGGATGACCCTCCCCCTGGAGCCTCTTAATTTGACCCATCTATGGTAAAATATGACTCTTCTCCCCTCAATTTCACATGATATTCCAGTGTTTCCCATATTTAGTGTTTCATATTTGGCTTATTGCAGGTGACAGGAGATGAAAAACCCTATGACCCCAAGCTGTCCGTGTCCATGCAGGTGTATTCCATGATTCATTTCATTCTCCTTCTCGCCATCTATGAGCACATGTTCCAGGCAAAACTTGTAAGTACAGATGTTACATTTATTGGTACATGTCCTGTGGTCCAGATTCTTGGGATTTGTTTATTCTGGTGGTCATATACGAAATCAGGAAGGAATTTCTCCCCTAATATGGGCTTTTGGATGCCCACCCCATAGCGGCCTCCCCTTCCTTATACCTGGGTCTGGTCCTTGTGACAGCAGAGAGCTCCATGCACTGAGGAGTGGCCATACTGCAGTACTGCAGCTCACTTGATATTCATATGAATGGGCGTTTAGCTGCAGTACCTGGCATGACCACTAGTCTGTGCATGGAGCTGTCTGCTTCTGTCTCTATGCACTGTGCTGTTCAGTGCAGGTGGTGGACCCCCACAAATCTCCAATCAATGACCCATCCTAGGGACAGTATATTAATAGTCTTAGAGCTTCTCTTAAAGGGGCTCAGTGATAAGTAATAATCCAATCTTTCCTTGTCACAGGTGATATCCCAGACTGCGCTTCTCGTGAGGATCCTGTACATTCTCCTGACTCTAACATCCTTGGGATTCCTCCTAGAGAATAAGTGAGTTTTTCGTTGATCAACCCTTTAAGTTCAGCTCCATTTTGAATAGTTCTTAAAGGGGAAGTCTAGTCATATGGACACATCTTCCCCTCCTTGTCAGTCTACCTGGATCAGATGAGCGGTAAACAATAGTGAATTTAAAAAATAGTTAGATGTCAGAAAATCGACTGTTTCCTGTATATCAGAGGATGTGCAGCCTTCCAAAAAAACATTGCATTTCACAGCAGTGCCACAAAGTGAGATCCAGTTAAAACAGTTAGGTGTCAGAAAGCCGATTATTTCCTGATGTGTTCTGTCTAACCTTCCCTTATAGGGTTAGGACACATTCAGATGTGTATATCATGCTGCCTTCCGAAACAATATAATTTCACAGCAGTGTCACAAAGTGAGATCCATTTAAAACAGTTAGTTGTCAGAAAGCCGACTATTTACTGATGTGTCCTGTCTAACCTTCCCTTTTAGAGTTAGGACACATCCAGATATCATGCAGCCTTCCAAAAACAATATAATTTCACAGCAGTGTCACAAAGTGAGATCTAGTATTTTTGATTACGTTTGGCCGCCTGGTGGTTGTGATGTGAATTACAGCTGTCCTATAGCTTTAGTAGCAGTTGCAATATTACAAGCGGTTCCCTAGTTAAGAACACCCGTCTTACAGACGACCCCTAGTTACAAACGGTATTTTGGTGGTTTACTGTTCTTTAGTCCTAGGCTATAATAATCATCTATAACAGTTATCACAGGCGTCTGTAATGAGGATTTATTGTTAATCCTGGTTCTTATGAGAATCCAGCATTTTTAAAATCCAATTGTCACTGAGACCAAAAAAATTTTGGCTGGGGTTACAATAATAAAATATACAGTTCCGACTTACATACAAATTCAACTTAAGTACAAACCTACAGAACCCATCCTGTACGTAACCCGGGGGACTGCCTGTATATGAATTGGACACAGCTGTCACTTGTATGTGACTGTCCTGAAACCATAGAGCGCTGCCGATCACCTGGGGGCGGGGCATAAAATCTAGGTGGTCCGTTTTACATTATTACAGAATTTCTGTTTGTATCTTTACAGATTTGTTACATTTGAACATCTTATTTACATACACAATGGGGGTCATTTACTAAGGGCCCGATTCGCGTTTTTCCGACGTGTTACCCGAATATTTCCGATTTGCGCCGATTGTACCTGAATTGCCCCGGGATTTTGGCGCATGAGATCGGATTGTGGCGCATCGGCGCTGGCATGCACGCAACGGAAATCGGGGGGCGTGGCCGAACGAAAACCCGACGGATTCGGAAAAAGCGCCGCATTTAAGAAAAAAAATGTGTCGCGAAAATTACACTTACCTTCACCAGGTATAGGCCGGTGAATTTCAGGGCATTCCAGGGCGCCTCCGGGGAACTTCAGCGCAGCAACGCCACCTGGTGGACGGCGGAGGAACTACCTTAGTGAATCCCGGCCGGACCCGAATCCACCGCAGAGAACGTGCCGCTGGATCGCGAACGGACCGGGTAAGTAAATCTGCCCCAATATGTGGATTGTTAGCAGATTTTAAAGGGAACCTGTCAGCAGAGCACAATTTTTATCAGGGGATGTGTTGCAATAGACAAAGTTCTGCATGTGCCAAATATGTTTTTTAAAAATGTCTATGTTTTATGGTAATAAAGTATGTAAAACTCTTCTTTCGCCCTGCCAGGAAGTCCCCGAGAGGAAGATTACAAATGACAACTTCTGTCTGCTGTGTAATATATTCACTGATCTCCTGGCTGCAGAAATTCCAACACAAATAATAATAATAATAATAAACAGAAAAGCAACAAATAACAATAGAATAATAGATACAAAACATTTAAAATAGAAGTTTCTGGTTATAGAAAACTTTACCTGAGTGAAGTTGGCCCCCCCACCTTGTTCAAATCAAACAAAATTGGTGTCAAACGTTTGTGCTACGTTTGTGCTGGTTTGTGCAGCATAAATTTTTGTTTGTGCCGCCATCGTTTTTGAGATTTTAATGAATGTTTCCAGAGGTCATCAGAGGTCAACCAGCCCCCCCACATTGCCCAAATCAAACAAAACTGGTGCCCAACAATTCTGCTACGTTTGTGCTGGTTTGTGCTGCGCAAATTTTTGTTTGTGCTGCTTTTATTTTGAATATATGAACAAAAAATGAAAGTTCAAAAGTTCAAGCAGCCCCCCCACATTGACCGAATCAAACAAAACCGGTGTCAAACGTTAGTGCTACGTTTGTGCTGGTTTGTGCAGCAAAAATTTTTGTTTGTGCCGCTATCATTTTTAAGTTATGTTCAGGTGTTCGAGGTGTTTAGGATGAACTGGTAAAAAACAAACCTAGTGACACTTCCCTGGTTTGATCACCAGGGGGAGCTAGCAAACACATTGTACTTTGGAAGAAATGAACTCTAATGACCTCTGCAAAAAAGTATGAATATATTAAAAATGATAGCGGCACAAACGAAAATTTTTGCTGCACAAACCAGCACAAACGTAGCACTAACGTTTGACACCAGTTTTGTTTGATTCGGTCAATGTAGGGGGGCTGCTTGAACTTTTGAACTTTCATTTTTTGTTCATATATTCAAAATAAAAGCAGCACAAACAAAAATTTGCGCAGCACAAACCAGCACAAACGTAGCAGAATTGTTGGGCACCAGTTTTGTTTCATTTGGGCAATGTGGGGGGGCTGGTTGACCTCTGATGACCTCTGGAAACTTTCATTAAAATCTTAAAAACGATAACGGCACAAACAAAAATTTATGCTGCACAAACCAGCACAAACGTAGCACAAACGTTTGACACCAATTTTGCTTGATTTGAACAAGGTGGGGGGGCCAACTTCACTCAGGTGAAAACTTTAGGGTGTGAAATCGGAATAAGCCTTTGTATCATAAGAGGTTAATAATGAAACATTTGTATCTCATTCACATTTTATAGAGCCAAAGCCGCCGCCCTGGAGGCCGCACGATGCTCCGTTTTCCTGTTGCTGCAAAAGTCGGGGTATATGACTACAGATATTCCCAATCTGACAAATATCTGCCAGGTAGGACATTTTCATTTATATAATGTTATTGAAAAAATTTACATATTTAAAAACATAACTTTTATAATTAAAAAAAAAAAAAAATCAATTAAATGAATTGATACTAAATAACACTTACTGATAGATCCAGATGCTGTGTTTATGGTTATCTTCTTATACTTGTCATCCATGGCTTCGTTCCTTCTAAAATCAACTTTTAAAATTGTGCCAACAGGTGTTATCAGAGCCCCGCCATTGTGTCACTTCACAGGCTGTTACACTGTCTACCCCTCCCTCCTCAGCACTTCCCCCATCCTTCTGCCTGCTGTAATCTCACATAGTAGAGGGGATTGTTCTTTCACAATGTAACAGCCTGTGAAGCTACAGCACGAAGGGGCTCTGGTAACAGCCCCCAGAGCCCATCAGGCTCATTAGCATGATTATAAAAGTTGATTTTAGAAGGGGCGGAGGCCATGGATAACAAATATAAGACAATTACCAGAGTCACTGTGCCTGGATCTATGAGTAATGTCGCTGGTTTATCAGGATGAAGTTTTATGGTAGATTTCCTTTCATTTTTAGATTTTAGAATTTTTAGGATTTTTTATTTTAGATTTTTTTTTTTCTCTCATCAACGTTTTATTCTCTGTTATCAAATATCAATTCAAGAGGTTGTGCAGCCCTTCACAGGATACATTAATACTTGATTGTTGAGGATAATGTTATAGATGGCTCCGCCTGCTTTTGGCTCCGCCCATACTGGTACCACAAGCTCCGCTGCACTGAGATGATAGGGGAAGGGGGCGGGTGCTGGGTGTCACACCTGCAACGATCACTTATCATGTGAATAGGTCCTTAATAGTAAAGGATAACTCATTTAATATTCTTTTTGTATGTTATTTTATATATCATTCCAAATGTTTTTACTTCTTTTTTTATTTTTTAATTTGATAAAGATTTTTTTTTTACAAAGATTTTTTCATAGTTATTTTACTTTTTTGCACTTTTCACCCCCTATTTTTAATTGACATTAACCTCTTTATGTCATTTATATTTTTATTTTTTGTACTGACTCGTCCTTAATTATTTGCTGGTCGAAACTGTATATTTTATAATTGTAGTTCCGGACAAATTTTTTTTTTTTTTTGCCCCGGTGACAATTGGAGTTTCAAAATTTTTTGCTGTAACTGGACCAAAAATTATCAAAAAAAGCTTCATTATAGACACCAATCTGGGACTATAGTAACATTCAGAGAGGTCACAGGGAGCAGAGGGGTCCGTCTTTAACTAGGGGTCGTCTGTAAGTCGGGTGTCCTTAAGTAGGGGACCGCCTGTATTTTGAAAGCTTTTTTTCGATTGTTTAAATCTGATTTTGCATTTTACATACCCGTATATACTGTATTTTTCGGACTATAAGGCGCACAAAAAATCCTTTGATTTTCTCGAAAATCAAAGGTGCGCCTTATAGTCCAGTGTGCCTTAAAAATGAACCGTACTTACAGAAAACAGCTGCCTGGAACTATGCACAGGTCTGCCCCCTGCTGGTCATTCATCCTTATAATCCGGTGCGCCTTATATTCCGGTGCGCCTTATATATGAACTGTACTTGCAGACAACAGCTGCCTGGAACTATGCACAGGTCTGCCTCCTGCTGGTCATTCATCCTTATAATCAGGTGCGCCTTATACTCCGGTGCGCCTTATAGTCCAGAAAATACTGTACTTGAGTATAAGCCGACCCAAGTATAAGCCGAGGCCCCTAATTTTACGACAAAAACCTGGTAAAACCTATGTATTTCTTACTGGAGTATAAGCCGAGTTTGGGGTTTCAGCACATTTATTTGTGCTGAAAAACTAGGCTTATACTCGAGTATATATGGTATTTGCTGTCTTTTGTTTCTTATACTACTCGCAGTATTCGCGCTATTCTTACACATTACTTCTCTCGCTCCTTATATTTCAATTTAGTTTTTGCGCTTAAAGTTTTACTATTATTTTGAAAGGTTTTTTTGGATTGTTTAAATCTGATTTTGCGTTTTACATATTTGTTGTCTTTTTTTCTTTTTTACGCTATTCCCAGTATTCGCGCTATTCTTACACGTTACTTCTCTCGCTCCTTAGATTTCTATTTTGTTTTTGTACTATCATTTTTGTATAATTTTAAAAGTTTTTGTTAAGCATGATTTTGAATTTTACTTATTTTTTTTGGTTTGTTTTGTGTTTATTACTTTACTCCCAATGGCTACATTGTTGCAATCTTGAACATTGTCGTTGATATTTTGTATCATTTTGTGGCCGGTGATTTCCCCGTCATCCCCCCCCTCTATTATCCTTGTGTGTGTGTGTTTTGTGCAGTGTATGCCCCTATTTATGGCATGTTTATGCTCGCTGAGCCTCTGCTATCGTCTGCTCTGGGTTTCCAGTGCACAGATCCGCTCCAGAAATCTTGCACTTCATAAACCAGTCTGATCTCCTGCACGGATTTCGTAGGTGTTCCTGCTCTTTCCAGGTAGAGGGGATAGTGCTTTTCAAGATGGAGTTGGAAGAAGTTTATGAAGTGTCATATGAATGCAGAGCAAAGCCATAAAGGGGGAACCAATTGTTCTGAGACGTATGTGGAATAAATTTTCGACTTGTATGGGACGTGGGGCTCTGTTTTTAGGGAATTATTTTCCGACAATTTTAAAAAAAAAAATAAAAACACAGGATGCTTTTAAAGAAGAAATGGAGCAAAATGAAACTGATATTGTGATGCAAATTTGCTGCACGGTGAGGTTAATGCCGATTTTACTAGACCCCCTGTGACTGCCATGCGGGGGGGTGGAGTGGGTGGGGGGTGGAATAGTAAAAATATGAACAGTATATAAAATAAGTATATGAAAAAACTCCTACATAGAAGAGAGTGGATCATATACATGGATAGAGAGAAGATACAGAAGATTTACATACAGACAGATGATAGATAGATAGATAGATAGATAGATAGATAGATAGATAGATAGATAGGAGATAGATAGATAGATAGATAGATATGAGATAGATAGATAGATAGATAGATAGATAGATAGATAGATAGATAGGAGATAGATAGATAGATAGATAGATATGAGATAGATAGGAGATAGATAGATAGGAGATAGATAGATAGATAGATAGGAGATAGATAGATAGATAGGAGATAGATAGGTAGGAGATAGATAGATAGATAGATAGATAGATAGGAGATAGATAGATAGATAGATAGATAGGAGATAGATAGATAGATAGATAGATAGATAGGAGATAGATAGATAGATAGATAGATAGGAGATAGATAGATAGATAGATAGGAGATAGATAGATAGATAGATAGATAGATAGATAGATAGATAGATAGATAAATAGGAGATAGATAGATAGATAGATAGATATGAGATAGATAGATAGATAGATAGATAGATAGGAGATAGATAGATAGATATGAGATAGATAGATATGAGATAGATAGATAGATAGATATGAGATAGATAGATAGATAGATAGATAGATAGATAGGAGATAGATAGATAGATAGATAGATAGATAGATAGGAGATAGATAGATAGGAGATAGATAGATAGATAGATAAATAGGAGATAGATAGATAGATAGATAGATAGGAGATAGATAGATAGATAGATAGATATGAGATAGATAGATAGATAGATATGAGATAGATAGATAGATAGATAGGAGATAGATAGATAGGAGATAGATAGATAGATAGATAGATAAATAGGAGATAGATAGATAGATAGATAGATAGGAGATAGATAGATAGATAGATATGAGATAGATAGATAGATAGATATGAGATAGATAGATAGATAGATAGATAGATAGATAGGAGATAGATAGATAGATAGGAGATAGATAGATATGAGATAGATAGATAGATAGATAGATAGATAGATAGATAGATAGGAGATAGATAGATAGATAGATAAATAGGAGATAGATAGATAGATAGATAGATAGATAGATAGATAGATAGATAGGAGATAGATAGATAGATAGATAGATATGAGATAGATAGATAGATAGATAGGAGATAGATAGATAGATAGGAGATAGATAGATAGATAGATAGATATGAGATAGATAGATAGGAGATAGATAGATAGATAGATAGATAGATATGAGATAGATAGATAGATAGATAGATAGATATGAGATAGATAGATAGATAGATAGATAGATATGAGATAGATAGATAGATATGAGATAGATAGATAGATAGATAGATAGATAGGAGATAGATAGATAGATAGATATGAGATAGATAGATAGATAGATAGATAGGAGATAGATAGATAGATAGATAGATAGATAGATAGATAGATAGATAGATAGATAGATAGATAGATAAATAGGAGATAGATAGATATGAGATAGATAGATAGATAGGAGATAGATAGATAGATAGATATGAGATAGATAGATAGATAGATAGATAGATAGATAGATAGGAGATAGATAGATAGATAGGAGATAGATAGATATGAGATAGATAGATAGGAGATAGATAGATAGATAGATAGATAGGAGATAGATAGATAGATAGATAGATAGATAGGAGATAGATAGATAGATAGATAGATAGATAGATAGGAGATAGATAGATAGGAGATAGATAGATAGATAGATAGGAGATAGATAGATATGAGATAGATAGATAGATAGGAGATAGATAGATAGGAGATAGATAGATAGGAGATAGATAGATATGAGATAGATAGATAGGAGATAGATAGATAGATAGATAGATAGATAGATAGGAGATAGATAGATAGATAGATAGATAGATAGATAGGAGATAGATAGATATGAGATAGATAGATAGATAGGAGATAGATAGATATGAGATAGATAGATAGGAGATAGATAGATAGATATGAGATAGATAGATAGATAGATAGATAGATAGATATGAGATAGATAGATAGATAGAAATGAGATAGATAGATAGATAGATATGAAATAGAAAAATAGGCGGCACTCCAATGTTGTGGGGATAAATCAAGTGGTTTTTATTCCCAAGTTGCTTGGGAATAAAAAACACTTGATTTATCCCCACAACATTGGAGTGCCGCCTATTTTTCTATTTCATATGGACTGTGGGACCTAGCCTGCCCGTTTGAGCGTGCACCCAACCATATTTGTTAAGCAGTGCCGCTGTGAACTCTCTTTTTTTCTTAGATAGATAGATAGATAGATAGATAGATAGGAGATAGATAGATAGATAGATAGATAGATAAATAGGAGATAGATAGATAGATAGATAGATAGATAGATAGGAGATAGATAGATAGATAGATAGATAGATAGATATGAGATAGATAGATAGATAGATAGATATGAGATAGATAGATAGATAGATATGAGATAGATAGATAGATAGATAGATAGATAGATAGATAGGAGATAGATAGATAGGAGATAGATAGATAGATAGATAAATAGGAGATAGATAGATAGATAGATAGATAGATAGATAGGAGATAGATAGATAGATAGATAGATATGAGATAGATAGATAGATAGATATGAGATAGATAGATAGATAGATAGGAGATAGATAGATAGATAGGAGATAGATAGATATGAGATAGATAGATAGATAGATAGATAGGAGATAGATAGATAGATATGAGATAGATAGATATGAGATAGATAGATAGATAGATATGAGATAGATAGATAGATAGATAGATAGATAGATAGATAGATAGGAGATAGATAGATAGATAGATAGATAGGAGATAGATAGATAGGAGATAGATAGATAGATAGATAAATAGGAGATAGATAGATAGATAGGAGATAGATAGATAGATAGATATGAGATATATAGATAGATAGATAGATAGATAGGAGATAGATAGATAGATAGGAGATAGATAGATAGATAGATAGATATGAGATAGATAGATAGGAGATAGATAGATAGATAGATAGATAGATATGAGATAGATAGATAGATAGATAGATAGATAGATATGAGATAGATAGATAGATAGATAGATAGATAGATAGATATGAGATAGATAGATAGATATGAGATAGATAGATAGATAGATAGATAGATAGATAGATAGGAGATAGATAGATAGATAGATAGGAGATAGATAGATATGAGATAGATAGATAGATAGGAGATAGATAGATAGATAGATATGAGATAGATAGATAGATAGATAGGAGATAGATAGATAGATAGGAGATAGATAGATATGAGATAGATAGATAGGAGATAGATAGATAGATAGATAGATAGATAGGAGATAGATAGATAGATAGATAGATAGGAGATAGATAGATAGGAGATAGATAGATAGATAGGAGATAGATAGATAGATATGAGATAGATAGATAGATAGGAGATAGATAGATAGATAGATAGATAGGAGATAGATAGATAGATAGGAGATAGATAGATATGAGATAGATAGATAGATAGATAGGAGATAGATAGATATGAGATAGATAGATAGGAGATAGATAGATAGATAGATAGATAGATAGATAGATAGATAGATAGATAGATATGAGATAGATAGATAGATAGATAGGAGATAGATAGATAGATAGGAGATAGATAGATATGAGATAGATAGATAGGAGATAGATAGATAGATAGATAGGAGATAGATAGATAGATAGATAGATAGATAGATAGATAGGAGATAGATAGATAGATAGATAGGAGATAGATAGATAGGAGATAGATAGATAGATAGGAGATAGATAGATAGATAGATAGGAGATAGATAGATAGATAGATAGATAGATAGATAGGAGATAGATAGATAGATAGATAGATAGATAGATAGATAGATAGATAGATAGGAGATAGATAGATATGAGATAGATAGATAGATAGGAGATAGATAGATATGAGATAGATAGATAGGAGATAGATAGATAGATATGAGATAGATAGATAGATAGATAGATAGATAGATAGATAGATAGATATGAGATAGATAGATAGATAGACATGAGATAGATAGATAGATAGATAGATATGAAATAGAAAAATAGGCGGCACTCCAATGTTGTGGGGATAAATCAAGTGGTTTTTATTCCCAAGTTGCTTGGGAATAAAAAACACTTGATTTATCCCCACAACATTGGAGTGCCGCCTATTTTTCTATTTCATATGGACTGTGGGACCTAGCCTGCCCGTTTGAGCGTGCACCCAACCATATTTGTTAAGCAGTGCCGCTGTGAACTCTCTTTTTTTCTTAGATAGATAGATAGATAGATAGATAGGAGATAGATAGATAGATAGATAGGAGATAGATAGATAGATAGATAGATATGACATAGATAGATAGATAGATAGATAGATAGATAGATAGATAGGAGATAGATAGATAGATAGATAGATAGATAGATATGAGATAGATAGATATGAGATAGATAGATATGAGATAGATAGATAGATAGATAGATAGATAGGAGATAGATAGATAGATAGATAGATAGATAGATATGAGATGGATAGATAGATAGATATGAGATAGATAGATAGATAAGAATCACATCTTTCTCTCTCTTAGGCTTATGGTCCTGTGGTCTCTAGAAATAATCATTGTAGTTAAAATAGGCGGGACCTGTATCTTTATCTGTAGCTTGCATTTACACCTATGGGGGTCATTTATCTCATTTCCCCCTTCGCTGAGCTCTTTTTGCATGTTTCATTTTTCGCCCCTCATTTGTCTTTGTCGCTTTGGCTCTTTGTCAAATGCAGATTTTTTTTTAAGCCTTATTAGGAGCAAATTTTAAAAAAGGGGCAATTTTGTTGCTCAACTCATACCATTACCTTTCCTTCACAAGGTCGATGGTCGGGAATGGAGTCATTTTGCGCAATTACTTGCACCCTTTTAGGCACAAACCAGTGTTAAATAAGGCGCAAGCATCCGAAAGCAGGAGAAATACAAAGAGAAATTAGGCACAAACCAGAAAGCTTCTTTAGCTGTCTGTATCTCCACTTCTGTAGCTCACAAAACCACAAGCCTGGTGCGGTCTGACAGTTTAGATCCTTATCTTTAATATGACACAAAGCTTCCTTCTAGGGATTGTAAAATGGCAGGTAGGGACTTCTCAAGTGACTCTCCCCCTGCAACCACTAAACTTGACTCATCTCATATGAAAATGAGGTAAGAAGAGTCATGTTTGTCTGATTTTGGAGGAGATTTTTTTATAGGAAAACGGGTGAGATTTCACATAAAAGAGAGAAATACAGAAAGGACATTTCATCCCTGACCTGAGGGGCCAGTATTTTAGTGGGGTAAAATCTTGTGCCCCGTTCTCTTTAAGGGGGCGGTACATTCCCTCCCCTCAATAACCGCATTGTGCCAGGTGCCGTGGAGTCCAGTGCTATTTACCATGGAAAGTGCTGGTCTTCCGGGAGCCATGAATCTCCTTGGCGCGGCGGAGCGCAATTTCACGCTTTGCTTTGTGACTGACAAACGATGAACTGCAGTGTAACAGAAAAGTGGAACAATAAAGCTTTTCTTACTTAATAAAATTACACATTTTGTAGCCAAAGTGAATTTCATCCAATGGCCTCCACGCTGAGCCTGGAATCTGTGGTCTTCTAGGTTTTGAGTTAGAAATCCGTGGATTGTGCTGTTATATATAATATATAATATTATAATATTACTGCTTCTATTTAAAGGGGTTGTCCGACCATATTTATCACATTCATTGTATACAGCAGAATAACAAGGCTCCAATAAACTGTTACAGTATTGACTTTAATACTTTGGCGCCATCTGCTGCTCATAGAGTGTAACCATATGAAAGTCTGCCTATCAAGCTGAGACCTGATGGTCGCACATGCTCAGTCAATACATGTAGGTTTCTGCTCTGCTTGTCGGGAGGAGCAAAGCAATTCATATTTGCCTTATGGGATCCATCGCTGAATATTCTTGTGGCTTGTAAGATGCCCTTGAGTAACATGGCCGCCGTGTATCCTCTTATCTGGTGTGCGCATGCGCCACCTTTTGTTTTGTCCAGAGCCAGGTGAATGATGCACATTACACTTCTGGCCTGCACGTAGCAGGAGGAGAGGTGCACACTCTGCTGTTTGGATATATAAATAGCGCGCTACTAGGTATGTGTTTTGCATAATTTTTATGAATGAATCTAAGGAGACTACGGGCGGTCCTTTACCAAGAGGTGGAATACAATGGGGCACATTTACTTATCCGGTCCCTGCGTGATCTCCGATCCGGAAGTCTGACGAGGAAGAACTCTGCCGCGATTCATGAAGATTGTGCCCCCGATATCCTGCATGTGTCGCTTCCCCGCTCAGGTCCCAGGAGTTCACCTTCTTCTTCCTGGTGCATGTAAGTGCATTGTCTGTGTATAATGCGCTGTGCGGGGAGTCACTAAGATCCTGCACCCGATATCCTGCATGTGTCACTTCCCCGCTCAGGTCCCCGGAGTTCACCTTCTTCTTCCTGGTGCATGTAAGTGCATTGTCCGTGTATAATGCGCTGTGCGGGGAGTCACTAAGATCGTGCGCCCGATATCCTGCATGTGTCGCTTCCCCGCTCAGGTCCCCGGAGTTCACCTTCTTCTTCCTGGTGCATGTAAGTGCATTGTCCGTGTATAATGCGCTGTGCGGGGAGTCACTAAGATCCTGCCCCCGATATCCTGCATGTGTCACTTCCCCGCTCAGGTCCCTGGAGTTCACCTTCTTCTTCCTGGTGCATGTAAGTGCATTGTCCGTGTATAATGTGCTGTGCGGGGAGTCACTAAGATCCTGCCCCCGATATCCTGCATGTGTCACTTCCCCGCTCAGGTCCCCGGAGTTCACCTTCTTCTTCCTGGTGCATGTAAGTGCTTGGCTGTCGACACAATTTTGAAGTTAAATCCCACGGTTTGTCCAAATCTGTCGGCCCGGCCCCCGATTTGTGTCGCATGAAAGCCGGCGCAATTGCACCAGAATCCGATCGCATGCGCCAAAAACCCATTTTAAATCCCATTCCCAGCAGCGCAAAATGGAAATCGTCGGGATGTTCGACGATAGTGTGGTCTGCGGACCCTTAGTAAATGAGCCCCAATGTTTTTAATCTGCACCACGGTTTAATAACTTCGTGCGACGCAATCCCCGGCGCGATCCCCGAAAACATTGGAAAACCCGATGGAAATGCGGCTGTGGGACCTTAGTAAATAAGCCCCATAATCTGGAAGGTGTTCAGCTGCTTAATGACACACTGGTAGTGGTATATCAGGTCAATTTCTGCTGACAGGTTCCCTTTAACACTTTTGTTAATTACAATGTGCAACACCCTCGCCGATGCAATGGCGAGGTAGGGTTTGCGAATACGTCCCACCTGCATGTAATCCCATTACACTACATGGTCCTGATAGGGCATAGCGGTATTGCAGTGGTGAATCCTGCCTGGCAAGGCAGAGGTTAAGTATTTTGTATGATGCAAGATGCTGTTGTCCAATGATTTGTGTGACATCCTGTGCTCTGTAAGCTGAGATGTGATTGGAGGAGCAGCCACCACCTGACCAAAGGGAGGTAATAAAACTCCCTGGCCAGGAATGTTCAGGGTCTTTTGAGATCTTCTTTCAGAGAGATTCAAGTGTAGGAGAATCTTAGAGTGAGTGAGTAATCTCTGTCTAGCCCATACCAGAGCAGGAAGAGCCTAGCCCCTGCCTCTGAAGAGTGGAGCATTAGACTAGAGTTAGTGTAGTGAGGAAAAGGGGTATCATCTTACCTTTAAAGGTGATACCTGAAGCCCTACAGGACAAGCTGAAGCTTCCTACCAGGACCCAGCTGCCTCCCAGCCTGCCCTCTACATCCAGGCTGGTGAACTATCTCCTGAGGCTCCCTCCAACTCACATCTCAGCACTCCATCTACCTGTTAAAGGCACGTTGCTGCGGTTCCTGCCGGTTCAAATAAAGAACTGTAAGTTGTTTTCTTCAACTTCTATCTCCGTCTGGTCCCTGCTAATACGGCTGCCTTCATCACCGGCACCCTGTCCATCACCCAGAGACTCACACTCGGGACATTAAGGGGTTGCCCCAGGGAGATCCGCTATAGCAGCCTCTCCCTCATCTTTTCTTGCCAACACCACCCTGCTGGAGACCTGCCAGGCTGTAGGACAGCCCTCCGGTTCCCCCGTACCAAGCACCGTGACAATAGCGTGCTTAGGCCGCAACCGCCAGCCACTCCGGTACAGCGGGCCCCGGCTGACTCCAGGCCTCACCGCAAAGGGCTAGGCCCCGGTGGGGGATGTTGCAAATGTTTTGTAACTGACCAATCAGAAAAATGGTTTGGTCCTTGAATACACCATCGCTGGCTGTTCACGCTATGCTTGAATAAGGTGGCTTGTCCACCGAAACATTGCATCATGGAATAGAGAAACACCCGTTTTTTTCACGATTTGTGAGTGCTGCTGTTTTTCTTGGACTATATTAGGGATAGATAGATAATAGTTAGATATCGGAGATAGATATTTTATATAAATAGATCCCCTTTGCCTTTCCCCTAGTAGATGACAGCAGTGGCTGTGTCTTGTATCCGGTGATGTATGACTCCAGATGCGTTATCCAATTGACTGTAAAATTGCGCTGCAGATCAGGCCTGGCGGCCCCCCCTAATGCTTCCCCCCTCCCGCCTGACGCGGCACCTTAGGTAAATCTGCTCATTATCCCCTTCCTGCCGCCTGATGTCGGAGCGCAGACACAGACTCTGGAATCTATTAGGAATCTCTTCCACTGATGGGATTTGCACGTGAGAGGCGAAACGCGAGACTCGGCAAATATCAGCTGCAGGTTCAGGTGGCAACAAGTGAAAGTTTGGGGAATTTTTTTTTAGAACAAGTGTGACATGCAATGTTCTAAAATTTAAAGTAGAGCGCCCCCCTGTGTGCAGCGGAGGCGACCAACCAACGCGTAGACATCCATCAATACGCAAGGAAGTACGGACAAGTCTGAGGCACGAGGCGCATCATCGTAAACACCTGCAAAGTTCTGCTGGTGCAGTGTCAGAAATATGTCAAGAAGGTTTTATCTGAGAGTAACGGAGCGCGGCCACAACACTCCCCATGCAATGTCAGGTTAGCAGAGAGACAAAATGCTTCATATTCATCTACGAAACCACCAACTAAAGCATTGTACATACGGCATAAAGGGTGTGTGGATTTTTGCAATCAGGACATTTATGGCCCCTCGGGCATCTGCAATTAAAAATTAAGCAACTTTGGACAAAGTTTTAATAAAAAAAATCTCTTACTGTTTTGTGTATACAGATCCTATGCAGATGTGTGTGTTTCCATGGTAACAGACTACAAGCAACACCTCTGTAGTCTGATCATGGAGTTGTATACATTGTTACTTGCAGAGGGGCAAAGATTCCAAAAACCTTTGGGGCTCATTTCGTAGAGCTGTGATGGGTCCAATAGTTGTCTCTTCACCATACAAATAGACCTGGTGTAGATTTTACATTGGGGTCCAGAAGTTACATCTCGGCCTCTCCTTTGATAACTACAGCCAGTAGATGAAAGTACAGGAGGACATGACTGCAGGATTAGACTACACTTAGGTTTTGTTTGTAGTCTGTTACCATGGAGGCACATAGGGCAACATTGGAGCTGTATGCACAAAAGGAACGATAGCGTCAATTCACTGTAAGATTAGTCGGGTCTCCGTTGGACCCCGACCAATCACTAATAGACAAATCAATAAGGGGGTGGTTATCAATATCAGATCGATAATGTCAATTACCAAGTACCCCCATCAATCACTTGTTTTCTGTAGCCTCTGGTGCCAGAAGTACCATGATGGGGTACAATGGCTGTGATGGGGTACTGGAACTAAACCTCTCCCCACCGCTGAAGTCACTACTATTGAATATCTTATTGCCCCAAGGGCCTGGGAAATCACTTGAAAGATCCTCACAAACACCTGTTCTATGATGGGTGACTCTACAAAATGGCTGATTTTTATTGCTACAACTTCTAGTCAATCTTTTATTGGCTTAGAACAACCATATCTACAGGATATGTCATATATACCTTATACACTCAGCGGCCACTTTATTAGGTCCACCATGCTAGTAACGGGTTGGACCCCCTTTTGCCTTCATAACTGCCTCAATTCTTCGTGGCATAGATACAACAAGGTGCTGGAAGCTCCTCAGAGATTTTGCTCCATATTGACATGATGGCATCACACAGTTGCCGCAGATTTGTCGGCTGCACATCCATGATGCGAATCTCCCGTTCCACCACATCCCAAAGATGCTCTATTGGTACCAATACCTAATAAAGTGGCCGGTGAGTGTATCTATGGGTCACACCGCTGCAATAAAGGTCAGGCCAACAATCATTCCATTCAAGGAAAAAGTGAGTCCCACTTAAATAGAAAATGGTTTCGAAATTGGTGCGGGTCCTAGCTCTGGGGATATGTTGTAGTTAGGACCTCATTAACCTCTTTACTCTAACTCTTGCCAAGGTTTCCAATATTGATCCATTCATTGCCCTAGGCAACTGGATGTGGACCACCATGGATCCTGAGAGTCAACCTTTCCTTGTCCAAGACCACTACGGATTCTATGGGTCAATCTTTCTCTGTTCTAGACTACCATGGATGCCATAACGTCTTTACACCACCATATGTGTTGGATATCACCACACTTTAAGCCGATTAATTTACCAAGATATATATTTGATGCAGTTCTATAACATACAACCAACAGGACCTGGATTCGGCACTTGGGTACTGTTCCCACTTGCTACTAAGTCGCGGATGAATCATTACTATAGATGCATAGCACTAATATACTTGCCTTTCATATGAGTGAGTGTTCCATCATCAGATCCTCATCAGGACCTCATCAGGTGCTTAGAAGCCTCCTTTGAAGTCCAGGTGGAGGATCCTTCCCATCAGGTGAAGAGTTTTTGCTCTTTCGTGACTGTTCCGCTAATTGCCTGTTTACGTGAACACAAGGACCACATTCATCCGCGTCTGGTTACCATTTTCTATCCTAATTTGAGATTTATTTGTCTAACCTCTGGACAGTTGAGACTCATTTAGAGTAGGACTCTACAGGAGCGATGACCGAAGTCAACTGTAACGCCAGCAGATTTGTTCTTTTTTTATTGGGCCCATTCATTATATTTAGAAAGAGCTTCAATAAACACAAAAACATTCCCCGTCCACAATGAAGGACGACGAGAGCTCGACTATCAATACATCCTGTTCCGATGTGGGATGTCGAGTCCCTGCAATTTACATGATACACGATGTGACTCATAGGGGTGATTCATGGCGAGTCCTTCGATGGCCATTGAGGGAAAACAAGATGTGATCTGAGTAATTTATTCCTCCTTAATTCCAGACAAGAATATTTATTGTAGAACATCTTCACTAAGATTTTATAATTTTAAGCGTCCTCACGGAAACTGAGACTTGTGTCTTCATGTAGTTACTTTTTCCACCCTGGGGGATTGGAGCTCTTTCGTAAAAGCTGGGAAAGTTCATGTAGACTTGGATTGGATGATGATGATGATGATGATAATAATGATTAGGAGGTTTATTGATTTGGTCCAAAAATGGTAATGGGTTAAAGGGGTTGTCCACTTTAATATAAATCTGTACTATGAAGTCAGGGCAGGCTAGGAAACCTTTGTCAAACTTTCCTTCATTATGAATTCTCCAGCGATCCTCCCAACGGTCCTGAGGTCCCTGGTCCTTATTTCTTCTTTGTCCCCCCGACCATCCTCCCCATCTCACTCACTGAAGGAACACATGATCCTCCCGACGGTCCTGAGGTCCCTTGTCCATCTTTATTCTTTGTCCTCCGGACCGTCCTCCCCATCTCACTCACTGAAGGAACACATGATCTTCCCAACGGTCCTGGGGTCCTTGGTCCTTCTTTCTTCTTTGTCCTCCGGACCGTCCTCCCCATCTCACTCACTAAAGGAACACATGATCTTCCCGACGGTCCTGAGGTCCCTGGTCCTTCTTTCTTCTTTGTCCTCCGGACCGTCCTCCCCATCTCACTCACTGAAGGAACACATGATCCTCCCGACGGTCCTGAGGTCCCTGGTCCTTCTTTCTTCTTTGTCCTCCGGACCGTCCTCCCCATCTCACTCACTAAAGGAACACATGATCTTCCCAACGGTCCTGGGGTCCTTGGTACTTCTTTCTTCTTTGTCCTCCGGACCGTCCTCCCCATCTCACTCACTGAAGGAACACATGATCCTCCCGACGGTCCTGAGGTCCCTTGTCCATCTTTATTCTTTGTCCTCCGGACCGTCCTCCCCATCTCACTCACTGAAGGAACACATGATCTTCCCAACGGTCCTGGGGTCCTTGGTCCTTCTTTCTTCTTTGTCCTCCGGACCGTCCTCCCCATCTCACTCACTAAAGGAACACATGATCTTCCCGACGGTCCTGAGGTCCCTGGTCCTTCTTTCTTCTTTGTCCTCCTGACCATCCTCCCCATCTCACTCACTGAAGGAACACATGATCTTCCCGACGGTCCTGAGGCCCCTGGTCCATCTTTCTTCTTTGTCCTCCGGACCATCCTCCCCATCTCACTCACTGAAGGAACACATGATCCTCCCGACGGTCCTGAGGTCCCTGGTCCTTCTTTCTTCTTTGTCCTCCTGACCATCCTCCCCATCTCACTCACTGAAGGAACACATGATCTTCCCTACGGTCCTGAGGTCCCTGGTCATTCTTTCTTCTTTGTCCTCCCGACCATCCTCCCCATCTCACTCACTGAAGGAACACATGATCCTCCCAACGGTCCTGAGGTCCCTGGTCCTTCTTTCTTCTTTGTCCTCCCGACCATCCTCCCCATCTCACTCACTGAAGGAACACATGATCTTCCTTCCATCTGTTGTGTGCGCTACTGTATCTTCTCTGTAGGTAACAAGCACTGTCATGGCAGCATACTGTGATATGTGCAATCCGTGATGTGCATAGCCACGCACAAAGAAGAGGGTGCACGTTCATTAGGTCCACTCAGCTGTGGAGAGACGGGGAAATGAGCAGGGACCAGAAGAAAGTGGCGGGTGAGTGGGTTAAGAACCCATCAAATGGACTGGGTGAAAGAATTAGTTCTAAACAATCTATTGCCCATTATTTGTACATTTTAGGCTAAAGGTTGCCAAACCCTTTAAGGTTATGGCTAAATGTGCTGATATGAAAGAGTCCTTTACTGCATTCTGTAAGTCCATGTATCCAAAAAATAGTCTGCTTTTTATTAGGCAGCAAGGTCACTAGGAATTACACTTTGTTTCCTTTGGTAACGCCTCCAGAGCCCTTCAGGCTCATTAGCATAATTATAAAAGTTGATTTTAGAAGGAAGGAGGCCATGGATAACAAATATAAGAAGATTCCCACAGTTACAATGTCTGGAGTAAGTGTCCCTAGTTTAACATGATGGATTTGACGGTAGATTTCCTTTAAAGCCGAATACAAACCATCATAGTTAGACGAGAGGTTGTTTTTTATTGTAGGAGTTGTAGTTTTTTAATGACCATATTTAAAATCCCTTATCATGTCATTAAAAAAAAAGTAAAATTATACTTGTGGAGTGAAACAGAAAAAACTCTGACATGGTAATTTGGGTTTTCTTTTTCCAATATTTTTTGGGGTAGTTAAAAAAACGTAATTGAATAGGAGCGGAGGGGTAAGAAAACTCGCCCAAAAGATGATCGGAAATTTTTTATTTTAGATGTATCAAAATAACCTTTTATCAATTGTGTCCAGTCACTTACTAGGAATTCTGATTTTGAAAAATTTTGCAATATGATAAAATATCCCCACGCAAAGTAAAGGAATATTCCCCTTCCGTGACTTGTTACACAGGGGAAGGGCTAGTTTGTGAGATTTCGGCTCTGGAATGACTGAACGCTTTAATTGCTCCACATATAAAGGATTGGGCTGATGAATTTTTAATGTGAGCAGCTTGGGAAGGAGAAGCGCCTCGCACCGCGTAACACTCAGCCTCTGTTCCCGGACAATCACCGCCTTATCCCCTGCACTAATGATGATGTACCGCGCCGCCTCTAATCATCCAGACGTTTGCTGTTCAGGCAGGTAATTGATTCTCACATTCATCCCCTGATTTTTTTTTCTCAACATTCATCACTTTTATCAACGTGAAACACGGCGCCTCGCGCCTCATATTCTGACGTATTTGCTCATTGGATGGTTAATTTGTCCCCGAGCAGTCAATGAGATGAAACTTTCCTAAAATACATTTGTTTCCTGTACAAATTGCTGCAATTACAGCTGAATAAATCATCTTCTCGCTCCCATTTGCAGTCAATACATTTAGATTCTGTAAATGAGACCGGAAGGAATGTAATTAATAGAAAAAAAGACTCCTGAAAAAGGTTTTTTTGGCATAGAAAACTTCCAAACTTTTTCCCAATTTGTGGTTAGCCACTTTTTTATCTAGACTGACTTTATAAATTGTCCAAATTGGTTCCTAACTCTGAGAAGGATTTTGCATCAAGTGGCCTCCACCAAACTTAATCTGGCCCTGGTCAGGTGTCCACAGGTGCACGGCTCGTTATATCCCTGGTCATGTGATGTCACACAGGTGCACAACTCGTTATACCCCTGGTCATGTGATGTCACACAGGTGCACGGCTCGTTATACCCCTGGTCATGTAATGTCACACAGGTGCACGGTTCGTTATACCCCTGGTCATGTAGTGTCACACAGGTGCATGGGTTCTTATATTCCTGGTCATGTGTTGTCAAACAGGTGCACGGCTTCTTATATTCCTGGTCATGTGATGTCACACAGGTGCACGGCTTCTTATATCCCTGGTCATGTGATGTCACACAGGTGCACGGCTTCTTATATTCCTGGTCATGTGATGTCACACAGGTGCATGGCTCATTATATCCCTGGTCATGTGATGTCACACAGGTGCACGGCTTCTTATATTCCTGGTCATGTGATGTCACACAGGTGCACGGCTTCTTATATTCCTGGTCATGTGATGTCACACAGGTGCACGGCTCGTTATACCCCTGGTCATGTAATGTCACACAGGTGCACGGTTCGTTATACCCCTGGTCATGTAGTGTCACACAGGTGCATGGGTTCTTATATTCCTGGTCATGTGTTGTCAAACAGGTGCACGGCTTCTTATATTCCTGGTCATGTGATGTCACACAGGTGCACGGCTTCTTATATCCCTGGTCATGTGATGTCACACAGGTGCACGGCTTCTTATATTCCTGGTCATGTGATGTCACACAGGTGCATGGCTCATTATATCCCTGGTCATGTGATGTCACACAGGTGCACGGCTTCTTATATTCCTGGTCATGTGATGTCACACAGGTGCATGGCTCATTATATCCCTGGTCATGTGATGTCACACAGGTGCACGGCTTCTTATATTCCTGGTCATGTGATGTCACACAGGTGCACGGCTTCTTATATTCCTGGTCATGTGATGTCACACAGGTGCACGGCTCGTTATACCCCTGGTCATGTAATGTCACACAGGTGCACGGTTCGTTATACCCCTGGTCATGTAGTGTCACACAGGTGCATGGGTTCTTATATTCCTGGTCATGTGTTGTCAAACAGGTGCACGGCTTCTTATATTCCTGGTCATGTGATGTCACACAGGTGCACGGCTTCTTATATCCCTGGTCATGTGATGTCACACAGGTGCACGGCTTCTTATATTCCTGGTCATGTGATGTCACACAGGTGCATGGCTCATTATATCCCTGGTCATGTGATGTCACACAGGTGCACGGCTTCTTATATTCCTGGTCATGTGATGTCACACAGGTGCACGGCTTCTTATATTCCTGGTCATGTGATGTCACACAGGTGCACGGCTTCTTATATTCCTGGTCATGTGATGTCACACAGGTGCACAGCTCTTTATAACACAGAGCTTTGAATATTTTAACGAGTGTGATGTTGTTATATGTGTTCTGCTAATATGTTTACTGTTAATGTGTTTTGCATGTTCTGCCCAGCAACAGTGATGTACTGAGGAGGAGGAGCGGTCTGGTTTAGGGCAGTTGTTACAGACAGAGCAAGGAGAAGCATGGAATAAAGTTGTCTCTGAGCCTGCAGTCCAGTGATCCGGTGTCGGTTCCTTCTGCATCATACGGGTACCTACTACGACATTACAACTGGCGACGAGGATAAACTATTATCAAGTAAAGGTATTTCAGTAACTCAGAAGAGCCACCCAGACTGTGATATAAGCATCCACCATGGCCTGTCTACCTGCATTCCCTTCCTTTGATGTGCACCAGTCCCAGGCAAACTTAGGAGCATGCTGGAATAAGTGGCTGAAACGCTTTGAGATATTTTTGCAAGCTATGAACATTACTGACAATGCAAGAAAGAAAGCCATGCTGCTGCACTATGCTGGGGAGCAGGTCTATGATATTTACACCACTCTGCCCAACACAGGAGATAACACTGACTATGAGCCATGTAAAGCAGCAATAAGCAAGCACTTCTCTCCATACATGAATCCAGCTTTTGAGGTTTTCAAGTTTAGACAGTGCAAACAGTCCCCATCAGAAAGCATTGCTGAATATCATGTCCGGCTCAGACATCTTGCTACATACTGTGAATTTACAGACATTGACAATGAAATTCAAATGCAAATCATACAGGGCTGCATCTCTTCTAAACTAAGGAAACAGGCACTGAGAGATCCCACTATGACTCTTACAAAGCTGCTGGAGACTGCACATATAAATGATGCTGCAGAGAATCAGGCTAAACTCATAGAGACCAGGGCTGAGCCAGAGCTCACCCAGAAACCACACATGCCTCATACACAGGGTACAACCTGCTACAACTGTGGTGGTGCATATCCTCACCAGAAAACCTGCCCAGCAAAGGGAGCAGTCTGCCATAACTGTGGGAAACAGAATCACTTTGCTAAAGTCTGCAGATCCTCATCTAAACCACAAGGTCCTGTCCCTTATAAACAGCCAGTGTCACAGAGAGTCCATACAGTGCAGCCAGTGCTACCTGCTGATGAATCCAGCAGTACTTACCTATTCTCTGTCACAGAAGAGGGCTCTCACACTGTGCATGCAGTTACTAATCCCAAACAGGTCATCTTCATAAATGGCAGTCCTGTGGAAATGCTTGTGGATACAGGGGCATCTGTTAATGTCATTAGTCAAGGTGTCTATGATTGTCTTAAGAACAAACCTGCTCTGCAAAGTGCCAACCTGAAAATATTTCCTTATGGTTCAGCTACTGCCTTACCTCTGTGTGGTAAATTTCAGTCAGAACTGGCAATTGATGGGAAGTCCATAAGAGACACGCTCTATGTAGTGGACTGCACCGCAGACACGCTTCTCAGCTGCAGTAGTGCAGTGGCTCTAGGTTTAGTAAAGCTGGTGAACAATGTCAGCAATTCAAATGTTTCACAAGTTGTAAAAGCTAAGCAACTACTTAGAGACAAAGTATGGTCTCCAGGAATTGACAATAAGGTGGAGTCCCCCATCAAAGCATGCATTCCTTGTCAAGCAGCGACAGGGGTCCATACACAAGCTCCACTACAAATGACAACTCTGCCTGAAAGTCCATGGACCACAGTTAGCGTTGATTTCTGTTCATTGCCTGATCATTCTCACCTTCTAGTGGTCATGGATGATTTTTCTAGATTTCCAGTTGTTGAGCCTGTGTCCACAACCTCTGCAAGGGCAGTTATACCTACATTGGACAAGATCTTTTCTGCATATGGCATACCAGAAACAGTAAAAACTTATAAGGGGCTACCCTTCAATAGTGCAGACTTCAAATCTTTTACCACTTATCTTGGGTTTACACACAGGAAAACAACTCCATACTGGCCTCAGGCCAATGGCGAAATGGAACGTTTCATGCAATCTATTAGCAAAACTCTCAGGATTGCCACCATGGAACACAGGGATCTGCAACAAGAATTGTACAAATTCCTTAGAGAGTACAGAGCCACACCGCACCCCTCTACGGGCACACCGCCAGCAACTGCACTTTTTAACAGGACTTTGCGCATCAAACTCCCAAATGGCCCTTCAACTCCCATTGAGTCCCCAATGGCTCTCAAGGATTCATTATCAAAAGAAAGGATGAAGAGATATGCTGCTAGAGGCAAGGATCGCTACAAAAAGGTAGTAATAAATGTGGGAGACTGGGTCCTAGTTAAGAGGTTGAGATCTAGTGCCAAACTGTCTTCCACATATTATCCTGAACCCTTTCAAGTGACTCAAGTCAAAGGTACCATGAACACCATGGTCATCAGGTTACACTGAATGTGTCCCATTTCAAAAACCTTGAAGGATATGATCCAGGAGTAGCACCTGTGTGACATCACATGATCAAGATGTTTCTCCACGGGAAGTAAACGGTGAAGCTTCATATAGAAGGACAGCAAGCAGAGATCTAGAAAACCAGGAGGAAATGATACAAAAAGTATATTGGAAAACTGCAGAACTTTTAATAAAAAAACTGATAACAATAAATTGCTGAAACAGGACATCCCCTTTAAGTATGAATCTTTTATAATTCTGCACACAAATCCCCCTAATCATCTTTACCCAGAGATTTACTATGATGGACATAACTGCACTGATTCTGATGCACACGAGTTTTCCAGATTTCTGGATCATTTCCCAAAATTTTTATTCCCAAAATTCATTGACCAAACAGAAAACGTATCAAATTCAGAACACGATGAAAAAAATCGGACTCTTTCATTCACCACTGATGCAACTGTTGCCATGTGTTTAATCATGTGACCCGGTGGCTCGTGCGTTCGGTGCGTTTTTCCGGTGATAACTTGTTTATACTTTTGCAAAGTTTTTACCTCCTTTATTTTGCCTTTATTATATTTTTCATATCTTTTTCTATATATCATTTTTGTTGTGGAATCCAAATCCATCTGGAATTTTGTTTATGTTATTTTTGGGCCCCCGCGGTTCTGTGTCCCTGGAAATCCTTTTATTATTTTCTTTCCATAATGGCTTGTGTTATGTGAGATGGAAATGTATTTTTAACCTGCGCTTCTTCCATCATATGATACCATTCACTTCTCACTGAGGTCAATGGAAAGATGGAAACTTTCCTCCTAGAGCTGAGTCTCGGTGCCAGTAGGCAAACCCAATAGGTTGTAAAGTTTCCGTAGCAAATGCCGTAGATGTTTCTTATGGTTTTGTGTTGCTTTTTGGTTTATTTGTTTCATTATATTGGAATTTTTATGTGTTTTCTTAGTTTATGCTTTTATTAGGTAGCCCCAAACTAAAGACATCTTCTACCTTAATAACATGGGTTGTCCATGTTGGTCTACCACTTCTCTAGATGTAGGGTTTGGTGTTATAAGTTGGTTCCATCACCTTCTCCTCCTCGTGATTTAAGGTTTTTCAAAGTCATTACCCCCTTTTGAACTTCACAAGGAAGAGACAATGGGGCAGATTTACTTACCCTGTCCATTCGCGATCCAGCGGCGCGTTCTCTGCACTGGATTCGGGTCCGGCCGGGATTTATTAAGGTAGTTCCTCTGCCGTCCACCAGGTGGCACTGCTGCGCTGAAAAGCATCGGAACGCACTGGAGTTCACCGTGCCGGGCTGAGTGAAGGTAAGTGCAAGCTCCGCGACAGATTTTTTTTTTAAATGCGGCGTTTTTTCAGAATCCGTCAGGTTTTCTTTCGGCCACGCCCCCGATTTCCGTCTCGTGCATGCTGGCGCCGATGCGCCACAATCCGATCGCGTGCGCCAAAATCCCGGGGCAATTCAGGGGAAATCGGCGCAAATCGGAAATATTCGGGTAACACGTCGGGAAAACGCGAATCGGGCCCTTAGTAAATGACCCCCAATACGTTTTCAGGTCCTGATTCAGTATTTGGAGGTTCCCAAACAATTTTGATCTCATTAGTTGGTAATTGGAGGTCAGAGAGCTCTAGGTGGTCCTTCACATTATAGTGGATTAATGCCACCCAAAACCTCGGAAGTGGCCAACATCTTAAGGTGTTCTGATTCCATGCTCAGTGAAAGAATGTCCACAATTTTGGCTGAGCCCTATGTTCTTAATGGACGTCTACCATCAGTTTGGTGATGGTAGATGTGTCCTAGTAGGAGGTTCCTGAGGAACATCGTTCCTTAGGATTTCTTTATTATAACTCTATGGGGCACATTTACTTACCCGGACCAGTCGCGATCCCGTGGCGCGTTGTCCGGCGAGGATTCGTCGGACGATCTTCGCCGTCCGTGCACCCGATATCTACCAGGTGTCGCTGCTGCGCCGAGGTCCGCCGGAGTTCACCTGCGGAATTTCCGAATCCGTCTGGTTGTCCGATTTCTGTCATGTGAAAGCCGGCGCCGATGTGCCAAAATCCGATCGTGTGCGCCAAAATCCCAAAATTTGGCGCAAATCGGAAATCATCAGCAAACCCGACGAAAGTGTGCGATTTGGACCCTTAGTAAATGAGCCCCTATATTTCACCCTGTTCCAGACTCTGGCTCACTAGCACTATGGGAGGGATTTGATACATTAAAATACAAGTTTCCCTTAGGTGCTCGGGTGACGTAGCTCCAGGTGATCGCGGGATATAGAGTTATAATAAAAGAAGTCCTGAGGAAATTGCTAGGACACATCTATCATCACTAAACTGATGGTAGATGTCCCTTAAGCAATATACGTTGCCTTCAGAAGTTTCTGGTAACAACTCAGTCCTTATTTTCTGTCTTGACCATCTCATCCTGTTCCTCAATCCATTACTTATTTTATGGTATAGTATTATGTGGCCCTCTGATATTTTAAAGTTAAATCCCAATCTTGGGTGGAGGGCTGCTTGATTATGATGATGGAAAACTATTTAGGCTCTTCGGGGGAAGACCAGAGACTTTCTGACTTCATAAAGACCAACTAAGTTTCAACTTTTCGTTGCTTCTTTCACCTCCTGAGATGATTTTGAGTGTTTGGTACAGCTCTTTGAAGACATAGAATCAGATTTATCTGTCCACATTGCGGATTGCAGGCACACCCATGCCCCTCTCCGTGGCGGCGCGATCCCCAGCCTTCACCACTCCACGCTCCTGTTTCCTCCTCGTCTGGTCAGTGCGCACGTGTTGGTTCTCAAAGATTTAAAGGGCCAGCGCACCACTGATTGGCGCTGGTCACTACCGGGGTTTCTATATAAACCGGCTGCTCCCATCAACACCCGCCGGATCTTTGAATGTAGAAAGAGGTATCCCAGCACTCACGGCAGATTTCTATGCAATCACTTTATTAGCATAAGTCATAGACAGAACGCGTTTCGGCTTACAAAGCCTTTATCAACTGCTAAATGTACATGCTACAGACTTTATTTATATAATGTGAATAGGTCCCTTATTGTTGACGTCACATCCTCGGTAAATCCAAATCGAGGTGTGACACTGTCAGGAGGCGGTACTTCAACACATCGTTCATTTTGCCAAACGTTTCTATGGGTAGGAAAACAAAGTAATAAAGAGAAATAATAATAAAAGGAAACAGCTCATCTATAAGTCTAAACAGAGTCATAACCTCATAACATTGAAATCGCGGTTTAACCCCTGGGGTTCCAAAGTGTTCAACGTATAAATCCAAAACGCTTCTCTGCGTAACAGGAGTTGTTTCACACTACCTCCTCGTCTCGGCTGCTCAATTTTTTCAATTACCATGAATTTAAGTTGTGCAATGGTATGCCCACATTTCTGAAAGTGAGAAGGAATAGGTTGAAATATATCTTTGCATCGGATTGTGGACTTATGCTTACCGATGCGTTCAGAGATACACTGCATCGTCTCTCCATTGGAGGGGGCGCCAGATTCATGAAGAATGGGCACCCTGGGCACCTGTACAGGGGTGACTGCACATAGCACAGACTCTTCTACTACTGATAATATCTGGACCATAAAGTGAGGAGATCATGGTGGGTTCCTCAGATGGATGATATCGTGGTTGAAGGACATGCCTAGAGGATGGCCAAACCAGGATTCCAGAAGTCCAGCTTGGTTTTGCCAGATGTGGACCCACTTGGCAGTAAAGTCCTTCCCCTGTTATAGATTAGTCTTGATTTCCTTGTCTCAGTCTTAGCTTCTTATTTAACCGTCCCACTCTCCTCCATCCATGGTTCCGGTCAGGCAGACATCGCCTCTCACTCCTCCATCCCATTGTGTGCTGGACTTTCCATACCCTTTTGCCTTTTGGCTACTAGACAACATTTTTCCTTGTGACCCCGAGCTTGCAGTGAACGCTCCCCACCCTTCTCCCCACCTCTCCGAGTTGTCAATGAGCCATTTCTGGCAAGACGTTCCTGTCTCCAGAGCCCTCACTTCCCTTCCAATACACCTACACTCCGCTATCGCTCCGGGACTCCATCATCTTGCTGGTTTTGCTGCTTTTTATCCCAAACCATGAGTCATTTTATGAAAAAAATCCATGCAAAATTATGTAACCTCAAAAAGCTACTGCAGCGACGAGTAATGCTGGAATTCATAGGAGGAAGGTTTTCTGTTTGTAACAATTGTTATAGCCCCATATATTTTTATAGCAATGTAAGAGAGTAGAGAGGTTGTATTAAAGGGATTACCTGGTGATTTTTGGATAATTTTTTTAGGCGAGGTCATCATCGGTTGGGTTCCTACTCCAACCAGCCCAGAATTCAACTGTCTCAGGCTGTGTGGACAAGACAATGGCATTGGCTTCTTCCACTGTGACCAGGCAGGGGGCTGCCAAAATCAGCTGATCAAAGCAGTGTTGGGCCCAAAATTAATAGACAATGATGATCAGTCTTTGGATAATCTGTATTATACTGGTGGAGCACCTCCACCCATTAGTCCACCTCTGGTGCCAGGACTACACGATGGATGGGTCAGAAGAAGATCACTAGGGGTACAGGCGTTGGACCCCTGTTGATCTGATATTTGTGATTTTTTTTTTAGAAAGATCAGGAATTTTCACCAACCATCACCAGATCACAACTTTTGTCAAAAGATAATAAAAGTGTGGTACTAAGAAAACAAGCAAAGTAGAGGTTTAGTAGAGTTTCTGTATACTGGCAGGGTGCGCTGTATACTGTTACATACATACGGTGGAAACTACTGTCCGAGGTAAGGGACTGCCCCTTTAAGTTGTGGATACCCTGTGGTATACAACAATAACAACCATAGTGTGTGTACACCAATATTAGACTCAAAATGCTAATGCATATAACCGATTGTGTCTCCAAAATGGAGATCAAAGCCAAAATATACATGACTAAACTTGCATAGTTAACAAGAGACTTTATTAAACTTTGTTAAAATCCATTACAATAAATCTAAAACTGATTACAGCAGTAGATGGGGTACACATAAAAGAGCTCTGCCCATACGGTCACAACATGATGTTCCACATATATCTTAATGTCAAAAAATACCCTTGGCCTAAATAATATGTAGTTTATTATATTAGCACAAATGTGTCCTTACCCATGAGGATGGTACCAATCAGTGTGACCCGGGTGGCTCCTGCCCCGACGTGCGTTTCGGCTTGAATAAGCCCTTGTCTGGGGGTGGCGCCATAAGGGTAATAGGTGACTATTTAACTTCATCGTCCACCTATCAGCAGGGTTGTTACGTAGTAACAATGTGACGGGGGAGGTCAGCTGCGCGTGCGCATTGAGGAGAGATATATACAAACGGCAAAAGAAATGGAGTACTCATGCGTCGGGTGTTGTCATGGTGACGCATCGCTATCCCGCCACGCATGCGTATTGGACAAGATTGTCGGCAGAAGGAAGCATTGATTGTGTGGTTAATGTAACAATGGTATGTAGATAAGAGCTCAGCATATGTGAATAGTCTTCTGAGCTGAATGATTAGATGCATAATTCAGAGAATGGTTGCATGCCCATGATCTATACCAAACATATACAATTTCATATACAGTATGGTTAAAGAGTAATAAATTTGTACTTCCTTAGTTGATACAATGGGGGTCATTTACTAAGGGCCCGATTCGCGTTTTCCCGGCGTGTTACCCGAATATTTCCGTTTTGCGCCGATTCTCCCTGAATTGCCCCGGGATTTTGGCGCACACGATCGGATTGTGGCGCATCGCCGCTGGCATGCACGCAATGGAAATTGGGGGGCGTGGCCGAACGAAAACCCGACGGATTCGGAAAAAACGCCGCATTTAAAACAAAAAATCTGTTTTGGAGCTTGCACTTACCTTCACTCAGCCCGGCTCGGTGAACTCCAGTGCGTTCCGATGCTTTTCAGCACAGCAGCACCACCTGGTGGACGTCGGAGGAACTACCTTAATAAATCGCGGCCGGACCCGAATCCAGCGCAGAGAACGCGCTGTTGGATCGCGAATGGACCGGGTAAGTAAATCTGACCCATTGGATTTCATACATTGGGGCAGATTTACTTACCCGGCCTATTCGGGATCCAGCAGCGCGTTCTCTGCGCTGGATTCGGGTCCGGCCGGGATTTATTAAGGTAGTTCCTCCGACGTCCACCAGGTGGCGCTGCTTTTTTAAATGCACCGGTTTTTCCGAATCCATCGGGTTTTGGCTCGGCCACGCCCCCCGATTTCCGTCGCGTGCATGCCGGCGCCGATGCGCCACAATCCGATCGCGTGCGCCAGAATCCCGGGGTAATTCAGGGAAAATCGTCGCAAATCGTAAATATTCAGGTAACACGTTGGGAAAACGTGAATCGGCCCTTAGTAAATGTGTCTTTTGTTGATGGAGAGATAGGAAATAGATGATAGACAAGCAAATAGATACCTACAATCCATCCAGTATGAAATCCATTACTACAACAATGTAATAAGCTTCCCAAAAGTACAACACAGACACTAGGTGGCAGCACAGTCCCCTATGGTACGTTGCTTTGTGACACTGTTGTGACGCTGCTCATCTCAAGACACAGAATTGGGAAAGTATATAATACCTCCATATAGTGTCCAAATAATACTGACTTATAGAGCCCACATAATACTGTCATAAAGTGTCCATATTATACTGAAATTCAGTTCCCAAATCCCTCTACCCCAGAGTACCCCAATGTTTGTGCCCCTTGTGTATGGCGTATGGGTCTATGGTGACATCACGGGGGGTTCTGCTTTGGCTTCCTGCGCTGATTTCTTAGCATCTTCTCGTCTTCCTGTTGTGGGAAATGGGGTAAAAAAATGTGCATTTTCAGCTCTTAGGAGAATCTGGGAGTATAAAGAGTCTTCTTATCCCGTGCGGCCTCTGGGGAGCCCTTAATTCTCCTCCATCCTTGGAAATTCATTGACCCAAAGTTACTGAAATCCAACCAGAGGAAGATTTTACGGCCGATTTTTCTTGGCGTTGAGCTATAAAAAGCTGGAATCTGAGATATTCTCTGATGTGTTTGTATCTGAAAAATGGATAAAGTGAGAATGTTTTAAAAAAAAATTACATTCCAATGATTTTTTGGATTTGTTAGAGCAGGATTCCATCTATTGAGTAGCAAAGGGATATGAATGTAGCGTCAGGACCGCCCATCCTGGCATAGGGGGGCCGGGGGGACGGGCAGGAGGCGGGGCACCGGGGAGCACTTGTAACATTGTGTAATGGAAAGATACACAACTATACAATGTTTATTAATTAATATCTTTCCATTTTGAAAATCTCTGCTTCCTGTCAGTGAACGATATTTCTCATCACATCACAAACAAATACTTTTTACAGTTGAGTGTTCATTTTATAGGCAACTGCAATCCTTTAAAGTAAAAATGTCACGATCTAGAAAGATAATAACATAAAATCGAAAAATACTGTGAAAACTTAAAGGAAATCTACCATTTGCTATTATGCATTATGAATCAAACATACCTGGAGATTGCTGTAGCTACACTGGTGCAGAAACATATCTTGTTTAATTCCGGGAATTGAGTGGTTTTGCTGAAAAAACAATTATAAAATGGTGATAATGAGGCTCTGTCGCTCCTGTGGCTGCCCCGGAGCTTCTCCTCTTAATTATGCTCCAGCCTTGTCCTGCCCGGCATAAGCCGAAAATATGTCATCACTGTGTTGTCCCTGACAGGCAGAAGTAATCAATCTCTGCACCATCCCCCAACTGCTGTTTATGAGTCATCTAGCTCAGGTTGATTAGTCCTGTCTGGACAGTTCAAGCAGCTCTTTTATGTATGCCAGGCAGTCTGCACCCAGCTTTCCCATTGTTTTTTCAGCAAAGCCACTCGGTTCAGGGATTAAACAAGATATGTTTCTGCATCGGTGTAGCTACATTCTCAAGGTATGTTTAGTTCACAGTGCATGAAAACAAATGGTAGATTTCCTTTAACACGAGTAAACACCACAACAATATTAGCGGAATAAAGAATCCAATTGAAATAAACATGAACGGAAAAATAAAATTCCGGAGGAATAGACACATGATGCATTTAGAACCAGAGAGAAAGATACCTTTTTGGCACTAATCATGATCCGTAGCCGATATATCAACAAGATGATAGAACGTCTTTTCCATCACATCAATAACAAGATAATAAGAAGAGTCAGAGGGGTAATCCTTCCCCTCTATAATACATGACTAGAAACTAGGAAGTAGTAGAAAACATAGAATAAAACATGGGAAGGACAAGTTACATTGCACTTTATTTCGCAATATAACAATTCCGACATCTGGGGACTATCGCCTTAGTGGTTACTTCCCTTGCAGGATTTTATATATAGAAATGAGATATTATGGAGTCTGATACAACATTTCTATATATAACATTAAGCGCTGCTGCTAAGTCCCCGTGATGTTAGTTAGCAGTCACAGTGATGACCCTGTAGCCAGCAGTCACAGTAAAGCCCTGAGTAGTCAGCAGTCAAAGTGATGCCACCAGTGGCCAGTAGTCACAGTGATGCCCCCAGTAGCCAGTAGTCATAGTAATACCCCCAGTAACTGGCAGTCACAGTGATGCCACCAGTAGCCAGTAGTCACAGTGATGCCCCCAGTAGCCAGTAGTCACAGTGATGCCCCCAGTAGCCAGTAGTTACAGTGATGCCCCCAATAGCCAGTAGTCACAGTGATGCCCCCAGTAACCAGTAGTCCCAGTGATGCGCCCAGTAACCAGTAGTCCCAGTGATGCCCCCAGTAGCCAGTAGTCACAGTGATGCCCCCAGTAGCCAGTAGTCACAGTGATGCCCCCAGTAGCCAGTAGTCACAGTGATGCCCCCAGTAGCCAGTAGTCACAGTGATGCCCCCAGTAGCCAGTAGTCACAGTGAAGCCCTGAGTAGTCAGCAGTCACAGTGATGCCCCCAGTAGCCAGTAGTCACAGTGATGCCCCCAGTAGCCAGTAGTCACAGTGATGCCCCCAGTAACCAGTAGTCCCAGTAAAGCCCTGAGTAGTCAGCAGTCACAGTGATGCCCCCAGTAGCCAGTAGTCACAGTGATGCCTCCAGTAGCCAGTAGTCACAGTGATGCCCCCAGTACCTGACAGTCACAGTGATGCCCCCAGTACCTGGCAGTCACAGTAATGCCCCCAGTACCTGGCAGTCACAGTGATGCCCCCAGTGCCTGGCTGTCACAGTGATGCCCCCAGTGCCTGGCAGACACAGTAATGCCCCCAGTACCTGGCAGACACAGTGATGCCCCCAGTACCTGGCAGACACAGTGATGCCCCCAGTACCTGGCAGACACAGTGATGCCCCCAGTACCTGGCAGACACAGTGATGCCCCCAGTACCTGGCAGACACAGTGATGCCCCCAGTACCTGGCAGACGCAGTGATGCCCCCAGTACCTGGCAGACACAGTGATGCCCCCAGTACCTGGCAGACACAGTGATGCCCCCAGTACCTGGCAGACACAGTGATGCCCCCAGTACCTGGCAGACACAGTGATGCCCTCAGTGGCATATGTAAAAAAATACTCACCTTGTTCCTCTCTCCACCTTCTCTCTGTTCTTGACCCTTCTTCACTCAGATGCAGGCAGAGGTGTCAGCACACGTCGCCTGCAGCACATCTACTAACTCACAGATCATGCAATAGGCATTCTACGCTGCAGTGTCCTGGTTCCTAAGACCTAACACATATTTTCATTTTTCATACATCAATTTTTCATAAAAGAAGTCTATTTTGAGCCCTCAGATGGTGAAGTGCTTGGATCTGATCCATTGGGCAACTGAACAATGGAGGTCCTCGATTTATTTTGGCCCCATAATAAATTAATGACGATCATATAACATGTTCACCATGTTGGGCCAAGCCGCGTTCACGACCGTGACTTACAGTACGGACTGAATGGAAAGAGGTGGAGTCTTCTTTATCCATTGTTAGATCCCGGCCTCGCACTGAATAAAATATCCATTGTTTCTCGCCCTCCTTTGTGTCAGGTTCCTTCTTGCTTACGTCTCCAGCAAACATTATATTAGCTGATAAAATTGGCAGCGAGACGTTACAGCGGAGGGAACTACCAGAAGGTCTGCGCGGCCTCTACACACTTTGTAATATCCAAGAAAGAGGAATTATCGCTTGGAGCTGACGACAATGAATTTTTACAACTCCTGCAGCAGAACGCCGTGACCGCGGCTGCACATTGGAGGGATAATAACTTTTTGATTGCAGGAGGTGTCCGGAAGGGGAGAGCTGCAATTAGGTTTCTCTGTTAGGCTACTTAGTCACATGGCGGAGACTTACAGAAGAGCACAGATTTATTTTTCCAGGTCATTCGATCCTCCCCGGCCCACTCCGACCATTATTACCAAGCCTAACGTGGAAAAAGTGAGGGATAAATGGAGATAGCACAAGGAGCTCCTGCCCTGACACATCCAGATGTCTACATCATGTGTACAAAGTCCATAAAGAAAGGGTCGTTAGTGGTGCACGTCTTTAAGAGGTCACTAAAGTAAAGTGTGAGTTCAGGTTGCTAAGTTGACTTCCTGACTTCCTGTCCTAGTGGCCACCTTTCCACTAAAAATTCTCATGATCAACAGGAAGAGATATCTGCTGTGTAGTCAATAATTGGGCTGGAATTAAAGGGGTGGCTCAGGTTGTGATGTTGTACCTTACTCACTGGATTGGTACATATATTGGTCCTCTTGACAATGGCTGGAGCGACAAGAAGCATTCATGACCTTCCACTCCATTCACATGAGGGAAAAACCGTTTACACCCCATGGTTTATCTCCCAGCCAGTAAAACTTTGACTCTCTAACTCTGTTTGGAGCAGCTAAAGGAACCCATCAGTAGCTTTGGGGCCCCAAACATGTCTTTATTAAGCTGGTCCCAAACCTTCCTAACTTAGGTCTGCCGGCGGCTGCGTTCCTGAGCTTCCGGAGGGAAAAAGTGAAGGGTTCTGGTGACCTGAGTCTTCTTGGATCTCAACCAAATATTCTCTGTGAAAATTGAAGCTGTGGTCTGTGCAAGTCACTGCCCATGTGTCCAAGTGGGGATCCATGGAGAACTCAGGACCAGGGATCAGGACCAGTATGTTTGAGCCCCGTAAATCTCTAGCAAGCCTTCATGAAGCTGGTGTTTTGGGTCACAAACCTTCCTAACTTACATCTAATGGCACAGCGTTCCCGAGATTCTGAAGGGAAGAAGCAATGGTGGCCTGGTGACGTGAGTCGGTTTGGACCTCAGCCGATGTGCACTGTGAAAATGGAACCTGAGGTCTGTGCAAGTCACTGCCCATGTGTCCAAAGTGCATATCCACTGGGGATCCATGGAGAACTCAGGACCAGGGATTGGGACCAGTAGCTTTGGGTCACCTAAATCTCTTACATGCCTTCATGTAGCTCAGGTTTTAAGGTCCCAAACCTTTTTACTTCACCTCCGTTGGTCATGCATTACTGACTTACTGGTCTAGTGACTTCACGTTCACCCCCACCACATGTGCACGGGGAATAGAGAGGTCTAGGTCACTTCACTGACAACCTCATCTTCATGGAAGCAAGTAGTTCTGACCTCAACGTCACTATTAAAGTGCAGGGGTCGGAGGTGGAATCCAGACCGGACATTTACCCTGACTCCACACATTTGTCTCTAGAGCCCTGAGTGCAGCAAATGAAAGGGAACTTGTCAGTCGGTTTCGCCAACGTGCCTTCATGCATTTGGCCATTCGGGACTAAAACCCTTTCACTTACCTCTGGCAGTTATTAAGTTTGAGTGGAAAGAAGTGGGTCCAGTCCAATTGGATGCACTGGACATAGGTTCTAGGGAACTTGGATTCACTATTTTTGGCTTTCAGAGCATCCACAGTGTTGTACTTTCTACCGTAAATGTGCTGGGAACATAAAGCCACGCTGGTAGTTTACGGGTCCCAAACCTACTGATGGGTTCCCTTTAGTGCACACAGTGGAATATGTGTCCATTTTACCAGTGATGGAGCTATAAGCAGCTTTTAATAATCTTCTCCAGTGGCAGCCATATTGGAGACGTTTCCCTTCGTTTGCAGCAGGGTGTCAGCACTTTATGGCAGCCACATTGAATGGAAGGTGGTGACATTTAGCTCCTCCTCCGGGGACTAGATAATGACAAGGAGCTGCGTACATTTCCTTAAGTCCTTGTATAATGTTACTATCCAGTCTTTTCTAGGCCTCCTTAGCTGGGGGGTCCTCATTCTGTTCAGGACTCCCCTAAAATGATAATGTCACATGTACATGCAGATACCAGGGCTACACAATGGAGACGCTTTCTCTTGTATCCTGTTGTGTAGCCGGGGTCAGATATTTATTGTATCCAGTAAATCCTGAGAAACTACAGATCCTCAGATTTCCTCAGATTACCGCAGGGACCATCAGTGCACAGAATAGGTCTCTGCACAGCGGTGGGGAAATATCTGCGTGGATTGTCGGTGGGAAAGTCGTAGGAAGGAGACCTCTGGTAGAATCGCATGTGGGCAAGTATGAGAATATTTAACCCCTGGTGTAAGAGTAGTGTATAGCAGAGTGTTGTGCATCTTACATGGTTTAAAGAGAACCTGTCAGCAGCTATGACCACACAGACTGCTTTGGGGCACATCCTCACACTGCTGTGCTCTGTGCTCTCTGCAGCCAGTGTTATGTACTGTCCCTGGAGAGATGTGTAATCAGACCTCACACTGCTGTGCTCTGTGCTCTCTGCAGTCAGTGTTGTGTATTGTCCCTGGAGAGATGTGTAATCAGACCTCACACTGCTGTGCTCTGTGCCCTCTGCAGCCAGTGTTATGTATTGTCCCTGGAGAGATGTGTAATCAGACCTTATACTGCTATGCTCTGTGCTCTCTGCAGCCAGTGTTATGTACTATCCCTGGAGAGATGTGTAATCAGACCTCACACTGCTGTGCTCTGTGCTCTCTGCAGCCAGTGTTATGTATTGTCTCTAGAGAGATGTGTAATCAGACCTCACACTGCTGTGCTCTGTGCTCTCTGCAGCCACTCTTATGCATTGTCTCTAGAGAGATGTGTAATCAGACCTCACACTGCTGGTCTCTGTGCTCTCTGCAGCCAGTGCTATGTATTGTCCCTGGAGAGATGTGTAATCAGACCTCACACTGCTGGTCTCTGTGCTCTCTGCAGCCAGTGCTATGTATTGTCCCTGGAGAGATGTGTAATCAGACCTCACACTTCTGTGCTCTGTGCTCTCTGCAGCCAGTGTTATGTATTATCCCTGGAGAGATGTGTAATCAGACCTCACACTGCTGTGCTCTGTGCAGCCAGTGTTATGTATTGTCCCTGGAGAGATGTGTAATCAGACCTCACACTGCTGTGCTCTGTGCTCTCTGCAGCCAGTGTTATGTATTGTCCCTGGAGAGATGTGTAATCAGACCTCACACTGCTGTGCTCTGTGCTCTCTGCAGTCAGTGTTGTGTATTGTCCCTGGAGAGATGTGTAATCAGACCTCACACTGCTGTGCTCTGTGCTCTCTGCAGCCAGTGTTATGTACTATCCCTGGAGAGATGTGTAATCAGACCTCACACTGCTGTGCTCTGTGCTCTCTGCAGCCAGTGTTATGTATTGTCCCTGGAGAGATGTGTAATCAGACCTCACACTGCTGTACTCTGTGCTCTCTGCAGCCAGTGTTATGTATTGTCCCTGGAGAGATGTGTAATCAGACCTCACACTGCTGTGCTCTGTGCTCTCTGCAGCCATTGTTATGTATTGTCTCTAGAGAGATGTGTAATCAGACCATTGTGTATGTTTTAATAGCAGCAACACTTTATATTCAGGGATTATAGCTTTTCATAGTACACTGGGGGCATGTCCTTACACTGCTGTTTTCTGAGCTCTCTGCAGGGAGTGTTAGCAGTGGCAAAACTACAGCCAGAGCAACTGCTACAGGGTACAAATTGAAACGGGGCACGGGCTAAACCACTCAAAGTATTAGCTGAGAGTTGTTATGTATTCTCCATGGAGAGATGTGTGATCAGACCTTTGTGTATTGTGTTGGTAGCAGCAGGACTGTGATATATGGATTTACATTACAGGATTGTAGCTTCTCCAAGTGCACTCAGGGTATATCCTCACCCTGCTGTGTTCTCATTTCTTTGCATTGAGCTGCACCACTACTCTGAGTAAAAGCTGTAGAAAGCATCTGGTTAAATGCAGAGAAGAGGAGGGGCTTATGAATGTATTGACACCAAGATTTGACCTCTAAGACCAACACTGATCACAGCAGGACACGGCTCCACTCTATCCACTTCCATCACTGGGCTAACTGCGTCCTGCTGTGTGCTCGGTGTTTATGAAGGTCCGAACTACTGATCATCACATGGGCTCCAATGACCAAACACTGATGGTGAATTAAATTCAAGTGGACAGTGTGTCATACTGCATGTCACCACTAGTGGTCACTATTTTATCCCATGCATTCCTTATACTGTACACAAGGGATAAGTGAATGTCATAGAAAAATCCCCTTAAAGGGAACCTACCACCACGATTCTGCCTATAAAGGTAGATCGGGTGGTAGGTGGATGTAAGGGATGTGAGGATAGCTCTTTTTAGAGCTAATCCTCATGTCCCCGCTAACTTTTGGTAAACTTTATTCCCTATATATGTAAATTTTGTTATGCGGCTACTGGGGCGTGGAGTAGCCGGGCACAAGGCTACACGGTTTGGCTACTCCACGCCCCAGTAGCCACGTTACTCCTCCTACCCTGTTGTGTGTGGCGCGCAGCTCCTCGTAGCTGCGCGCCCTCGTCCGACAAGGATGCGCAGTAGCTCCGGCCTTGGAGCTGTGGCTGCTCAGCCGCGGGCCTGCGTTCTGCGCATGCGCAGAACGCCAGCATGTCGACCAAGGGCGCACAGCTACGAAGAGCTGCGCGCAGCAAACAACAGGGTAGGAGGAGTAACGTGGCTACTGGGGCGTGGAGTAGCCGCGCCGTGTAGCCTTGTGCCCAGCTACTCCACGCCCCAGTAGCCGCCTAACAAAATTTACATATATTGGGAATAAAGTTTCCCAAAAGTTCCCAAAAGCTCTAAAAAGGGCTCTCCTCACGTCCCTTACATCCACCTACCACCCGATCTACCTTTATAAGTAGAATCATGGTGGTAGGTGCCCTTTAATAATATTTACCCTTTGACACATTGGGGGTCATTTACTAAGGGCCCGATTCGCGTTTTTGTGACGGGTTAACCGAATTTTTCCGCTTTGCGCCGATTTCCGCTGTATTGCCCCGGGATTTCTGCGCACTTGATCTGATTGTGGCACATCGGCGTGGCCGTAAAAAAAACCTGACGGATTCGGAAAAACCGCCACATTTTTTTAAAAAAAGTGTTGCTGGACACGCGCTTACCTTCACCCACGATGGCTCAGTGAACTTCGGTGCATTTCGATGCTCTTCAGCGCAGCAGCGACACCTGGTGGATGTCGGAGGAACTGCCTTAGTGAATCCCAGCCGAACCCGAATCCACCGCAGAGAAAGCGCCACTGGATCACGAATGGACCGGGTAAGTAAATCTGCCACATTGTTGTAATAATAAAAGTTCTGCACATAAGTTTTATTATGTCCCCTCAGTTCCTTCCATATTTAGATATTTTACAAATACAGTAACACTTGTATATAATCCATGGATCTCCCCCTTCCAAATGTCTTCAGAAACAGAGAATTATTTGTAGTGTCGGACGCCTCCCGTGACCCGTTTTTAAGTGCAGACAATTAAAGGTAATGCATGTGATTTATTATTGTCACAAACCCTCTCCTGTAATAAGGACAAGCCCCGCGCTGTATTATAGGGAAGATGAATGATGGGGGTGATGGGCGGCCACCGGTGAGGTAAACAAGCCCCGCACAGTAATGACGGCATTAATAATACTGCCAATTACACCGCCACGCCAGGGAGCGCTACAACGCCACATTAATGTACCAGCAAATCAGATATGACAAATGACTGGCGCTAAAATGACAAGAATCGGAACGCGGCCCCAGTGCTGCATCTGTAACCATTTCATACCGACACATTAAATATCATCTGTTTTGTGATATTTTTTTATATATAATTTAAGAGCAGTTACATAATCCAACGAGTCTTTAGATATTTTGGACAACATATTTGAGCATTGAAATTTCATTAGTTTGTGTTTTTCATACATCAATGTAACTTTCAAAAGTTTTATAGAAAAATAAAAGTCATTTTAACTTGCAATTCTCCTCCTGGCCACACGGTGTGCCATTGAGCACTAAGAATCTCAATGCATACTAAGGTAGTTTAACTTGCAATATTCATCCCCACCACGTGGTGTGCCATTGAGCACTATGACCCTCCATTCATATTAGTGCAATTTAACTTGGAAATTATGCAAATCAGCTTTACCAGATACCACGCCTATTTTAGCTATATTGTAAGGCAGCTCCCTTGACATCAAGCATGACCTTCAGGAAGCCTGATGACTTGATGCTGGATTAAAACCAAACCAGTATATCTATTCCAGAAGAAACAGATTCACAACTCCAGACAGCGCTGCTTGGACATGGTTGGGTTTGGCTTAGTAAGAGGTAAGAGTTTGGTTTTTAATCCTGCATCATTTCATTACTCTTCCTGAAGGTCATGCTTGATGTCAAGGGAGCTGCCTGACAAGGTAGCAAAAAGAGGCATGGTTTTCCTTATCCCATCTTGGAAAACGTATTTGCATATTTTCCCAGAATCCCCTCGTGTAGATTAACTTGCCATACTCATCCTGAACACAAGATGTGCTATTGAGCACTAAAAACTTTCATTCATATCAACATAATTTAACTTGCAATTTTCATCCTGACCACATGGTGTGTCATTGAGCACTTAGAATCTCAATCCATACTAAGGTAGTTTAACTTGTAATACTCCTCCTGGCCACATGGTGCGCCAATGAGCACTTAGAATCACAATCCATACTAAGGTAGTTTAACTTGTAATACTCCTCCTGACCACATGGTGTGCCAATGAGCACTTAGAATCACGATCCATACTAAGGTAGTTTAACTTGTAATACTCCTCCTGACCACATGGTGTGCCAATGAGCACTTAGAATCACGATCCATACTAAGGTAGTTTAACTTGTAATACTCCTCCTGGCCACATGGTGTGCCAATGAGCACTTAGAATCACGATCCATACTAAGGTAGTTTAACTTGTAATACTCCTCCTGGCCACATGGTGTGCCATTGAGCACTTAGAATCTCAATCCATACTAAGGTAGTTTAACTTGTAATACTCCTTCTGACCACGTGGTGTGCCAATGAGCATTTAGAATCTCAATCCATACTAAGGTAGTTTAACTTGTAATACTCCTCCTGACCATATGGTGTGCCATTGAGCACTAACAACAGCTCCATCTAGGAGTGAAAACGTGTATGGAAAAAGTTTGCTCTTACAGATTTAATTTGGCTGAGGCAAGACTTTTTTTCAAAACATTTTTTTCTATTACTAAAAAATTAACATTTTGTTTCAGTTGGATCAATTTCCGGAATCACATCTCTCTGTTGTCACCAAAACTAGCAATTTCACAGCATTGAAGGTCCTGCTGAGGCTTCTATCATAGTTACTACTGATGAGTGGGGAGGTTTCGGTCACACAGTTAAGATGAAGAGTAGAACAATAGAGCCTCCCTTATTTAGGAGAACATGGATGTAGAAGACAGACTGTTCCCCAAGCTGTTGGAAATTGTACTAACTGCAGCCGCCCATGTGATGTTAGACTGATGCATCATGAGATTGACAGCAATGAGAGCAAAGTGAGTCATTGCCAGGCAGAACCACCCCTTGTTCACCAACTCAATGAGAAATAACCCCCCCCCCCTTGTTTCCCAATGATGTAATCTTTGAGGACGTCTGTTCAATATCCCTGCAGCGCCCCCACAGGAGAAAATAAAGTATTACACACCAATAATGAAGGATAGAGCTGGTATTTTGTACTCCCTCTCTTCAAAGGCCAAGAGATGAAGATCCTAAACAAAACACAAGACTGTAAGTAGAGAAGATAATTGGTCTGAGGGCACAGGAAGTGATGGAAGTGACCGCTATCGAGTTCTGTGTATACTATGGAGCCCTTCAGAATGCACTTGAGGTTCCAAAAGCTCAGACGAATGATCCCAAGCCACAAATTATCAATTGGATTGGACCAGCACCAGGACCATGACTGATCTCACTTGACCATTGAAACCAAATTTTCCAAGGGAATGTGTCACAATAAAGGTTCCTATCAGTGTTCCTGTGTTCCATGGTCTTCCTCTTCTGCATCCTCTCTGACTGCTGTTGTCTGGACTTTGACTCTGCATGAACCCTGCCGTGACCTTGGTTCTGGTCTCTGACTACATGCTCTGTCTATCCGCTCTCTGACTACCAGCGCCGGTCCAGTCTGGTAGAACATTGTTTCCAAACTCCCGTTGTCCGTTACTAGTGGTGAGTGGAGTCGTTCAGGTTGGCAGAAAACTTTGAACAAAAGTTTGGTTTGGGAACCTGATCCCGCGGCTCTGTTTACTGCACCAAACCTGAATTTGGGGCTAAAGTCCAGGTTTGGGTCTGAACGCAAATTTTCAGATTGTGGTTTGGGTCATCTCAACCCTATTCAATACAGAATTTGTCTTGACCAATGACCTCTCTCCTCCATATAGGCATCACCTGACCACTATAGACTGCACTCAGCCGTTACTCCATTGGTGGATACGATTGCGCTCTGTATGTGCAGGGGACGGACAGATAGAAGAGATATTTCTCCAAAATTAAGAATCTGTCAAAAAGTTTATTTAAGGACATACAAAAAGGAATCCCACCCCCATTACCTCCAGTTACTTTCCTCTTTTTGCTTTTCACCCGTTTGTCGATGTTCATTTCCCGTTCTCCATATTTTTGATGAAACATTTTGTGGTGCTCGGATTCTCATCTATAATGTAACATTTCCTCGTGTGAGATGTTCAGAAGCCAAAGATCTTCACTGAAGGCCAAGCCCATCATCTCTCTGACTATGAGGAATACAATATATCATTACCTGCGACAGCAACGAGATGGATACAAATGGTAACACGGATATTCGGGGGTCCGGGGAGCACTTGCGGCATGTTCCATGATTAAAATCTCCTGTTCCGGCTCCTTTTTACTGTGTTCTTATGACTATGAAGGATGAGATGGGGAATTGTTTTGAATCGATTCCATGTTTTCAGCGTTCCGGCTTTGAACATGAGAGAGTTATTATCTCCGACCCGGAATGTAGGACAAGGTTGTGTCATTATATCAGTACAGAGTTGTGTTTCTCCTGCCGGGGGTTAGATCTTCTCTCCTTATCTTAATTGGTCTAAACTTCTGTGCAGATCTCCAGCTTTATGGTGCAAAGCCATAAATCCCCACATGTTTATCAGCTGAAAGGTGCGCGTCCTATCCCCCACTCATAGTCAAGACCTACAAATCCTGCTTACTGTCCCCCGGCATTGGGAAATACTCTGCCTCTACCTGCCTCAGCTCCAACAGAGAAAGCCTTGTGCTTCTACCCCCAACATGTAGAGAAAGCCTGTGAGTCGTATCTCCCTCTCTCCCTCATAGAGAAAGCCTGTGAGTCCTATCTCCCTCTCCCCCTCATAGAGAAAGCCTGTGAGTCCTATCTCCCTCTCCCATTCATAGAGAAAGCCTGTGAGTCCTATCTCCCTCTCTCCCTCATAGAGAAAGCCTGTGAGTCCTATCTCCCTCTCTCCCTCATAGAGAAAGCCTGTAAGTCCTATCTCCCTCTCCCCCTCATAGAGAAAGCCTGTGAGTCCTGCTTCCTCCATCCACTCATAGAGAAAGCCTGTGAGTCCTGCTTCCTCCTCCCACTCATAGAGAAAGCGTGTGAGTCCTGCTTCCTCCATCCACTCAAAGAGAAAGCCTGTGAGTCCTGCTTTTTCCTCCCACTCATAGAGAAAGCCTGTGAGTCCTGCTTCCTCCATCCACTCACAGGGAAAGCCTGTGAGTCCTGCTTCCTCCATCCACTCATAGAGAAAGCCTGTGAGTCCTGCTTCCTCCATCCACTCATAGTGAAAGCCTGTGAGTCCTGCTTCCTCCATCTACTCATAGAGAAAGCCTGTGAGTCCTGCTTCCTCCATCCACTCACAGAGAAAGCCTGTGAGACCTGCTTCCTCCATCCACTCATAGAGAAAGCCTGTGAGTCCTGCTTCCTCCATCCACTCATAGAGAAAGCCTGTGAGTCCTGCTTCCTCCATCCACTCATAGTGAAAGCCTGTGAGTCCTGCTTCCTCCATCTACTCATAGAGAAAGCCTGTGAGTCCTGCTTCCTCATCCACTCACAGAGAAAGCCTGTGAGACCTGCTTCCTCCATCCACTCATAGAGAAAGCCTGTGAGTCCTGTTTCCTCCTCCCATTCATAGAGAAAGCCTGTGAGTCCTGCTTCCTTCTACTGCTCATAGAGAAAGCCTGTGAGTCCTGCTTCCTCCTCCCACTCATAGAGAAAGCCTGTGAGTCCTGCTCCCTCTCCCCCTCATAGAGAAAGCCTGTGAGTCCTGCTTCCCCCACCCACTCATAGAGAAAGCCTGTGAGTCCTGCTTCCTCCTCTCACTCATAGAGAAATAAAGATATAGGCCCACATTTATTAAAGGTCATCTACCACCAAATTTAGGGGTGGTAGACTGTCACCAAATGCATGCTCGTTACCTTAGGGTTGATGGGGGAATCCTCCTGCCACGTTCTGGCATGGCTGCTAATCCGAAATATAGACTTTATAACTTTATGCAAATGAGCCGGAGGCGCTCACCTCTCCGCTAGCCGAGCACCTCCTGGCTATTGCTATTCCCCCCAGAAAGGTCGGCCGCAAGCAGCGCCGGTCTCAGGCAGGCTGCTCCAGATGTAGTGCTCACGCGCATGTGCGAGATTAGCAGGCAGCCGTGTGACATCACCGGCTGTCTGCAGCACTTGCACCCGACCTTCCTGGGGGGAATAAAAATGAGGGGGTGTGTATAAATTATCTTCTGACAGAGCCAGGAGCCTCTCAGCTAGCGGAGAGGTGAGCGCCTCTGTATCATTTGCATAAAATTAAAAAGCCGGGCCTGACGTTCAAATAAACGCTGCGCAGGACGCCGCCGGATACAACAATAGGCTTTGGCGTATGATAAATATCCCCCTACATTTCGGAGCATGATGGGAGGAATTCCCCATCCCCCCTAAGGTAATGAGCATGCATTTGGTCTTCCACCCTTAAATGTGGTGATGAATGTCCTTTAAAGCTTTTGCTCCAGTTTTCTGTCGGACTTTGCACTCAAAAGGTGTAATCTGCACAAGAAAAAAAAAAATCTTGCAAAAAAAATGCATTTTTCCAGCTGCGTGTGACATCATTTCCATAATTTTATCCCTAAACTCTCAGCGATAGGGGATGTGGATATTTCGACTCATTTTCAAACTTCCTAAAAAGACTTCAGAAGTTGCTTTTTAGAATTTTTCTTTTTGTTACTTGGTCTCGTTGTATCCGTAACACCAACACTTATTGGAAACAGCTGGATATTGATGTCGGCTTTTATGTTCTTTACTTTCTGTGTCGCGGTGAGATGCCAGAACAGGTAGTCGAGATGGAAAGTGGGAGAAATGTCGGGGTCTGTGTTTCCTGCCCATTATCTCGGAAAACAACTTCCCAATGGGGCATCAGAATATTTTTTCCATTAGCCGGCTTTCTGAAATTCCAGGGGGAAAAATCTGGAGCAAAAATCCTGGCTGGATGAAGTTTATTGCTTATATTGAGATTCAAGAGAATTTGTTTGGGCCGTCCGGTGTCTGGCAGAACCTCCAGAAAAATTTCTTAAATTTGAATTTACATTTAGATCTCTGGGAGCAGTCACAGTGATCAAGAATACAAAAAAATGGGACTGAGCTTTAAGCTACAAAATAGCTGCAGCCTTAAGGGGTTAATATACTGTAAATATTTACAAAATATAGCGTCGGGGGGGGGGGGGGGGTCTTTTCGCTCCTCCTAATGGTTGGAGTCGCCGCCCTAAAAAAGTGGGTGTTCCAGCGTATGCGGTCCTCTGCCTCCTTATGGCTGAATGCCTAAGATGTCCACAACCTATCTACAATCACTGCTGGTGATACAGGATAAGGAACCTTCTCCCACAGGACGGTGCCTGAGCATTAAGGCTCCTGATGTTTTCAAAAGTGAGAGTTATTGCTGGCGCCTGAGGTGTTCCACAACTCTGTATTCTGTTCTGGTGATGACCTCACCATGATCTATATCTACCTACCCTGCTCTTTATATTTTATGTGTATGTACGTTGAGCCTCTTGCCTCAGGCAGCATTACCTGCAGCAAGAGTGGGGGCAGCATCAGGGGCGGAGTCACCTGCTACAAAGCAGGACCTGATGGATGCATGTCCCGATCCTGGACTAACTGACCCAATGTCGCTTTGCCCTGGTGTTCTGTGACCCATCTGGGCCAGCTCCTCCTAATCAGAGTGTTTAATAACATTATATCCCCTCATCATAAAAAAGAATTGTATATTATTTAAGAAAACAATTTTTCTAATGGGACATAATCATTTTCCACTAAGCCAAGCTTTACAAATTCCTCGGGGGCAAAGCTGGAGCAGAATCGTTCATGGCTTAAACGTATAATTCATGAGAATCTGTTTGGGAGGTCCGACTTCTGGCAGACCAGAGAAATTCCCAAAATTTTAGGTTACATGTAGATCTCTGGCAGCGGTGAAATTTATAATCAAATCTGTATTATTTTTCCCCAATAATTTTTTTTTTATTTCACAAAAGTCAAACATTGTATCATTTTTATTCTGACTTTTAACAATGACTTGATGTTAATTTAGTACAAATTCTACATTCAGCGTTTTAATTGTCAGCGGTAAATATTTTATGATTTTGTTTTTCATTTGCCAACTTTTTGCGACTGCTTGAGGCCAAAGCCAAAGTAAATTTTTGTCCTATTTTTTTTTGGGGGGGGGGGGGGGAGGTGTTTCACTGTTTTGTTGGTTTGTAAACTGAAAAGGTAGTAAAAGTAAAAAAAAAAAATCTGATCAAAAAAAGTAAAAAATTTTTTTTTATTGTACTGTTGTTTTTTAGGTGTAGACAATATTTTTTATTTATTTATTTTTTAATTTCCTCCAAAGTCCAAAATTCAGTAGTTTTTATTTTCACCGAAAACAAAAAACATTACACAATTAAATTTTTTTTTAGATTTTTACAATTTTTTAAAATTATTATCTCTCATGTTATACATTCTTTTCGATTGGCTAAAATAATGCAACAGGGCTCATTTACTAAGGGTCCGCGGACCGCACAAACGCCGGATATTCCGATGATTAGCGATGCCGCATTTCAAAGGGTATTGTGTCGCGATCGGAATTTGGCACAATCGCGACGGCTTTCTTGCAACACAAATGGGTGGACGGCCGTGAGACGATCCAACGTATTCGGACTGAGCGCGGGATTTAACATTTAAATTGTGTCGCAAGATCAAGCACTTACATGCACCAGGAAGAAGAAGGTGAACTCCGGGGACCTGAGCGGGGAAGTGACACAAGCAGGAAATCTATCTTAGTGAATCGCGCCAGACTTCATGATCGTCGGACAACACACAGTGGGGATCACAACAGGACCCAATGGGGCTTATTTACTAAGGGTCCGCAGAATGCACTTTAGTCGGATTTTTGAAATTTTTCTGGATTTGCGCATGCTGCATGCTTTTATGCTGCAGAAATCGGGGGGCAGCCGTTGGACGATCCGACTGATTCGGACTCAGCGCAGGATTTATGATTCAATTTGTGTCACAAGACAATGCACTTACATGCACCAGGAAGAAGAAGCTGAACTCCTGGGACCTGAGCGGGGAAGCCACACATGCAGGATATCGGATGCACGATCTTAGTGACTCCCCGCACAGTGCATTATACACGGACAATGCACTTACATGTACCAGGAAGAAGAAGGTGAACTCCGGGGACCTGAGCAGGGAAGCGACACATGCAGGATATCGGGTGCAGGATCTTAGTGAATCGCGGTAGATGTGCATTCCGGTCAGACAATGCAGTTTCGGGGATCACGCAGGACTGCCCCAGTGTGTTTTCTCAATCTCGATGGCTTTGATATTCATCAGGGACAAAGCTGGAGCTAAAATCCTGGTTTGATTTTATCAACTTAAATTGGGATTCAAGAGAACCTGTTGGAGGGAGGGGGGGCGAGGGGGTCCAATTATTTGACAAAACATCCAGAAAAGTTCTCCAAACTTTAGGTTAGATCTAGACCTCTGGAACCGTAGCCGTTAAGGATCGGAGAAATTTTTTTTTTTATACGTGAGAAAAGTCAAAATTGTTATTCATTGTGTTTGTGTTGTAAATGAAGACTCTCTTCGTGTTTACATGTCGACCTCTGGCTCGAAAATTACATTTTCTTGATTTTAACAAAAGTCAAAATTTTATATATTGTGTTTATATTGGAAATAAAGATTTTAGACATAATATTAAAAAATAATTCCTTTTCAATCTTAATGCAGTAATAAATAATGGAGAGAGAACTGGAGTGGACGTGGCCGGGTGCCCAATGGGTGTAATGAGATGGTAGTAGACCCTCATCTCCCGACCACGGATGTTAATGTTGGATCAGACCCTTCATTTCCAGTAGTGATATTTTCTTCATTGTTTCATCCATTAATCACAATCTGGAGTATCAGATTCTGAGCTTTTCCTACTATAAATATGATATATTCTCCTCTGAAATCTATACACCTGGGGCGATGATGTCAGAACATTTATCATTCGCTCTTGAAACTCTTCCGAAATCTCACAGCCCCGGCCAAAACTGCAAGTTCACAAGAATCACATGTTGTGCTTTATCTGAAGAGTTTAATCGCCTGAGGATAAACCTTAAATCTGTGCTACATGATAATCTACTGGTGACTGGAGAGACAGAGGCTTCAAGGTTTCATGGGTTCGAAATAGCGATTGTCGGGATACAGGGGTAGTGGAGCCACTGGGCCACCGCAACCGATGATGTAGGCAAACACCTGGCAGCGGAGTCTAAGTGCCACCTGGTTTTCAGCAGAGCTCGCTGCAGTTGGACTTGTTGCGGTGTGGTACCACCAGGTCGTTCCACAGGCGTGACTTTGTCCACGGTGGCAGCCAAGGTGAGGTACAGAGTCGTGAGGCAGAATCGTGGTTGGGGACAGGCAGAGGCAGAGCAAAAGGTCATGGCAGGGAGCAGCGGAGAAGTGAGATTAGGTCCAAATGCACATGGCTGTATACTACTAGGGGCTTGCTGTATACTACTAGGGGCTGCTGTATACTACTAGGGGCTTGCTGTATACTACTAGGGGCTGCTGTATACTACTAGGGGATGCTGTATACTACTAGGGGCTGCTGTATACTAATAGGGGCTTGCTGTATACTACTAGGGGCTGCTGTATACTACTAGGGGCTGCTGTATACTACTAGGGGCTTGCTGTATACTACTAGGGGCTGCTGTATACTAATAGGGGCTTGCTGTATACTACTAGGGGCTGCTGTATACTACTAGGGGCTGCTGTATACTACTAGGGGCTTACTGTATACTACTAGGGGCTGCTGTATACTACTAGGGGCTTGCTGTATACTACTAGGGGCTTGCTGTATACTACTGGGGGCAGTGCTGTATACTACTAGGGGCAGTGCTGTATACTACTAGGGGCTTGCTGTATACTACTAGGGGCTGCTGTATACTACTAGGGGCTGCTGTATACTACTAGGGGCTTGCTGTATACTACTAGGGGCTGCTGTATACTACTGGGGGCTGTGCTGTATACTACTGGGGGCAGTGCTGTATACTACTAGGGGCTTGCTGTATACTACTAGGGGCTTGCTGTATACTACTAGGGGCTGCTGTATACTACTAGGGGCTGCTGTATACTACTAGGGGGCTTGCTGTATACTACTAGGGGCTTGCTGTATACTACTAGGGGCTGCTGTATACTACTGGGGGCAGTGCTGTATACTACTGGGGGCAGTGCTGTATATTACTAGGGGCTTGCTGTATACTAATAGGGGCATGCTGTATTCCCACCCTCGGCTTATACTCGAGTCAGTAGGTTTTCCCAGTTTTGGTGGTAAAATTAGGGGTCTCGGCTTATACTCGGGTCGGCTTATACTCGAGTATATACAGTATACAGGTAGCGATATATCTCTCGCCTTGGATAAAACTGGACTAGAAACCCTATTAAACTTTTAAAAAAGCTAAATCTTATTTTCTCCTTATTTCTAGGTGATATTTTCCTTATGTCTCGTGGTGTGGGGACTACAAGCTGTAAGACAACTCTCCTCCACAAGATCTCAGAAGCAGGAATGAGACGTCACAGCTCAGAAGACACGAGCCCCAACCTGCAAGAACAGAGAGCGGGAAAATCCCAGAGATAAGAAATGTCACAGAAAATCACTGGGGGAAGTGATAATAGGCGACACCAGTGATCGTCTAATATCCTCTAATGAAGGAGTTAATTAGCTCAAAAGAAATCCAATATAAAAATGTGTAAAATGCTGTAAATACTGTACAAAATAATCTACAATAAATATAGAATTATCTGCAAATTCTAATAAAGTCATTAATTGTCATATAAGCTCAACGGCTGGATCATACTAGTGATGTTCCTGTACATAGGGGGCAGTATTATAGTAGTTATATTCCTGTACATAGGGGGCAGTATTATAGTAGTTATATTCTTGTACATAGGGGGCAGTATTATAGTAGTTATATTCCTGTACATAGGGGGCAGTATTATAGTAGTTATATTCTTGTACATAGGGGGCAGTATTATAGTAGTTATATTCCTGTACATGGGGAGCAGTATTATAGTAGTTATATTCTTGTACATAGGGGGCAGTATTATAGTAGTTATATTCCTGTACATAGGGGCAGTATTATAGTAGTTATATTCTTGTACATAGGGGGCAGTATTATAGTAGTTATATTCTTGTACATAGGTAGCAGTATTATAGTAGTTATATTCTTGTACATAGGGGCAGTATTATAGTAGTTATATTCTTGTACATAGGGGGCAGTATTATAGTAGTTATATTCTTGTACATAGGAAGCAGTATTATAGTAGTTATATTCCTGTACATAGGGGGCAGTATTATAGTAGTTATATTCCTGTACATAGGGGGCAGTATTATAGTAGTAATATTCCTGTACATATGGGGCAGTATTATAGTAGTTATATTCTTGTACATAGGTAGCAGTATTATAGTAGTTATATTCTTGTACATAGGGGGCAGTATTATAGTAGTTATATTCTTGTACATAGGGGGCAGTATTATAGTAGTTATATTCATGTACATAGGGGGCAGTATTATAGTAGTTATATTCCTGTACATAGGGGGCAGTATTATACTAGTTATATTCCTGTACATAGGGGGCAGTATTATAGTAGTTATATTCCTGTACATAGGGGGCAGTATTATAGTAGTTATATTCCTGTACATAGGGGCAGTATTATAGTAGTTATATTCTTGTACATAGAGGGCAGTATTATAGTAGTTATACTCTTGTACATAGGGGGCAGTATTATAGTAGTTATATTCCTGTACATAGGGGGCAGTATTATAGTAGTTATATTCCTGTACATAGGGGGCAGTATTATAGTAGTAATATTCCTGTACATATGGGGCAGTATTATAGTAGTTATATTCTTGTACATAGGTAGCAGTATTATAGTAGTTATATTCTTGTACATAGGGGGCAGTATTATAGTAGTTATATTCTTGTACATAGGGGGCAGTATTATAGTAGTTATATTCATGTACATAGGGGGCAGTATTATAGTAGTTATATTCCTGTACATAGGGGGCAGTATTATACTAGTTATATTCCTGTACATAGGGGGCAGTATTATAGTAGTTATATTCCTGTACATAGGGGGCAGTATTATAGTAGTTATATTCTTGTACATAGGGGGCAGTATTATAGTAGTTATATTCCTGTACATAGGGGGCAGTATTATAGTAGTTATATTCTTGTACATAGGGGGCAGTATTATAGTAGTTATATTCCTGTACATGGGGAGCAGTATTATAGTAGTTATATTCTTGTACATAGGGGGCAGTATTATAGTAGTTATATTCCTGTACATAGGGGCAGTATTATAGTAGTTATATTCTTGTACATAGGGGGCAGTATTATAGTAGTTATATTCTTGTACATAGGTAGCAGTATTATAGTAGTTATATTCTTGTACATAGGGGCAGTATTATAGTAGTTATATTCTTGTACATAGGGGGCAGTATTATAGTAGTTATATTCTTGTACATAGGAAGCAGTATTATAGTAGTTATATTCCTGTACATAGGGGGCAGTATTATAGTAGTTATATTCCTGTACATAGGGGGCAGTATTATAGTAGTAATATTCCTGTACATATGGGGCAGTATTATAGTAGTTATATTCTTGTACATAGGTAGCAGTATTATAGTAGTTATATTCTTGTACATAGGGGGCAGTATTATAGTAGTTATATTCTTGTACATAGGGGGCAGTATTATAGTAGTTATATTCATGTACATAGGGGGCAGTATTATAGTAGTTATATTCCTGTACATAGGGGGCAGTATTATACTAGTTATATTCCTGTACATAGGGGGCAGTATTATAGTAGTTATATTCCTGTACATAGGGGGCAGTATTATAGTAGTTATATTCCTGTACATAGGGGCAGTATTATAGTAGTTATATTCTTGTACATAGAGGGCAGTATTATAGTAGTTATACTCTTGTACATAGGGGGCAGTATTATAGTAGTTATATTCCTGTACATAGGGGGCAGTATTATAGTAGTTATATTCCTGTACATAGGGGGCAGTATTATAGTAGTAATATTCCTGTACATATGGGGCAGTATTATAGTAGTTATATTCTTGTACATAGGTAGCAGTATTATAGTAGTTATATTCTTGTACATAGGGGGCAGTATTATAGTAGTTATATTCTTGTACATAGGGGGCAGTATTATAGTAGTTATATTCATGTACATAGGGGGCAGTATTATAGTAGTTATATTCCTGTACATAGGGGGCAGTATTATACTAGTTATATTCCTGTACATAGGGGGCAGTATTATAGTAGTTATATTCCTGTACATAGGGGGCAGTATTATAGTAGTTATATTCCTGTACATAGGGGCAGTATTATAGTAGTTATATTCTTGTACATAGAGGGCAGTATTATAGTAGTTATACTCTTGTACATAGGGGGCAGTATTATAGTAGTTATATTCTTGTACATAGGGGGCAGTATTATAGTAGTTATATTCCTGCACATAGGGGGCAGTATTATAGTAGTTCTATTCCTGTACATAGGGGGCAGTATTATAGTAGTTATATTCCTGTACATAGGGGGCAGTATTATAGTAGTTATATTCCTGTACATAGGGAGCAGTATTATAGTAGTTATATTCTTGTACATAGGGGCAGTATTATAGTAGTTATATTCTTGTACATAGGGGGCAGTATTATAGTAGTTATATTCTTGTACATAGGGGGCAGTATTATAGTAGTTATATTCTTGTACATAGGGGCAGTATTATAGTAGTTATATTCTTGTACATAGGGGGCAGTATTATAGTAGTTATATTCCTGTACATAATGGGCAGTATTATAGTAGTTGTATTCCTGTACATAGGGGGCAGTATTATAGTAGTTATATTCTTGTACATAGGGGGCAGTATTATAATAGTTATATTCCTGCACATAGGGGGCAGTATTATAGTAGTTATATTCCTGTACATAGGGGCAGTATTATAGTAGTTATATTCCTGTACATAGGGGGCAGTATTATAGTAGTTATATTCCTGTACATAGGGGGCAGTATTATAGTAGTTATATTCTTGTACATAGGGGGCAGTATTATAGTAGTTATATTCTTGTACATAGGGGGCAGTATTATAGTAGTTATATTCCTGTACATAGGGGACAGTATTATAGTAGTTATATTCTTGTACATAGGGGGCAGTATTATAGTAGTTATATTCTTGTACATAGGGGGCAGTATTATAGTAGTTATATTCTTGTACATAGGGGGCAGTATTATAGTAGTTATATTCTTGTACACAGGGGGCAGTATTATAGTAGTTATATTCCTGTACATAGGGGCAGTATTGTAGTAGTTATATTCTTGTACATAGGGGGTAGTATTATAGTAGTTATATTCTTGTACATAGGGGGCAGAATTATAGTAGTTATATTCCTGTACATAGGGGGCAGTATTATAGTAGTTATATTCCTGTGCATAGGGGGCAGTATTATAGTAGTTATATTCCTGTGCATAGGGGGCAGTATTATAGTAGTTATATTCCTGTACAGAAGAAGCAGTATTATAGTAGTTATATTCTTGTACATAGGGGGCAGTATTATAGTAGTTATATTCTTGTACATAGGGGGCAGTATTATAGTAGTTATATTACTGTATGTAGGGGGCAGTATTATAGTAGTTATATTCTTGTACATAGGGGGCAGTATTATAGTAGTTATATTCCTGTACATAGGGGGCAGTATTATAGTAGTTATATTCCTGTACATAGGGGGCAGTATTATAGTAGTTATATTCCTGTACATAGGGGGCAGTATTATAGTAGTTATATTCTTGTACATAGGGGGCAGTATTATAGTAGTTATATTCTTGTACATAGGGGGCAGTATTATAGTAGTTATATTACTGTACGTAGGGGGCAGTATTATAGTAGTTATATTCTTGTACATAGGGGGCAGTATTATAGTAGTTATATTCTTGTACATAGGGGGCAGTATTATAGTAGTTATATTCTTGTACATAGGGGCAGTATTATAGTAGTTATATTCTTGTACATAGGGGGCAGTATTATAGTAGTTATATTCCTGTACATAGGGGCAGTATTATAGTAGTTATATTCCTGTACATAGGAGGCAGTATTATCGTAGTTATATTCCTGTACATAGGAGGCAGTATTATAGTAGTTATATTCTTGTACATAGGGGGCAGTATTATAGTAGTTATATTCTTGTACATAGGGGGCAGTATTATAGTAGTTATATTCTTGTACATATGGAGCAGTATTATAGTAGTTATATTCCTGTACATAGGGGCAGTATTATAGTAGTTATATTCTTGTACATAGGGGGCAGTATTATAGTAGTTATATTCCTGTACATAGGGGCAGTATTATAGTAGTTATATTCTTGTACATAGGAGGCAGTATTATAGTAGTTATATTCCTGTACATAGGGGGCAGTATTATAGTAGTTATATTCTTGTACACAGGGGGCAGTATTATAGTAGTTATATTCCTGTACATAGGGGCAGTATTATAGTAGTTATATTCCTGTACATAGGAGGCAGTATTATAGTAGTTATATTCTTGTACATAGGGGGCAGTATTATAGTAGTTATATTCTTGTACATAGGGGGCAGTATTATAGTAGTTATATTCTTGTACATAGGGGGCAGTATTATAGTAGTTATATTCTTGTACATAGGGGGCAGTATTATAGTAGTTATATTCTTGTACATAGGGGGCAGTATTATAGTAGTTATATTCTTGTACATAGGAGGCAGTATTATAGTAGTTATATTCCTGTACATAGGGGGCAGTATTATAGTAGTTATATTCCTGTACATAGGGGGCAGTATTATAGTAGTTATATTCCTGTACATAGGGGGCAGTATTATAGTAGTTATATTCTGGTACATAGGGGGCAGTATTATAGTAGTTATATTCCTGTACATAGGGGGCAGTATTATAGTAGTTATATTCCTGTACATAGGGGGCAGTATTATAGTAGTTATATTCCTGTACATAGGGGGCAGTATTATAGTAGTTATATTCTTGTACATAGGGGACAGTATTATAGTAGTTATATTCCTGTACATAGGGGGCAGTATTATAGTAGTTATATTCTTGTACATAGGGGGCAGTATTATAGTAGTTATATTCTTGTACATAGGGGGCAGTATTATAGTAGTTATATTCCTGTACATAGGGGGCAGTATTATAGTAGTTATATTCTTGTACATAGGAGGCAGTATTATAGTAGTTATATTCCTGTACATAGGGGGCAGTATTATAGTAGTTATATTCCTGTACATAGGGGGCAGTATTCTAGTAGTTATATTCTTGTACATAGGGGGCAGTATTATAGTAGTTATATTCTTGTACATAGGGGGCAGTATTATAGTAGTAATATTCTTGTACATAGGGGGCAGTATTATAGTAGTTATATTCTTGTACATAGGAGGCAGTATTATAGTAGTTATATTCCTGTACATAGGGGGCAGTATTATAGTAGTTATATTCCTGTACATAGGGGGCAGTATTATAGTAGTTATATTCCTGTACATAGGGGGCAGTATTATAGTAGTTATATTCCTGTACATAGGGGGCAGTATTATAGTAGTTATATTCTTGTACATAGGGGGCAGTATTATAGTAGTTATATTCTTGTACATAGGGGGCAGTATTATAGTAGTTATATTCTTGTCCATAGGGGGCAGTATTATAGTTGTTATATTCTTGTACATAGGGGGCAGTATTATAGTAGTTATATTCTTGTACATAGGGGGCAGTATTATAGTAGTTATATTCCTGTACATAGGGGGCAGTATTATAGTAGTTATATTCCTGTACATAGAGGGCAGTATTATAGTAGTTATATTCTTGTCCATAGGGGGCAGTATTATAGTTGTTATATTCTTGTACATAGGGGGCAGTATTATAGTAGTTATATTCTTGTACATAGGGGGCAGTATTATAGTAGTTATATCCCTGTACATAGGGGGCAGTATTATAGTAGTTATATTCCTGTACATAGGGGGCAGTATTATAGTAGTTATATTCCTGTACATAGGGGGCAGTATTATAGTAGTTATATTCTGGTACATAGGGGCAGTATTATAGTAGTTATATTCTTGTACATAGGGGGCAGTATTATAGTAGTTATATTCCTGTACATAGGGGGCAGTATTATAGTAGTTATATTCTTGTACATAGGAGCAGTATTATAGGATATATTGGGGGTCATTTACTAAGGGCCTGAATCGCGTTTTACCAGCGGGTTACGCATATTTTTCCGTTTTGTGCCGATTTTCCCTGTATTGCCCCGGGATTTTGGTGCATCGACGCCGGCATGCATGCGACGGAAATCGGGGGGCGTGGCCAAGCGGAAACCCAATGGATTCTGAGAAACCGCCGCATTTAAAAAAAATGTGTCGCGGGACACGCGCTTACCTTCACCAAGTATAGGATCGTGAACTCTGGCGGACTTCAGCGCAGCAGCGACACCTGGTGGACGTCAGAGGAACTGCCTTAGTGAATCGCCGGAAGACCCGAATCCACCGCAGAGAACAAGCTGCTGGATCGCAAATGGACCGGGTAAGTAAATCTGCCCCAATGTGACTATATAAAAGTGTATATTCCAACAATCAAACACATGGATAAGAAAGTGGACACAATCCAGTAGAATGAACTTTCTTACACTGTTACACCCGACTGGAGAAATTTCTTACTAAGCATCTTTATCCTGATATAGGGGACACTCCTTTATTCAGCAGAGGAATAGATTCCGGTCCAGGAGTGGAAGCCGAGGAAAGTGGAGGGTTCTGCATATTGAAATCTCCTAATTCCCATCCTGCACATTAGATTCTCATCAATCACATAACGACTTATATTGGACAATTATTGCCGTGTTATCTGCCATTTATATCTAAGGATAGAAAATGAATGTAGTAAATATTCCAAATTAAATACTAGAATATAAATCCATATATCACAGTCCTGCTGCTACTAACAACATACACAAAGTTACGATTACACATCTCTCCAGGGACAATACATAACACTGGCTGCAGAGAGCACAGAGCACAGCAGTGTGAGGTCTGATTACACATCTCTCCAGGCATAATACATAACACTGGCTGCAGAGAGCACAGAGCACAGCAGTGTGAGGTCTGATTACACATCTCTTCAGGGACAATACATAACACTGGCTGCAGAGAGTACAGCAGTGTGAGGTCTGATTACACATCTCTCCAGGGACGATACATAACACTGGCTGCAGAGAGCACAGAGCACAGCAGTGTGAGGTCTGATTACACATCTCTCCAGGGACAATACATAACACTGGCTGCAGAGAGCACAGAGCACAGCAGTGTGAGGTCTGATTACACATCTCTCCAGGGACAGTACATAACACTGGCTGCAGAGAGCACAGAGCACAGCAGTGTGAGGTCTGATTACACATCTCTCCAGGACAATACATAACACTGGCTGCAGAGAGCACAGCAGTGTGAGGTCTGATTACACATCTCTCCAGGAACAATACGTAACACTGGCTGCAGAGAGCACAGAGCACAGCAGTGTGAGGTCTGATTACACATCTCTCCAGGGACAATACATAACACTGGCTGCAGAGAGCACAGAGCACAGCAGTGTGAGGTCTGATTACACATCTCTCCAGGGACAATACATAACACTGGCTGCAGAGAGCACAGAGCACAGCAGTGTGAGGAATGATTACACATCTCTCCAGGGACAATACATAACACTGGCTGCAGAGAGCACAGAGCACAGCAGTGTGAGATCTGATTACACATCTCTCCAGGGACAATACATAACAATGGCTGCAGAGAGCACAGAGCACAGCAGTGTGAGGTCTGATTACACATCTCTCCAGGGACAATACATAACACTGGCTGCAGAGAGCACAGAGCACAGCAGTGTGAGGTCTGATTACAAATATCTCCCGGGACAACACATAACACTGGCTGCAGAGAGCACAGAGCACAGCAGTGTGAGGTCTGATTACACATGTCTCTAGGGACAATACATAACACTGGCTGCAGAGAGCACAGAGCACAGCAGTGTGACTTCTGATTGCACATTTCTCCAGGGACAATACAGAACACTGGCTGCGGAGAGCACAGAACACAGCAGTGTGAGGTCTGATTACACATCTCTTCAGGGACAATACATAACACTGGCTGCAGAGAGCACAGAGCACAGCAGTGTGAGGTCTGATTGCACATATCTCCAGGGACAATACATAACACTGGCTGCAGAGAGCACAGAGCACAGCAGTGTGAGGTCTGATTACACATCTCTCCAGGGACAATACACAACACTGGCTGCAGAGAGCACAGAGCACAGCCGTGTGAGGTCTGATAAATCCATATATCACAGTCCTGCTGCTACTAAAAGCATACACAAAGGTCTGATTACACATCTCTCCAGGGACAATACATAACACTGGCTGCAGTCTCTATGCTCACCCCTGCTGACAGGTTCCCTTTATACAGTTAGAATGTGATATTTTGTTACTGCTGCCTCTGACCTGCACTGATCGGCTTCGGTGTGACCTTAATATGAGGAATCTTACAGAAATGATTAGTAAGGGAATCTGCAAGGACTCGGTAGTTGAGTAATTAACCACTGCTGTCAGACGATGGGATTTGTGTGTATTTTTGTTTAGCTACGAGGCGTTTTCTGGCGTTTGGGGTCCTTTTTGTGCTGATTTTACGGGAACTCTGGGGAATTGAGTCTATTTCTTTATGATTTGGGTTGTGGGAGTGGAGTGTTTGGATGGGATATTTCCCACAGCGAGGTCTGAATTACGACCTCGGAGATGTGCAACAATAGAGAGGATTTGGAAACATTTTGCTGAGTGTACAATCAACTTTTTATTAAAAAAAGATTTCAAAATGAAACATTTTTGTCTAAAAAATTATTAACTTATATCATCGGGGTGGGGCTGGCCATATAGAAAGTCAGCCAAGTGCATGATGGGCCGGTATGGGCCTGATAATGTGCCAACAGAAGTAACGGAGGTGATCTGGATAGTGGCACCAGAATCTTATCAGAAAGACTATAGTCAGTAAATTTAAAAAAAATTCTAATTTTCTATCCATGGTGTAATTTGGTTTAGATAATTATAACAGCATTGCAGTGATTTTTTTCCCCCTCCCCTAGTTTATGGACTCTATCTATCGGGTCAAAGGTAGATGAGGACAGGCCTGGGGTCACAGTGTCACTTCATTTTTGCTTCAGTAAAAAAAAGATAAAATCTTTGTGTATCTCCTGTGGCTGTGAGACCTGTAGTGACATCATCACAGGTCCTTCAGCCAAGGGAAAAATAACATGGTGGATATGCAATGTCCCCACTGAGGTCCACAGCAGGTGAGGGCAGCAGAAACGTGAACCCAGAGTTGCTGGCTATGATGGGTGGCTAGGCTGTACCGTCTTTCTGAGTGGATTTGTTATTGCTATTTATGCCTAAATTAAGAATCTTTTTGGACCGAGGATCCTGGCTGGACCGTCAATTGTTTGCTATGGCTAGGCTGTAGGTGGCACTGAAGCCTTGGGTTTTGTAGTTAGGCATTTTCCGCACCTGCAAGGTGAAGCAAGAAGAGTTGGTGGACGCAGGTGTGGAAGGTAAGAGGGAGGCCTGTGACGGTAGGCCATGGACACACAATGAGGAGCGGAGCTGCCGATAACTCCTTCCCTTGAGGCAAGGAGGGCTGGAGATTGGTTGACTGCAGTCATAATGAATGCCGGTGGCTTGCAGGAACATCAGCGTGGACTAGTGTTCAGCTTCACTAGGAAGATCTCCTATGGAGCCAGATGGACTCTTCTTCATCAGCAGCATAGCAGCAATCTCTTTTAGAAGATGAGGGCACAATTATTATTGCTTCCTAGGTCACCAATATGTCTTGCCCAAGCCCTGCTGAATGCAAAATCATAGTATCTTAGACTGTGCAGGAGAATATAGTTATAAGGAATAATCACACTGTCCTCCCAGCAGGCAGTGAATTGCTTTAGCTGCCCATGTGATGGACAGGAGGCTGCACTGAGGGGAGATAAGAGTCTCTCACATTGTGCAACAAGGAAAGAAGTCAAAGACAAACGCCCGAACAGCTGGTATGACAAAGAGTGCAAATCCCTACGGAAGGTCCTCCGAACGGCCTCCGACAAGAAACGCAGAGACCCAAATAATGCCAACCTGAGGAAAACCTACAACAGCATCCAACACCAATACAAGTCCATACGCCGGAAAAAGAAATACAACTACATCTCCACCAAGCTCACCCAGCTCCAAGATGCCCTCCAGGACAACTCATTCTGGGAACTATGGCACCACATGGGCAGTGAGGGGAAGGAAAGCAACCTCCGTATCCAGAATGGCAACATCTGGCACCAAAACTTCAAGGATCTCTACAAAGATATCCCAACAGAGGAACTAAACAAAGAACAGATCAAAACAAAACTAGAAGCCCATGAGGAAAAAATCTAAGTCTTCCAAAACCTCTAGATGCCCCAATAACCCTACAGGAGGTAACAGAGAGCATCTCCTCCATAAGATGTAAAAAAGCTGGTGGCTCCGATGGCATCCCACCAGAGAGGATAAGATATGTCCTCCTGAAACACAGGACGCAATAGCCAAACTGTTCAACAGTGTGCTAAGTGCCGACCCCCACAGACCCGGAACCAAGACCTCATAACCCCCATACACAAGAGCGGAGAAAAGTACGACCCCTCCAACTACAGAGGGATCTCCAGCTTCCTCGCCCAGCACAATGTCCTCAGCAAGAGCCAAGTAGAATTCATGCCAAACCATCGCACCACTGACCACCTCTATACCCCCACAGCCTCATCCAGGACCAAGTCCACAGGCAAAGCAGGGAAGGATATACGCCAGTCAGGTCTCTTCCTGAAGCTGCTGGAGAGTGGAATTGGTGGGAAAACCTACGATGTCATCAAGAGCTCCTACACCGAGAACATCCGCAGCGTGAAGGTAAATGGAAGGAGAACGGCCTATTTCCAGCAGAGACAAGGGGTCAGACAGCGCTGCAGCCTAAGCCCAACGCTCTTCGACATCTACATCAATGAGTGGCTGGATTTCTCTCCTTCGTGCTAAACAGCTGCCCACTGACTGACAAGTACCTACCTGGGACTGGAAATCCACCAATCAGGAAGCTTCAAGCCATCCAGGTGCTCAGAGACAAGACCTGCAGAAACTTCCATGCAGTCAGGGGACGATTGTACAGACTTAAAGGGAACCCGGACGAGGGTGCACAGCTACGCGGAGCTGCGCGCCGAAGATGGGTGAGTAGGAGGGGTAAGGTGGCTACCGGGGCGTGGAGTAGCCGCCTCGTGTAACCTCAGATGCGGCTACTCCACGCCCCAGTAGCCGCATAAGTAAATTTGAATATATATCTAATAAAAGTTATCAAAAAAGTGCGGGGACGTGAGGATTAGCCCTTAAAAGAGCTATCCTCACGTCCCAATGATCCACCTACCACCCAATCTACCTTTATAGGTAGATTTGTGGTGGTAGGTGCACTTTAAACCTCCGCTGACAGCCTGGACAAAAAATTTTGACAGCATCATTTCCCCCATCCTTCTGTATGGCAGAGAGGTCTGGGGCCCACACAAATTTACCAAGACTGGTCAAGGTGCGACTCTAGTCCAACCAAAATATTTCACCTGGATTTATGCAAATACTTTCTCCACGTCCATCGGAGCAGCTCAAAGAGCAACTGTAGAGGAGAACAGGGCAGATTCCCCTTACATATTACAGTCCAGAAGAGGGCGCTATCATTCCTGGCAGATAGATAGATAGATAGATAGGAGATAGATAGATAGATAGGAGATAGATAGATAGATAGATAGGTAGGAGATAGATAGATAGATAGATAGATAGATAGATAGATAGATAGATAGGAGATAGATAGATAGATAGATAGGAGATAGATAGATAGATAGATAGATAGATAGATAGATAGATATGAGATAGATAGATAGATAGATAGATAGGAGATAGATAGATAGGAGATAGATAGATAGATAGATAGATAGATAGATAGGAGATAGATAGATAGGAGATAGATAGATAGATAGATAGATAGATAGATAGATACTTCAGGAAAATGAAGACAGCACACCGGTGTGGTTAAAGGGTGGGTGCAGGCACAATAGGATCAGGCCTCAGATCCCTTGATGATGCAATGAAGGAAAATAGGCAGCACTCCAAGGATAACGTGAAAAAAAGTGATTTCTTTTATTCCATGCTTTTGTAGGGTACAACAAAGTACAGCGACGTTTCGGCTCACTTGGAGCCTTTCTCAAGCCAAATAACAAGAGTGAACATCTCATATATATATCAAACAAAAGTGATCACATGATACGATGGTTCCCACCCCCCATAATTAGCATATTGTGTCGTAAAACATTATCATAAATGAATAAGAATAAAAACAGTATATATTTCATAAATGTGAAGGCAGTTAAAGTGCAAATGCAAGAGTAATATGTTTAGCAGCTGATTTGTGACACCGATGTGCATTGTGTCAGTAAAGTGCTGAATGTGCAAAGTGAACCAAATTGTGCCAAACAATTATCCTAAAAAAGATTAAAAACAAACTGGGATGTCTCACCACCACATCCACAAGCTGGAGAAAAAAGCCGATCACTATCCGGTTGACAAAAATACCGCGCGCCAGAGTGTATCAGGGCCTGGCACGCATTGGTGGAACGCAAGCCGAACGGCACCCTAGTGCGCATGTCCGGAATCCTGTCCGGAATCGTCATGTTGTCAGGGAGACTGTTGACGTCACTTGTACACAGTTCAGTCATCCCTGATCGAAGTACAGTGTGCCTAAGTGCGGACACATTAATCCAAGATAGTTACTGGCACAACGGCAAGTATATCTGAGAAAATAAGCAATATATTGTATTAAGGGAGAGCGGATATTGTATTAACCCTAACTGGTAGGGAAGAATTATTTATATTTATTAATTCCCCAAAGCCCGAACGGGCCTGTCAGGGATGAACAAAGAAATAACCGCTGTATTTAATCCCCTATGTAGAGACCTGTCGTTGGCCTATATTGTAACTATATGTGAAGAAAATGCTCAGGTGCCAATGCTTGGAGGGGAAAGACTGGCATGTTGTTGTCAAAAAATGGTTAGGATCAGGCATAGAAAGAGCAGCAGAATGTGGAGTGGACTGGTGAGAGTTATCCCGTTATGGCTTTCCTGATGTTCATGTAATCTGTAATGACAGAAAAACAATGTTTAGAGAATTGAAGTAGTATAAATATGCAAATTATGTCAAGTAGTTCTTGTTATTATAACACTACACCTCATATGAGGGAACAGGTGAGGGGACAAATACAAGGCCACACATACAATGCTTACATTAAACGCCACTCAATTTAAAATCCACATTAAGTCCATTAGGACGTAAAGTATTCAGAGTATGAATCCATCGTAATTCTTTGATTTTGAGTATTTTTTCTCTATCCCCACCTCTACGTAACGGAGGCACATGGTCGATTAACTGGAATCTGAGATCTCTTTCAGAGTGTCCAGCTTCAAAAAAATGTTTGGATACAGGTAGATCGCGTCTGTTACAGCGTATTGTATATCGGTGCTGGTTAAATCTCGTTTTGAATTCGAGAGTAGTCTCTCCAATATACAATAACCCACATGGACAGTTGAGCATGTATATGACATAGGAACTGTCACAATTGAGATAATGTTTGATATGGTACTGTACATTATTGTGCAAGAATGTGCCCCCCCTATTCATTTGCTTACAGTTAATGCAGTTGCGACATGGAAATGAACCTTTATTGAGTTGTCCAAAAATCCCTGTTTGTTTGGTTGATCGCATAGAGCCAACATCGGCTTTAACTATGCGATCTCTGATAGATTGTGCTCTGCGGTAAGAAAACAATGGGGGGTTCTTGAATTCAGGGGCACAGCATGGACCACCTGTTAATTTGGACCAGTGTTTACGTATAGTGCTACAGATGGAATTACTGTATACACTATACGTAGACACAAATGGTATGCGGACAAGCTCCGGTTTGCGTGTTGTGGGGGCCAGGGTAGCGGTCCTGTCAATGTGTTGTACTTTATCAAGATTTTTGTTAATGATACTACGGGGGTAACCTCGTTGTGTAAATTTCTTAGTCATGTTGCTTAAATTACTGTTCACTTTGAGTGGATCGCTGGTGATGCGTTTAACTCTTAGAAATTGACTATATGGTAGCGATTTCACCATAGCTCGTGGGTGGTGACTTTCATATTTCAACAGAGTATTTCTGTCGGTAGGTTTTATAAAGATGTCAGTTTCAAGTGTTGAAGTGCCGAAACGTCGCTGTACTTTGTTGTACCCTACAAAAGCATGGAATAAAAGAAATCACTTTTTTTCACGTTATCCTTGGAGTGCTGCCTATTTTCCTTCATTAGATAGATAGATAGATAGGAGATAGATAGATAGATAGATAGATAGGAGATAGATGATAGATAGATAGATAGATAGATAGATAGATAGATAGATAGATAGGAGATAGATAGATAGGAGATAGATAGATAGATAGATAGATAGATAGGAGATAGATAGATAGGAGATAGATAGATAGGAGATAGATAGGAGATAGATAGATGATAGATGGATAGATAGATAGATAGATAGATAGATAGATATGAGATACATAGATAGATATATATGAGATAGATAGATAGATATGATATAGATAGAGAGATATGAGATAGATAGATAGATAGATAGATAGATAGATAGATAGATAGATAGGAGATAGATAGATAGATAGATAGGAGATAGATAGATAGATAGATAGATAGATATGAGATAGATAGATAGATAGATAGATAGATAGATAGGAGATAGATAGATAGGAGATAGATAGATAGATAGATAGATAGATAGGAGATAGATAGATAGGAGATAGATAGGAGATAGATAGATAGGAGATAGATAGATAGATAGATAGATAGGAGATAGATAGATAGATAGATAGATAGATAGATAGGAGATAGATGATAGATAGATAGATAGATAGGAGATAGATAGATAGGAGATAGATAGATAGATAGATAGATAGGAGATAGATAGATAGATAGATAGATAGATAGATAGATAGATAGGAGATAGATAGATAGGAGATAGATAGGAGATAGATAGATGATAGATGGATAGATAGATAGATAGATAGATAGATAGATAGATAGATAGATAGATAGATAGATATGAGATACATAGATAGATAGATATATATGAGATAGATAGATAGATATGATATAGATAGAGAGATATGAGATAGATAGATAGATAGATAGATAGATAGATAGATAGATAGGAGATAGATAGATAGATAGATAGGAGATAGATAGATAGATAGATAGATAGATAGATAGATAGATAGGAGATAGATAGATAGATAGATAGATATGAGATATATAGATAGATAGATAGATAGATAGATAGATAGATAGGAGATAGATAGATAGATAGATAGATAGATATGAGATAGATAGGAGATAGATAGATAGATAGATAGATAGATAGATAGATATGAGATAGATAGATAGATAAATATGAGATAGATAGATAGATAGATAGATAGATAGATAGATAGATATGAGATATATAGATAGATAGATAGATAGATAGATATGAGATAGATGGATAGATAGATAGATATGAGATAGATAGATAGATAAATAGATAGATAGATAGGAGATAGATAGATAGATAGATAGATAGATATGAGATAGATAGATAGATAGATAGATAGATATGAGATAGATAGATAGATATGAGATAGATAGATAGATAGATAGATAGATAGATATGAGATAGATAGATATGAGATAGATAGATAGATAGATATGAGATAGATAGATAGATAGATAGATAGGAGATAGATAGATAGGAGATAGATAGATAGGAGATAGATAGATAGATAGATAGATAGGAGATAGATAGATAGATAGATAGATAGATAGGAGATAGATAGATAGATAGGAGATAGATAGGAGATAGATAGATGATAGATGGATAGATAGATAGATAGATAGATAGATAGATAGATAGATATATATGAGATACATAGATAGATAGATATATATGAGATAGATAGATATGATATAGATAGAGAGATATGAGATAGATAGATAGATAGATAGATATGAGATAGATAGATATGAGATAGATAGATAGATAGATAGATATGAGATAGATAGATAGATAGATAGATAGATAGATAGGAGATAGATAGATAGATAGATAGATAGGAGATAGATAGATAGGAGAAAGATACATATGAGATAGATAGATAGATAGATAGGAGATAGATAGATAGATAGATAGATAGATAGGAGATAGATAGATGATAGATAGATAGATATGAGATACATAGATAGATAGATAGATAGATAGATAGGAGATAGATAGATAGGAGATAGATAGATGATAGATGTATAGATAGATAGATAGATAGATAGATAGATAGATAGATAGATATGAGATACATAGATAGATAGATAGATAGATAGATAGATAGATAGATAGATAGATAGATAGATAGGAGATAGATAGATAGGAGATAGATAGATGATAGATGGATAGATAGATAGATAGATAGATAGATAGATAGATAGATAGATAGATAGATATGAGATACATAGATACATAGATAGATAGATAGATAGATAGATAGATAGAAGATAGATAGATATGAGATAGATAGATAGATAGATAGATAGATATGAGATACATAGATAGATAGATAGATAGATAGATAGATATGAGATAGATAGATAGATAGATAGATATGAGATAGATAGATAGATGAGATAGATAGATATGAGATAGATAGAGAGATATGAGATAGATAGATAGATAGATAGATAGATAGATGATGGATAATAGTAATAATTCTTAGAATTCTCTGTGGTTCTGTATCAGCTCTTGGTTCCTGTATTGTTGCAGTGACATCTAGAGGACATTTGTAGAACTGCTGCTATAGACTGATATGTGCAGTATAGAAGTTATGGAGAACCTTCCATGTGAGCTGTACAGTATATCAGACATACAGGGACAATGGGATATTGTTCTGTGGATAGAAATCTTCTCAGTGACAGTCCGGGTCTGGTAACATCTACGACAATTGGCGCTCGCTCTCATCTTGTATCATCTCGTCCAGCAGGTCAGCCTGGTGCCAGTCAGCTGCCAGAAAGCCCCATCCATATCCATCTCCTATAGACATTACTTTATTATCCCCAACCTAATGGGACTGTCCTAATAGAGAAGTTATATGTGACCTGAGATATCGCTCTATTATATCTATTTATACATCTCTCATATCTCTTCATCTGTCTGACATCTTTCTTTCTTATTTACATTGATGTAATCCTTATACTATGCCGTATTCTCGCTCTCCTGGAATATATTCAGATTTAATTGTCCTTTTTCAGCATTTGGCGGATGTTTCTGTGCACAGTTGTTCTTCTAGATGAATCTGGCGTCTGTATCCGTGGTGCTGGTGCGTCCTCGGCGGATGATCATTTATTATCTGGCACATCCTATGACAGCGCGTCTGTGCAGTAAACAAGGTGCTCGCTGAAAAACACTTATAAATAGCTGCCGGTACCTGAGACCCCGCCGTCCCATCATGCACTGGGCTACTCTGCTTCCTTACCTTGTCTGAACAGCATCTTAAAGGGAATCAATCGCTCTTTCCGGAAGCCGTAACTTTTTAAATTTTTGTTTACATTGGGGATAATTGTCTTAATGTGGCGCAGGTGATGAACGTATTGCGCAAATTTGATTTGATTGAGGTCACCGAACAGAAGAAGAAGAGTCAACAGTGAAATGAGGCTGCGAGGTAGAGGCATGACAGAGGGACACCAGTGGAGCGAAGCCAACGCACTGGGCGCACCATCGCCATGAAAAAATAGAAAAGTGGTAAAGTGATACAAAAATCACAATAGAGAATAGAACCTCTCAGATCTATCAGTAACCAATTAAATTATAATATAAACATAGCCCCCCCCCATAAAAAGTTGTATATTGACCGTATAATAAATTATTAGATAAATAGGGTCCCTTATAGTCCCTTATAGTGAATTATATTATATACTTAGTACTTAAGAGGTGCTATCATATATATAAAGGGGGGCACAGTGTTGTCAGATGTGTTCATTGGAATATATATTATTTAGGAGCATAGTGTTGTTAAGCAGGGGGACACTACAATGGAACTGAATGGGGATAATTTACTTACCCGGTCCTGTCGCGATCCAGCGGCGCGTTCTCCGATGAGGATTAGGGGTCTTCCGGCGATTCACTAAGTTTGTGCGCCCGATGTCCACCAGGTGTCGCTGCTGCGCCGAGGTACGCCGGAGTTCACCATCCTATTTCTTGGTGCAGGTAAGTCTGTGTCAAGCGACACTTTTTTTTTAAATTTAAATAGCGAGATTTTTCCGAATCCATCGGGTTTTCTGACGGCCACGCCCCCCCATCTGTTTTTCGTTGCATTCATGCCGGCGCCGATCCGACACAATCCGATCGTGTGCGCCAAAATCCTGGGGCAATTCGGCACAATTCGGAAAAATTTGGGAAACAAATGCAATTCGGATCCTTAGTAAATGTGCCCCAAAGTGGTACTTTTAGGAGCACAGTGTGGAAAGGTGTTGTTGGTGAATACAGAAACAACAAGTCACTGCTGAGAGAAGTCACAAGGAAGTTATGGACCCGAAAAGGGAAGAGTGTCTCTTGCGAGTTATAAGATGACTAATAATCCTGTGTCTGATCACTGCTGCAGTCACTGTAGTTACAAAATGTGCTTGTATGGGGCCTTGGAATTGCTGATGACAAGGGGTATTACTAAATTTGGGTAGATATTTATACAAAGCGTAATCATTGGGGGCTGCTGTTGGAAGGGGAAGATGTGCGGGTCAGAAAATAAAGGGTCATGATATATGGAGTGCGGCCGCTTCTCCTACATTATCCGATGATTGCCTGGGGTCAGTTCCTTAGGGTCAGGCAGAACATGTGACCTTTCCTATACATTTCCTGTGACTATAGAGCGCAGGTTAAAGGACGACTCAGTCTCCATGTCTGGGGTCACACAGCACGAGTTCCACATCCCTCTGATTAGATCACAATGGTATTTATAGAAATATAATGGTTGTAACTGGAGGAAAGTAACTAGACAGATGCAGACCGCGGGGTCAGGCGGCCGCGCACCCTATGATGTCATCAGTAATAAGACATTAGGATCGTTAGAGCTGGAGAATTGATTGGTCACAGAAATGGGAACGACAATGGAAAGAAGTTGAATGGAGAGATAATGAATGAGGATGAATAGATAGAAAGAAATATCTATTTAATAATCGTAATATCTCAGAATTCCCCATAAAAAAATTATTATTAAACTAAAATTAAAATGTAATAAACTACAAAAGATGCTGGAGAAATATCTGGATATGTTTCTTTTTGTGCATATTAGAATACATATCATAGACTGTAAGCTCCTGTGTCACCTCCTCATCCTCATAGACTGTAAGCTCTTGTGTCACCCCCTCATCCTCATAGACTGTAAGCTCTTGTGTCACCCCCTCATCCTCATAGACTGTAAGCTCTTGTGTCACCCCCTCATCCTCATAGACTGTAAGCTCTTGTGTCCCCCTCATCCTCATAGACTGTAAGCTCTTGTGTCACCCCCTCATCCTCATAGACTGTAAGCTCCTGTGTCACCTCCTCATCCTCATAGACTGTAAGCTCTTGTGTCACCCCCTCATCCTCATAGACTGTAAGCTCCTGTGTCACCCCCTCATCCTCATAGACTGTAAGCTCCTGTGTCACCTCCTCATCCTCATAGACAGTAAGCTCTTGTGTCACCCCCTCATCCTCATAGACTGTAAGCTCTTGTGTCACCTCCTCATCCTCATAGACTGTAAGCTCTTGTGTCCACCCTCATCCTCATAGACTGTAAGCTCTTGTGTCACCTCCTCATCCTCATAGACTGTAAGCTCTTGTGTCACCCCCTCATCCTCATAGACTGTAAGCTCTTGTGCCCCCCCCTCATCCTCACAGACTGTAAGCTCTTGTGTTACCCTCTCATCCTCATAGACTGTAAGCTCTTGTGTCCCCCCCCCCTCATCCTCATAGACTGTTAGCTCTTGTGTCACCTCCTCATCCTCATAGACTGTAAGCTCTTGTGCCCCCCCCCCTCATCCTCATAGACTGTAAGCTCTTGTGTCACCCCCTCATCCTCATAGACTGTAAGCTCTTGTGTCACCCCCTCATCCTCATAGACTGTAAGCTCTTGTGTCACCCCCTCATCCTCATAGACTGTAAGCTCTTGTGTCACCCCTCATCCTCATAGTCTGTAAGCTCTTGTGTCACCTCCTCATCCTTATAGACTGTAAGCTCTTGTGTCACCCCTCATCCTCATAGACTGTAAGCTCTTGTGTCACCCCCTCATCCTCATAGACTGTAAGCTCTTGTGTCACCCCCTCATCCTCATAGACTGTAAGCTCTTGTGTCACCCCCTCATCCTCATAGACTGTAAGCTCTTGTGTCACCCCCTCATCCTTATAGACTGTAAGCTCTTGTGTCACCCCCTCATCCTCATAGACTGTAAGCTCTTGTGTCACCTCCTCATCCTCATAGACTGTAAGCTCTTGTGTCACACCCTCATCCTCATAGACTGTAAGCTCTTGTGTCACCCCTTCATCCTCATAGACTGTAAGCTCTTGTGTCACCCCTCATCCTCATAGACTGTAAGCTCCTGTGTCACCTCCTCATCCTCATAGACTGTAAGCTCTTGTGTCACCCCCTCATCCTCATAGACTGTAAGCTCTTGTGTCACCCCTCATCCTCATAGACTGTAAGCTCCTGTGTCACCTCCTCATCCTCATAGACTGTAAGCTCTTGTGTCACCCCCTCATCCTCATAGACTGTAAGCTCTTGTGTCACCCCTCATCCTCATAGACTGTAAGCTCTTGTGTCACCCCCTCATCCTCATAGACTGTAAGCTCTTGTGTCCACCCTCATCCTCATAGACTGTAAGCTCTTGTGTCACCTCCTCATCCTCATAGACTGTAAGCTCTTGTGTCACCCCCTCATCCTCATAGACTGTAAGCTCTTGTGCCCCCCCCTCATCCTCACAGACTGTAAGCTCTTGTGTCACCCTCTCATCCTCATAGACTGTAAGCTCTTGTGTCCCCCCCCCCTCATCCTCATAGACTGTTAGCTCTTGTGTCACCTCCTCATCCTCATAGACTGTAAGCTCTTGTGCCCCCCCCTCATCCTCATAGACTGTAAGCTCTTGTGTCACCCCCTCATCCTCATAGACTGTAAGCTCTTGTGTCACCCCCTCATCCTCATAGACTGTAAGCTCTTGTGTCACCCCCTCATCCTCATAGACTGTAAGCTCTTGTGTCCCCCTCATCCTCATAGACTGTAAGCTCTTGTGTCCCCCCTCATCCTCATAGTCTCTAAGCTCTTGTGATCAGGGCCCTCCCTCCATATGACTGTTTGTACTGTGATGTAATATTATATTTGTGTATGTCCCCTATGATTTGTAACGCTATGGAATATGATGCAGCTATAGAAATACTGATTATTATTATTATACAGACCTCAACACAATTTTAAAAACTGACTTCTACATCAGATTTTGCTCCCAGAAAGTGTAATAGCGATGATGATGATGATGACAATGACAAGCACTTCCAATATATTGTTCACTGCTACATCCAAATCCAAAATCCTCTCACTAGGAAGGTGGTGGGGGTGGCGGGGGGGGTCGAGATTTTTGGTGACACAGATTCTGATTTGATTGCAAGAAAACAATAGCGGTGTATAATAATCCAGCGCCAATATCATAGAGCAAAGCCCTTGTAACGCTGGATTACGTAACAGCAGAGCCCGTCCTGGAAATAATCCCTACCCTGGACCTCACATGCCCCCGGGCACTGCCCCTGCCAACAAATCAGTCACCGAGGTGCAAGAAGAAAAGGTTACAATGTCAGAGCTGCGACTGATACATTGTAACAACTGCAACATTGTAACAACATCTTGTTTTGTAAATAGAATATTCCATATTTGGAGACAGAAATGTTAATATGAATCTGAGCATTAACCTCTGTGACGCTGATGATTTATGTACGAGGGGGGCGTCCGGTGAGATCTGATGTCATGTCTATGGAGGGCGAGCGGCGCGGCGGCGGTACAATGAGTCAGTGGCGCTTTATGTCTTTTATCTCAAGCAATAAACACAAGTCTCGAAACTTGGTCTGAGAGCTGGAAATGGAACCGGCTTCAAGATAAGGAGCAGAGGAGGCTGCGGCCCCCCAAATCCGATTATGGCAAAGGATAATCCTCCAGGCGATATCACACTATAAACATATTGAAGCCTCTGGATTGTCATTTCGGAGAGATGAGGACAGGCTCAGGACTCCATTAATATAGATCCTCACACATGATGGTCTCTATGGCGGCTGATAAACAACAACATGGACCCTGATTCCCACCCAAGTCCGAGGATTACTTCCTCCTCCATTATCAGGAATAGAAGGTTTCGGAATATAAGATGAGGCCTGATGAAGGCTGCGAGGAGGCGGCACACTGGGGCAGATTTACTAATCCTAAAACACATTCAATGTAAATCAAAGGGGCTTTCCAGTTTATTGATAACAATGGGGCTCATTTACTAAGGGTACAAACGCCGCACTTTCGTCGGGTTTCCCGAACATTTCCATTTTGCGGCGAATTGCCCCAGGATTTTGACACACGCGATCGGATTTTGGCGCATCTGCGCCGGCGTGCACGTGACAGAAATTGGGGGGCGTGGCCGCCGGACAACCTGACGGATTAGGACAAACCGCAGAATTTAAAACAGGTTTTGTGTCGCAAGATCAGCACTTACATGCACCGGGACGAAGAAGGTGAACTCCGGCGGACCTCGGCGAGGCAGCGACACCTGCAGGAACTCGGACGCACGACCTTAGTGAATTGCGCCGGACCCGAATCCTCGTCGGATAACGCACCGCGGGATCGCAACAGGACAGGTAAGTAAATCTGCCCCATTAGATCAGATTGCTGGGGTCTCACGCTCAGGATTCTCTCTGATTATACAGCTTCCCACTGGATCTGGTGCTGGGAAGATCATAAACACTGGACATGGAAGATCCTTCCTTCTGTCCTTCCAAAGATCCTTTCTTCCTTATATCCTTCCTTGCATCAGTTCTTCTCTCCTCTCTTCCCCTTTTTCCTTATGTACTTCCTTCCTTTTTCCTTCCTTGCTAACTTTTATGTTTCATCCAAAGAAGCTTTACTGGCAGGACCAAAAAGAATTTAGCATTGCCAAAGCTTTATAAAATATGGGATTGTAGGAAATAAGGTGGGGTACAGGGTCATGAGCTTTAATCCTTCCTCTCTGGGAATTTTTTTCTATCTTCTTTCTTTGCATTCATTTTGATAAGTTTCTTCCTTCCATCTTATTGTTCTGTTTATTTCTTTAGTCTACTTTCTTTCTTCTTCTTACTTCCTTCCTTCCTTCCTGCCTCCCTCCCTTCCTCCCTCCCTCCCTCCCTCCCTTCCTCCCTTCCTTCCTTCCTTCCTTCCTTCCTTCCCTCCTTCCTTCCTTCCTTCCTTCCTTCCCCCCTTCCTTCCTTCCTTCCTCCCTTCCTTCCTTCCTTCCTTCCTTCCTTCCTTCCCTCCTTCCTTCCTTCCTTCCTTCCTTCCTTCCCCCCTTCCTTCCTTCCTTCCTGCCTCCCTCCCTTCCTCCCTCCCTTCCTCCCTTCCTTCCTTCCTTCCTTCCTTCCTTCCCTCCTTCCTTCCTTCCTTCCTTCCTTCCTTCCTCCCTTCCTTCCTTCCTTCCTTCCTTCCTTCCTTCTTTCCTTCCTTCCTTCCTTCTTTCCTTCCTTCTTCCCTTCCTTCCTTCTTTCCTTTCTCATTCCATGTATTCTTTTCTCCCTCATAGTTCTTTCAATTTGCTTTCTTTTTTCTTCCTACCTTTCTTTTTTCCTTCCTCTCTCATTTGCTTACTTTAGTCCTTCTTTCCTGTTGCTTATTTTTCCTCCACTTTTCCTATCTTCTCATGTTGATACTCCTGTTCTTCCTACCACATCCACTATTACATTCGGACACCTCCCATTACTTTATGATGTGCTGCTGTACTCACCTACATAATAATAGTCATAACCCTCTCTACATGTGACCTCAGAAATCCCAGCATCCTCGGAGTACACGCGCTCCGGCCATGTTGTAGAATATTTAATATGAATCATTCTCCATATTGTTACACTTGTGTCACATTCTTGAGTCGTTGTTGCTGTATTCTTCTGATTTCTGATTCTTCTGACATCGCTGAGGACCTGCCGTACATTTGGGAGCAGATTAATTCCCGGCTGCGTCACTGCTATTACAATAAAGGATCCGTCTATGACGATAGTGAGAGCCACACAAGGTGCCGGCACAGTCCCTATTAGTACAGTGGAGAAGGGATGGGGCTGTTTATGGCTCCTAGAGAAGCTTCATTGTATAGGAATGTTATAGGAATGGATTCTAACCATTTATTCCCTCTAGATCTTCCTACAGAAATAAACAATTCTTAGAAGAGCCGATAGACCAAAACATGTCCTCGGGATGGACGCAAGTCCTTGTATCATGTGTCGTATATTGGGGCACATTTACTTACCTGGTCTTGTCGCAATCCAGCGGTGCGTTCTCCGTTGAGGATTCGGGTCTGCCGGCGATTCACTAAGGTCATGTGCCCGATGTCCACTAGGTGTCGCTGCTGCGCTGAAGTCCGCCGAGGTTCGCTGGAGTTCACCATCCTATCCTGGGTGCAGGTAAGCGCGTGTCAAGTGACACATTTTTTTTTAAATACCGCAGTTTTTCCGAATCAGTCAGGTTTTCCGACGGCCACGCCCCCGATTTCCGTTGCATGCATGCCGGCGCTGATGCGCCACAATCCGATTGCGTGCGCCAAAAACCCGGTGCAATTTGGCGCAAACTGGTAATTTTCGGGAAACCCGACGAAATAGAGCGATTCGGGCACTTATTAAATGATCCCCATTGTATATAAAGTCTCCTGTATTTCTACTATATCTTCACCTACATTACTATTACATTATCGCTACTGCTACATGTTAGAAATAGAGAAAAGTCCAGCTCACCGAATAGCATTGAATTAGATCCCTTCTTAGTACTTCTACTACTCAATATAAACATCCAGTATGTTTCCCTGTACATAAGCTTTGCTCTATGTTGCCCAAGCTCTCGGCACTTATCACCGGTGCATGCGCAATAAGTGCCGAGAGCTCGGTGACATCACGGTTCTCGGCACCTGAAGGAGGGCGGGTAGAAAGACGGAGGCGTGAATAATTAACAGTCGGAAGGCATGGACAGACAGCTGAAGACATAGGGGTCGCACCAGAGGGCTCATTTACATATGTGAGTTAATCTTTTTTTAGCTAAACTAAAGATTGCTGCGCCACACCAAAGCATCTGTTGGCATCAGGATTATATAGACTACAGGGTGGTGCGCTCCATGATTTCATCCTACGAGCAGGGGTAGGTTTCCTTTAATATACATTCATTACTGTACATTTTATTAGTAACATAGAAATAGAAAAAGTTCACAGTTTGTAAACTGGAACAAACCTTACATTGTAGGTGCTCACTTCTGGGAAGATAAAGCCATGGACATGTAATGCCCCAGAGTTGGGTCATTGGGGCAGATTTACTTACCCGGTCCAGTCGCGATCCAGCGGCGCGTTCTCCAACGCTGATTCAGGTTCTGCAGGGATTCACTAAGATCGTGCGCTCGGATGTCCACTAGGTGTCGCTGTTGCGGCGAAGTCCGCCGGAGTCCACCCTCTCCGTCTTGGTGCATGTGAATGCTATTCTTGCGACACAATTTTTTTTTAAATTGTGCGTTTTTTCTGAATCTGTCGGGTTTCCCAAAGGCCACGCCCCCCAATTTATGTTGCGTGAAAGCCGGCGCCGATGCACCACAATCCGATTGTGTGCGCCAAAATCCCGGGGAAATTCAGCTCAAATAGAAAAAATTCGGGAAAAACGCGATTCGGACCTTTAGTAAATGTGGCCAATTATCTAAATAAAGTCTGGAATTCCTGCTGGAGTGGACCAAATAGGACTGATCGCCCTTCTGAGTTTTGTAAATCAAAAATCTAGCTCCCTTGAACCTTCTAGAGGCTGAGGCTAAATTCCATAAATATATATTTGGCACTGGGCTTCAAGGTCTCTATTCTTTAGGGTCTTTACTGATCTTGTGCTGCTGATGCAGCAGAGCCCATCTGGCTCCCTGGTGACTGATGCAGCATAGCTGACCACATGTCCATGCTGAAGTACTTACTATTTGTTCCTACCACCAAAAGTACCACTTATTCCACAGCAGCTGGAATAGCCCTGTTGGCCATTAGAGAGGAATACTGCACAACCTGTTATTTGCAGTTGATTTGTTTGGCAGACCAGTCATATACTGTTCCAAGTGTCTGATGTCGGATAAAAGTAGTTGATGAACATCTAGTCTTATTCGGCTTTGTTTCACATCAGGAAACGCACCAAAATTTTGGTGCACTTTTCAGTGCTAAGCAGTGTGACTCCCATCCCCAACACTTTTGCTGGAGCCACTCCCTTTTTCTAATAGGCCACACCCCCTTATTTACTTCAAAAATTACATGGTACACCATTCTTTTGGTGCAACTTCCAATTATGAAGTTGGATAATATCTCCTCTGAATTTTGTAATTTATGATTTTTCTCCAGAATTTCTATTTATTTATTTATTTCTATATGCAAATCATACGCATTGATTGACACCTCTGTACCTTTTTAGAGCTACTAAAATTTGCACACCTAACCAATAAAAATAAGCCTTTAAAGGAAATCTATTTGATTTCATGCATTATGAACCAAACATACCTTGAAAATGCTGTAGCTACACTGATGCAGAAACATATCTTGTTTAATCTCTGAGCTGAGTAGTTTTGCTTAAAAAACTATTATAAAATTATGATAATGACATTTTTTTTTACTGAGATGGACCTTCTCCAATGCAATCCTTGTACATATGATCTTCTCTCAATACATATGTATATAATAGGCATTTCAGGATCTTTGAAGGTCCTCCAAAGGTCCTAAAACCACAGATAGAAAGCAGCAAAGGGACACATCCTCCATTCCCCAAGAAGCTGATTCTAGTACCATATGTAGGAAGTGATTCTAGACTTGTATATTCATACCCCTCGTGCCATATCATTATTTCCTGAAAGGAAGAAAGCTGGAAGGTTGTTACCAACATCTTTGAGAATTACACACTTATCTTTGGATGGGGACGTGTTCAAATCCTACAGCATCTTTAAATGATCCCAGACAGACCGGATGATTTTGAGTTCAGGGCTCTGCGGGAGCTTAATGATAACTTCCAGGAATTTTCTGAAAGAACTCAGCAGGAAGGTTGTTCCAGACATCTTGTAGAACTAAGCACAGATGTTCTGTGGATGTAGGTTTACCTGATCCTCTTCAATGTGCAGCACTGCGGAATCTGTGTGCGCTATAGAGTATAAATAAAGAATTATTATTAATATTTATATAAGGACAGATATGGATGCTGAGATCAAGGCTCTGTAGTTTCTAAAGTAACTCAGCAGGGAGGTTGTTCCAAACATCTTGGAGTCAATCTACTACTCTTTAGGAATTGAAGTTACAGAGATGTTTTCATAACTGTGGGATCCTCTATTATTTTAATGTGTATTTTGGATGATGCAGCTTCTTTCTGTAAGATTTCCATATATTAATTCTGTGAATGATTGAACTCTATTATTTGAGTATTTTTTTTTCCTTGTGCCGCTTTTCCTTCGGATATTTTATTTTATTTATGTTTGATGACTATAAAATAAAACTCTGAATTTTAAAGATGGAGCTTCATTTTAACAAAAAAAATCGTAGAACTTATGTAATATTAGGAAGTAATTCATGTCCTAAAAAATAATAAAACTAAAAATGTATTTATTATTTATTTATTATTATGTTTCAATAAGATTTCACAATGTCAAACGAATTCTCTCTACAAGATTTAATCTATTTCATATGAAAAATGTACATTTTCTGCCTGAAGAGATTGAATGTTATTATGTGATTTCTTGAATTTTAATTTTTAATCTTTGACTTTTCTTTTTTTTTTTTTTAACTCCTATTTCCAATTTTTTTTTTTTTTTTTTTATAGTTAATTAAAAAAAATCTCTTCAGGACTCGTCATGACCATTAGCAAGCTTCATTATTATCATCATCAAGCAAATCTCTTATCTGGAGACATTGGGGCACATTTACTTACCCGGCCCATTCGCGATCCAGCGGCGCGTTCTCTGCACAGGATTCGGGTCCGGCTGGGATTTAAGATGGTAGTTCCTCCGCCGTCCACCAGGTGGCGCTGCAGCGCCGAAAATAATCTTAACGCCCCGGAATGCACCATCCCATAGAAGGTGAAGGTGAGCGCTCCCCAAGCGACACATTTTCGGCATTTAAATGCGGCGGTTTTTCCGAATACGTCGGGTTTTCGTTCGGCCACGCCCCCCCCGATTTCTGTCGCGCGCATGCCGGCCCCGATGCGCCACAATCCGATCGCGTGCGCCAAAAACCCGGGGCAATTCATGTACAAGCGGCGCAAATCGGAAATATTCGGGTAACACGTCGGGAAAACGCGAATCGGGCCCTTAGTAAATGACCCCCATTTTATGAAGAATTTTGAAAAGAACGTGCAAAGCCCAACAGAAAACTGGTGCAAGGTCCTTAGTAAATGTGGTCCAATAAATGTATGACGTTACTGGTTTATTCATTTTTATATGTTTTCTGGAGAAAGACGGTGATTTAGAATTTTTTTTTTTTTTTCCATTTTCTTAAATATTTTTAAAACGTATATATATATTTTTTTGTTACTATTATTTTCGACCCACTGGGGTACTTAAAACTTAGTGGGGTCTGATCACTTATACAATATACTGCAATACTATACTACATACGTTTTGATTACTGTAGATTGTGAATATATAATGAGAAGAAACTCTCCTCTGTCTCTGCCAAAAACCGCAATACAAGATGCCGAATGACAGCAATCGGAAGCTGTCATGTCAACTGATTGGCGCTCACCGATGATGTCAGGGGGGCCGCGCCCATATGTAGCACTGTTAGGTCACTGAACTGCCTCGAGCGGTTCGAGAGACGTCGTGAAGGTGGTTAAACAAAATTTGTAAATATTTCAGTTTAATAAAAATAATGAGAAATAAAGCTTTAAGTCGATGACACCATCATCAGCCACATTGTTATTACTGGCTAATTCCCTCAATACATATAAATGTCATTATGATTTATTTTTTTAATTTTAGATTTTTTTTTTTTAGATTTTTCCTTTTTTTTTTCTTTTAATCGGTTGAAAAATAAAAACTATTCCTCGCCCTGTCGTCAGACGTCCTCGTCTAATGCCTATTATCTGTACTAGCTCTTGGGAGCTTCCTGTCGGTAGCGGGGCGGGGGCCTCTATATTAGAGGGTTATTTGTAGCCTCATTAGAGGAAGGTCCTCGTCATCACAGACGATCAATCAGTGGAGAAGCTTCTCCGCTTCATCCCCCACTAACAGACTCTCTAACACTTACATTTCTGTCAAACAAAGGTCAATAGATACATTTTGGAGCGGGTTACATTAACAATGGGCAGAGCGCGCACCGGGGGGGACGTTCTCCAGATCTCCGACACATAAATCTGACTTGTTGTATTGGACACTTGTGCTACTACCACATTCACTTCTAGAATTTATTGGAAACACGAAGCAAACACCTACGGGAAGAGGTTGTGTCACTTGTCAAACCCCCGAGTCCTCATCGAGATGTAAGAGGCACTTACCGATCTCCAAGGAAACCACCGAAACAACAAGAAGCCCTCGCTCTATCGTCTTCTCAGGTAGTTTGGGGGGCTTGTCCTTTAATATCTTTTTATGTCAAATCTGTATTAGGCTGCATTTACACTGCCGTATGGGGGACGTATATACGGCATATATACGTGACCATTGATGGCAATGGGTGCACGGCGCCCTACAGGAGCGGTACGGTGCAGCACATGCGCGGCATTGTACCGTTCTGTACCCCGGGAAGAGATAGGACATGACCCTGTGCACCATGTTCCTCTACGGAGAGCGTCGCTCATCCCCCTCCTCCTCTCCCCGGTGCTGATGTGTGTCTGCCATGCTAGCGTTTGCGTACTGTTGGGGCCAGATTAAGGTAGGTGGAGGCCCCTGGGCGCAAAATCTGGTGGGGGCCCCACACTGAATGTAGCCCAGACAGTGGTACAAATTACTATTCTAAATTATTTACTTGTTACCCTAGATGCCGGCCTGGCTGGCACAATGGCAGTGGTGTTAGGGTAGCTGTTGGCCTGTAAAGTGGTGGGGGCCCAGGGTAGTGTGCCCCGGGAGCCTTCCCCATTATCCGGCCCTGGAGGTGGGACAACAACATGTGACCCTAGAGCTAAGGGTGGCCAAAACTAAAAGGAAGGGGAAGAAGTCATCCTACAGAGAGTGGAGTGGTGGTGTGGTGGACAAAAAATGTTCAATATACAAAAGGGACTATCCATGTTGCCCATGATTTTTTAGGAAAACCAATCTTCTCCCACTCTTTTTCCTGATGAATTTAGTAAAGCGTGTCTCTCAATTTTGGTGGGAATGAAGAGGTTTCATCCTGTAGGAGGTCATTATAGGGTTACTCCCACAAAAAAAAGACTCTTAAATATACAGAATTTCACAGATATAATTCCAACCTGTCTCTATCAGTCCTGGCGTTTACAATTTTGGTTGTCCCTGGATACGACCGTAAATCTTCTGACTGTGGTCGGATTCTTCTCATTAATAGCTTCAGTTCTCTGCACACTGCAGTGCTCTCTGCCTCCTACCCCTCCCCCTGCATTACAAAACCAGCTCAGACGCAGGCACTTCTTGCCGGCAAGCATCAGCATGCAGAGACTAGCTACAGAACTTTATAGCAGGTGAAGGAGGCATATAGCAGAGCTGACTCTGTGTGTGTTATAGCTGAGATGTAGCACAGCTGAGCATGTCATTGTGTGTCAAATCCATCTCATGGATCTCATCATCTAGTAGAATGTTCAGAAGCTAAAAGTGTAGATAAACCCTGCACCCAGATAATCTAAGCACATTGTCAGCACACAGCATCTCACAGCGCAGAGGGATCATGAAGCGTCTTCTTAGAGAGTTCCCGCTGACACTCACAACACTGAGTGATAGGAGCTAAAACAGCAATAAAACTGATTAAAATAGTGAAATAAGGGGTTAAAGATATAGCAGAGCCGAAATTATTCATGTCAGATGTAGCAGAGCTGAGACTATTCACTTCTGATGTAGCAGAGCTGAGACTATTCACATCAGATGTAGCAGAGTTGAAGGTGTAGATATAAATAAGGGGTTAAAGATATAGCAGAGCCGAAATTATTCATGTCAGATGTAGCAGAGCTGAGACTATTCACATCAGATGTAGCAGAGCCGAGACTATTCACTTCAGATATAGCAGAGCCGAGACTATTCACATCAGATGTAGCAGAGCTGAGACTATTCACATCAGATGTAGCATAGCTGAGACTATTCACATCAGATGTAGCAGAGCTGAGACTATTCACATCAGATGTAGCAGAGCTGAGACTATTCACATCAGATGTAGCAGAGCTGAGACTATTCACATCAGATGTAGCAGAGCTGAGACTATTCACATCAGATGTAGCAGTGCTGGGACTGTTCACATCAGATGTAGCAGAGCTGAGACTATTCACATCAGATGTAGCAGTGCTGAGACTATTCACATCAGATGTAGCAGTGCTGGGACTGTTCACATCAGATGTAGCAGAGCTGAGACTATTCACATCACATGTAACAGAGCTGAGACTATTCACATCAGATGTAGCAGAGCTGAGACTATTCACATCAAATGTAGCAGAGCTGAGACTATTCACATCAGATGTAGCAGAGCTGAGACTATTCACATCACATGTAGCAGAGCTGAGACTATTCACATCAGATGTAGCAGAGCTGAGTCTATTCACATCAGATGTAGCAGAGCTGAGACTATTCACATCAGATGTAGCAGAGCTGAGACTATTCACATCAGATGTAGCAGAGCTGAGACTATTCACATCAGATGTAGCAGAGCTGGGACTATTCACTTCACATGTAGCAGAGCTGAGACTATTCACATCACATGTAGCAGAGCTGAGACTATTCACATCAGATGTAGCAGAGCTGAGACTATTCACTTCAGATGTAGCAGAGCTGAGACTATTCACATCAGATGTAGCAGAGCTGAGACTATTCACATCAGATGTAGCAGAGCTGAAGGTGTAGATACAGAAGACTCCAGTTTGTTACATTGTGTCTCCTGCTCCATGTATTTTGCATAGTCTGATATTGTGAATCCTTTCCTATCAGAGTCTGTGCGATGGCCGGGAGCGAGCCGGGAGGATTCATTAGTTGTTCTTACTGTTGCGATTGTTCTATTCAATGTTGGCAAATTAAATAGTAATCAGGTTTGTTAGAATGGCGCAGGCGGGGGATTCCTGCGAGCAACACAATTGATTCTCCTCTCAGAGGAACAAGCAATTATATCCGCAGTCTGTGGAGAGAGAACCCTCATCATCATAAAGTCTATGCAAGTCAGTGCTGCGAGGTCCTGCACCTGCACCAGGGCGCGATGCTCTGCAGCCGCCTCAGCTCCACCTCCAGCTATTGGTTTATTTTCATATGTGTCATATTCAGGGGCTCAATCCATGGGGGATGTTGCCCAATCCACCCACACGGGGGCAAATCAGCCTCTCCCTCATAGACAGGGACATAGCTAATGGATTGAGAGCCCCGATGGAGAGGATCACCTGGGGGCAATATAACTGCCTCTTCATGGAAACTGCCCCGGGAAACTGCCCCATGTGTTATAATACCCATTCCCCTCGTATCCATCTCTACAGATATTCATGGCCTCCCATTAAGTCACTAAGCAAAATGGTCTCCGACTCCAACTCCACAGTCCTGATTTCCTGCTCACTCTATACAGTTGGGAATCTGTTCCTTTTGGATAACGGTTTGGCTTTAATCCTTAATCGTGTCAATAGGCTTCCTAAAAGTCAGGCTTGATTTTAAGGGAAGAAAACAAGGTTTAATCACTAGAGGCGACAAGACTGCTTTACTATGAGAATTGTTAATCTGTGGAATAGCCGAGCTCAGGCGCTGGTCACAGCAGGGACAGCAGAGAGCTTCAAGAAGGGTCTAGATGCCTTTTTACACCTAAATAACATTGATGGTTATGTTATATAGGATTGTTTCCCCTAAATCCCTTCCTCATCCAATCCCTTCCCTTCCTTGGATGAACTTGATGGACATGGACAACCGTATAAAGTATGCAGATATGTAAGGGGACTGCCTAACATGGTAGCAAAAAGAGGGGTGTTTTTTTTTGTCCTATCCTAGAAAACGTATTTGCATATTTCCAGGAATCCCTAGGGGAGCATCAATGGCTATAAGTCTTCACACGCCTGCAAGATGGCATGTATTAGCAAATCACCATAACCAAATTATCCTCAGTCACCGCCCTCATTAACATAACTAAATTATCATCAGTCACCGCCCTCATTACCAGAACCAAATTATCACCAGTCACCGCCCTCATTACCGGAACCAAATTATCATTAGTTACTTTGTCATTAACCACCAACCCCATCAGAAATCATCTCCATCTCATCATTCAATAAAACGATCGCCATTGATCATCTTCATTATTAGTGACCCATGACCCCAGTGGCCCTCACTACCACCAGATCATCACAAGGAGGCGCCATCACTGCATAACCCTCAGATATCATCATCAGTTACCATTATCAACCACTATCATCCATATCAATAATAACCCTGTACTCATCACATTTATGAACCTTAAAGGGGTTGTCCACTTTATCTCATGTAGAGTAGGTGTAACTGTGGGGGGCAGGATATTAGGTCATTTACCATTAGACATCTATTATAGGTTCTACTCCGCTTTCTTGATATGTATATATTGGTGAATATAAGATGAAAGTCCTGGCAGGGTGATTGCTTATGGACAGATCGAGATCACATGACCCTCCATCTGCCAATCACATGACCCTCCATCTGGTGATCACATGGCCCTCCATCCACGAACATTGTATGGTCAGGAATGTCTGGCTAATGAGGTAAAAGACAGGAGGATTCATCAAGTGGCCAACACCTTTAACCATGAACCATAAATCACCACCATCTGTTATCTACACTGGTTACTGGTTATCAATTATCTTTCTCAGCCAAAGTCACCGCCATCAACAACCAGCATCAGATCTCATCATCATCCACATCATTAATCATTACCATCATCAGTTATCATTCTCATCATCATCAGTTATCATCCTCATCATCATCAGTTATCATCATCATCATCATCATCAGATATCATTGTCATCCTCATCAGTTATCATCCTCATCATCATCAGTTATCATCATCATCATCATCAGTTATCATCATCATCATCATCAGTTATCATTGTCACCATCATCAGTTATCATCATCATCATCAGTTATCATCATCATCATCAGTTATCATCCTCATCATCATCAGTTATCATCCTCATCATCATCAGTTATCATCCTCACCATCATCATCAGTTATCATCATCATCACCATCATCAGTTATCATTGTCACCATCATCAGTTATCATCATCATCATCAGTTATCATCATCATCATCAGTTATCATCCTCATCATCATCAGTTATCATCCTCATCATCAGTTATCATCATCATCATCAGTTATCATCCTCATCATCATCAGTTATCATCCTCATCATCATCAGTTATCATCATCATCATCATCATCAGATATCATTGTCATCCTCATCAGTTATCATCCTCATCATCATCAGTTATCATCATCATCATCATCAGTTATCATCATCATCATCATCATCATCAGTTATCATTGTCACCATCATCAGTTATCATCATCATCATCAGTTATCATCATCATCATCAGTTATCATCATCATCATCAGTTATCATCCTCATCATCATCAGTTATCATCCTCATCATCATCAGTTATCATCCTCACCATCATCATCAGTTATCATCATCATCACCATCATCAGTTATCATTGTCACCATCATCAGTTATCATCATCATCATCAGTTATCATCATCATCATCAGTTATCATCCTCATCATCATCAGTTATCATCCTCATCATCAGTTATCATCATCATCATCAGTTATCATCCTCATCATCATCAGTTATCATCCTCATCATCATCAGTTATCATCATCATCATCATCAGTTATCATCATCATCATCAGTTATCATCATCATCATCATCAGTTATCATCATCATCATCATCAGTTATCATTGTCACCATCATCAGTTATCATCATCATCATCAGTTATCATCCTCATCATCATCAGTTATCATCATCATCATCAGTTATCATCATCATCATCAGTTATCATCCTCATCATCATCAGTTATCATCCTCATCATCATCAGTTATCATCCTCACCATCATCATCAGTTATCATCATCATCACCATCATCAGTTATCATCATTGTCACCATCATCAGTTATCATCCTCATCATCAGTTATCATCCTCATCATCATCAGTTATCATCATCATCATCATCAGTTATCATCATCATCATCATCAGTTATCATTGCCACCATCATCAGTTATCATCATCATCATCAGTTATCATCATCATCATCAGTTATCATCCTCATCATCATCAGTTATCATCCTCCTCATCAGTTATCATCCTCATCATCATCAGTTATCATCATCATCATCATCAGTTATCATCATCATCATCATCAGTTATCATTGTCACCATCATCAGTTATCATCATCATCATCAGTTATCATCCTCATCATCATCAGTTATCATCCTCATCATCATCAGTTATCATCATCATCATCAGTTATCATCCTCATCATCATCAGTTATCATCCTCATCATCATCAGTTATCATCCTCACCATCATCAGTTATCATCATCATCATCAGTTATCATCATCATCATCATCAGTTATCATCCTCATCATCATCAGTTATCATCCTCATCATCATCAGTTATCATTGTCACCATCATCAGTTATCATCATCATCAGTTATCATCATCATCAGTTATCATCCCCATCAGTTATCATTGTCATCATCATCAGTTATCATCATCATCAGTTATCATCATCATCAGTTATCATCATCATCATCAGTTATCATCATCATCATCAGTTATCATCATCATCATCATCAGTTATCATCCTCATCATCATCAGTTATCATTGTCACCATCATCAGTTATCATCATCATCAGTTATCATCATCATCAGTTATCATCATCATCAGTTATCATTCTCATCATCATCAGTTATCATCCTCATCATCATCAGTTATCATCACCATCATCAGTTATCATTGTCACCATCATCAGTTATCATCATCATCAGTTATCATCATCATCAGTTATCATCATCATCAGTTATCATCATCATCAGTTATCATCATCATCAGTTATCATCCTCACCATCATCAGTTATCATCCTCATCATCATCAGTTATCATCCTCACCATCATCAGTTATCATTCTCATCATCATCAGTTATCATCATCATCATCATCATCAGTTATCATCCTCATCATCATCATCAGTTATCATCCTCATCATCATCATCAGTTATCATCCTCATCATCATCAGTTATCATCATCATCATCATCATCAGATATCATTGTCACCATCATCAGTTATCATCCTCATCATCAGTTATCATCATCATCATCATCATCAGATATCATTGTCATCCTCATCAGTTATCATCCTCATCGTCATCAGTTATCATCATCATCATCATCAGTTATCATCCTCATCATCATCAGTTATCATTGTCACCATCATCAGTTATCATCATCATCATCAGTTATCATCCTCATCATCATCAGTTATCATCCTCATCATCATCAGTTATCATCATCATCATCAGTTATCATCATCATCATCAGTTATCATCCTCATCATCATCAGTTATCATCCTCATCATCATCAGTTATCATCCTCACCATCATCATCAGTTATCATCATCATCACCATCATCAGTTATCATTGTCACCATCATCAGTTATCATCATCATCATCAGTTATCATCATCATCATCAGTTATCATCCTCATCATCATCAGTTATCATCCTCATCATCATCAGTTATCATCATCATCATCAGTTATCATCCTCATCATCATCAGTTATCATCCTCATCATCATCAGTTATCATCCTCACCATCATCAGTTATCATCATCATCATCAGTTATCATCATCATCATCATCAGTTATCATCCTCATCATCATCAGTTATCATCCTCATCATCATCAGTTATCATTGTCACCATCATCAGTTATCATCATCATCAGTTATCATCATCATCAGTTATCATCCCCATCAGTTATCATTGTCATCATCATCAGTTATCATCATCATCAGTTATCATCATCATCATCAGTTATCATCATCATCATCAGTTATCATCATCATCATCATCAGTTATCATCCTCATCATCATCAGTTATCATTGTCACCATCATCAGTTATCATCATCATCAGTTATCATCATCATCAGTTATCATCATCATCAGTTATCATTCTCATCATCATCAGTTATCATCCTCATCATCATCAGTTATCATCACCGTCATCAGTTATCATTGTCACCATCATCAGTTATCATCATCATCAGTTATCATCATCATCAGTTATCATCATCATCAGTTATCATCATCATCAGTTATCATCCTCACCATCATCAGTTATCATCCTCATCATCATCAGTTATCATCCTCACCATCATCAGTTATCATTCTCATCATCATCAGTTATCATCATCATCAGTTATCATCCTCATCATCATCATCAGTTATCATCCTCATCATCATCATCAGTTATCATCCTCATCATCATCAGTTATCATCATCATCATCATCATCAGATATCATTGTCACCATCATCAGTTATCATCCTCATCATCAGTTATCATCATCATCATCATCATCAGATATCATTGTCATCCTCATCAGTTATCATCCTCATCGTCATCAGTTATCATCATCATCATCATCAGTTATCATCCTCATCATCATCAGTTATCATTGTCACCATCATCAGTTATCATCATCATCATCAGTTATCATCCTCATCATCATCAGTTATCATCCTCATCATCATCAGTTATCATCATCATCATCAGTTATCATCATCATCATCAGTTATCATCCTCATCATCATCAGTTATCATCCTCATCATCATCAGTTATCATCCTCACCATCATCATCAGTTATCATCATCATCACCATCATCAGTTATCATTGTCACCATCATCAGTTATCATCATCAGTTATCATCATCATCATCAGTTATCATCCTCATCATCATCAGTTATCATCCTCATCATCAGTTATCATCATCATCATCAGTTATCATCCTCATCATCATCAGTTATCATCCTCATCATCATCAGTTATCATCCTCATCATCATCAGTTATCATTGTCACCATCATCAGTTATCATCCTCATCATCATCAGTAATCATCCTCATCATCATCAGTTATCATCCTCATCATCATCAGTTATCATTGTCATCATCATCAGTTATCATCCTCATCATCATCAGTAATCATCCTCATCATCATCAGTTATCATCCTCATCATCATCAGTTATCATCCTCATCATCATCAGTTATCATCCTCATCATCATCAGTTATCATTGTCATCATCATCAGTTATCATCCTCATCATCATCAGTAATCATCCTCATCATCATCAGTTATCATCCTCATCATCATCAGTTATCATCATCATCATCAGTTATCATCCTCATCATCATCAGTTATCATCATCATCATCAGTTATCATCATCCTCATCAGTTATCATCCTCATCATCATCAGTTATCATCCTCATCATCATCAGTTATCATCCTCATCATCATCAGTTATCATTGTCACCATCATCAGTTATCATCATCATCAGTTATCATCATCATCAGTTATCATCCACATCAGTTATCATTGTCATCATCATCAGTTATCATCCCCATCAGTTATCATTGTCATCATCATCAGTTATCATCATCATCAGTTATCATCATCATCATCAGTTATCATCATCATCAGTTATCATCATCATCATCAGTTATCATCATCATCATCAGTTATCATCATCATCATCATCAGTTATCATCCTCATCATCATCAGTTATCATTGTCACCATCATCAGTTATCATCATCATCAGTTATCATCATCATCAGTTATCATCATCATCAGTTATCATTCTCATCATAATCAGTTATCATTGTCACCATCATCAGTTATCATCATCATCATCAGTTATCATCCTCATCATCATCAGTTATCATCATCATCATCAGTTATCATCATCATCATCAGTTATCATCCTCATCATCATCAGTTATCATCCTCATCATCATCAGTTATCATTGTCACCATCATCAGTTATCATCATCATCAGTTATCATCATCATCAGTTATCACCATCATCAGTTATCATCCTCATCATCATCAGTTATCATCATCATCATCATCATCATCAGATATCATTGTCATCCTCATCAGTTATCATCCTCATCATCATCAGTTATCATCATCATCATCATCATCAGTTATCATCATCATCATCAACAGTTATCATCCTCATCATCATCAGTTATCATTGTCACCATCATCAGTTATCATCATCATCATCAGTTATCATCCTCATCATCATCAGTTATCATCATCATCATCAGTTATCATCATCATCATCAGTTATCATCCTCATCATCATCAGTTATCATCCTCATCATCATCAGTTATCATCCTCACCATCATCATCAGTTATCATCCTCATCACCATCATCAGTTATCATTGTCACCATCATCAGTTATCATCATCATCATCAGTTATCATCATCATCATCAGTTATCATCCTCATCATCATCAGTTATCATCCTCATCATCAGTTATCATCATCATCATCAGTTATCATCCTCATCATCATCAGTTATCATCATCATCATCAGTTATCATCATCATCATCATCAGTTATCATCCTCATCATCATCAGTTATCATCCTCATCATCATCAGTTATCATTGTCACCATCATCAGTTATCATCATCATCAGTTATCATCATCATCAGTTATCATTGTCATCATCATCAGTTATCATCCCCATCAGTTATCATTGTCATCATCATCAGTTATCATCCCCATCAGTTATCATTGTCATCATCATCAGTTATCATCATCATCAGTTATCATCATCATCAGTTATCATCATCATCAGTTATCATCATCAGTTATCATCATCATCATCAGTTATCATCATCATCATCATCAGTTATCATCCTCATCATCATCAGTTATCATTGTCACCATCATCAGTTATCATCATCATCAGTTATCATCATCATCAGTTATCATCATCATCAGTTATCATCATCATCATCATCAGTTATCATCATCATCATCAGTTATCATCATCATCACCATCATCAGTTATCATTGTCACCATCATCAGTTATCATCATCATCAGTTATCATCATCATCAGTTATCATCATCATCAGTTATCATCATCATCAGTTATCATCCTCACCATCATCAGTTATCATCCTCATCATCATCAGTTATCATCCTCACCATCATCAGTTATCATTCTCATCATCATCAGTTATCATCCTCATCATCATCAGTTATCATCCTCATCATCATCAATTATCATTGTCACCATCATCAGTTATCATCATCATCAGTTATCATCCTCATCATCATCATCAGTTATCATCCTCATCATCATCCTCAGTTATCATCCTCATCATCATCAGTTATCATCATCATCTTCATCATCATCAGATATCATTGTCACCATCATCAGTTAGCATCCTCATCATCAGTTATGATCATCATCATCAGATATCATTGTCATCCTCATCAGTTATCATCCTCATCGTCATCAGTTATCATCATCATCATCATCAGTTATCATCCTCATCATCATCAGTTATCATTGTCACCATCATCAGTTATCATCATCATCATCAGTTATCATCCTCATCATCATCAGTTATCATCATCATCATCAGTTATCATCCTCATCATCAGTTATCATCCTCATCATCATCAGTTATCATCCTCATCATCATCAGTTATCATCCTCATCATCATCATCAGTTATCATCATCATCACCATCATCAGTTATCATTGTCACCATCATCAGTTATCATCATCATCATCAGTTATCATCATCATCATCAGTTATCATCCTCATCATCATCAGTTATCATCCTCATCATCAGTTATCATCATCATCATCAGTTATCATCATCATCATCAGTTATCATCCTCATCATCATCAGTTATCATCCTCATCATCATCAGTTATCATCATCATCATCATCAGTTATCATCCTCATCATCATCAGTTATCATCCTCATCATCATCAGTTATCATTGTCACCATCATCAGTTATCATCCTCACCATCATCAGTTATCATCCTCATCATCAGTTATCATCATCATCATCAGTTATCATCCTCATCATCATCAGTTATCATCCTCACCATCATCAGTTATCATCCTCATCATCATCAGTTATCATCCTCACCATCATCAGTTATCATTCTCATCATCATCAGTTATCATCCTCATCATCATCAGTTATCATCCTCATCATCATCAATTATCATTGTCACCATCATCAGTTATCATCATCATCAGTTATCATCCTCATCATCATCATCAGTTATCATCCTCATCATCATCCTCAGTTATCATCCTCATCATCATCAGTTATCATCATCATCTTCATCATCATCAGATATCATTGTCACCATCATCAGTTAGCATCCTCATCATCAGTTATGATCATCATCATCAGATATCATTGTCATCCTCATCAGTTATCATCCTCATCGTCATCAGTTATCATCATCATCATCATCAGTTATCATCCTCATCATCATCAGTTATCATTGTCACCATCATCAGTTATCATCATCATCATCAGTTATCATCCTCATCATCATCAGTTATCATCATCATCATCAGTTATCATCCTCATCATCAGTTATCATCCTCATCATCATCAGTTATCATCCTCATCATCATCAGTTATCATCCTCATCATCATCATCAGTTATCATCATCATCACCATCATCAGTTATCATTGTCACCATCATCAGTTATCATCATCATCATCAGTTATCATCATCATCATCAGTTATCATCCTCATCATCATCAGTTATCATCCTCATCATCAGTTATCATCATCATCATCAGTTATCATCCTCATCATCATCAGTTATCATCCTCATCATCATCAGTTATCATCATCATCATCAGTTATCATCATCATCATCATCAGTTATCATCCTCATCATCATCAGTTATCATCCTCATCATCATCAGTTATCATTGTCACCATCATCAGTTATCATCCTCACCATCATCAGTTATCATCCTCATCATCAGTTATCATCATCATCATCAGTTATCATCCTCATCATCATCAGTTATCATCCTCATCATCATCAGTTATCATCATCATCATCAGTTATCATCATCATCATCATCAGTTATCATCATCATCATCATCAGTTATCATCCTCATCATCATCAGTTATCATTGTCACCATCATCAGTTATCATCATCATCAGTTATCATCATCATCAGTTATCATCCCCATCAGTTATCATTGTCATCATCATCAGTTATCATCCCCATCAGTTATCATTGTCATCATCATCAGTTATCATCATCATCAGTTATCATCATCATCAGTTATCATCATCATCATCAGTTATCATCATCATCATCAGTTATCATCATCATCATCATCATCATCAGTTATCATCCTCATCATCATCAGTTATCATTGTCACCATCATCAGTTATCATCATCATCAGTTATCATCATCATCAGTTATCATCATCATCAGTTATCATCATCATCAGTTATCATTGTCACCATCATCAGTTATCATTGTCATCATCATCAGTTATCATCATCATCAGTTATCATCATCATCAGTTATCATCATCATCAGTTATCATCATCATCAGTCATCATCTTCACCATCATCAGTTATCATCCTCATCATCATCAATTATCATCCTCACCATCATCAGTTATCATCATCATCAGTTATCATCCTCATCATCATCAGTTATCATCCTCATCATCATCAGTTATCATCATCATCATCAGTTATCATCCTCATCATCATCAGTTATCATCCTCATCATCATCAGTTATCATTGTCACCATCATCAGTTATCATCATCATCAGTTATCATCATCATCATCAGTTATCATCATCATCATTTATCATCCTCATCATCATCAGTTATCATCCTCATCATCATCAGTTATCATCCTCATCATCATTTATCATTGTCATCATCATCAGTTATCATCCTCATCATCATCAGTTATCATCCTCATCATCATCAGTTATCATCCTCATCATCATCAGTTATCATCATCATCATCATCAGTTATCATCATCATTATTTAACATTGTCACCATCATCAGTTATCATCATCACCAGTTATCATCCTCATCATCATCATTTATCATTGTCATCCTCATCAGTTATCATCCTCATCATCATCAGTTATCATCCTCATCATCATCAGTTATCATCCTCATCATCATCAGTTATCATTCCCATCACCATCATCAGTTATCATCCTCATCATCAGTTATCATCCTCATCATCAGTTATCATTGTCACCATCATCAGTTATCATCCTCACCATCATCAGTTATTATCCTCATCATCATCAGTTATCATTCTCATCATCATCAGTTATCATCCTCATCATCATCAGTTATCATCCTCATCATCATCAGTTATCATCCTCATCATCAAGTGTTCAGCACTAATTATCAATTACCTTTCACAGTCAAGGCAATTAATCTGATGACCATCAATGATCAGGGTCACTCCCATCCTCAGCCACCACAAGCCCTCGTTATCATCAATTACCATGGTCATCACCATCTCAATCATCTGCTCAATCAATATGTCACTCATCACAGATCCACTTCATCGTTAGTCCACCATCACCACAAGGAGGCGCCAACTTGAGAAGGTCCAGTCCCACAATAACCTCATTGTATGAGGAATGAAGAACCTCCTTGAGGTGTCCATTATTCTAGGACCTGACATTGATAATCAATGGACTTAGAGCTCCGTCGCTTTGGGAGTACAGGTGGTCCCCTACTTAAGGACACCCGACTTACATACCACCCCTAGTTACAGACGACCCCTCTGCCCCCTGTGACCTCTGGTGACCTCTCTGGATGTTACTATAGTCCCAGGCTGCAATGATCAGCTGTAAGGAGTCTGTAATGAAGCTTTAATGATAATCCCTGGTCCCATTACAGCAAAAAATGTTTTGTCTGGATCTACAATTATAAAATATACAGTTTCGACTTACATACATATTCAACTTAAGTACAAACCTCCGGACCCTATCTTGTACGTAACCCGGGGACTGCCTGTATATTAAAAAAGTAAGAATTTTTGAAACTTTTCAGGTTAATTTGACTTTGTGCGGCTTCCGGTGACTTTAGACTTTTGTCACATTTGTTCTTTTCTTGCTTTTTCTTTATGACTTTTGATTTGGGTTTTACCTGATTTATATACAATCGGGTGAAATTGGTAGGAAATCTGCTATTTGTGTCCACTAAAGTTCTGTGTATTATTATAAGCTTTGTCCTAAAGTGTCAGGGGATCAGGGATTGGGCCGATAGGAAACCCAGTGATTGGGGAAATGTGGGTCCTCTACACCCCCTGGGAATGAAACCCTATACAAATGAATGGGGGCCTTTGACTCTCCTGATCTCTGGGGGTCCCAGAGGTTGTTTGTCCACAATCTATAAAAAGAGGCTGATTGTCTTTATTGGGACATCACATTTATATTCCCAAAATTTTATTGGATATTACATCTTCATCATGGCGCCATATACTAAAAACCGTCCTGGAGGCGATCCCATAGAACTAAATTTATGAAGAATAGCCCCAAAATGAAGTGGTACAAGGTATTTTTTCATCATTTCTACAATGGCCGCCCATTTTCTGTATACAGCTGTTATGCTGAGATATGTGTCTCCATGGTTACAGACTGCAGACACAATATTATGCGTAGTCTGATACTCTACTGACATGACGTTGGTTGCTGTTCCTAAAAACTAGAGATTAGGGATGAGAAGGCGCATTTAGGATCAGGTTCGTGGAGGGGACCTAAACTCTACCGATCAGACTCGTGATCGGATCGGTGTTACCAGCGGGGGAGGGGTGAGCTGGAACAATGAACCCAAACTTCTGGCTGAAGACCCAGAACCCACAATGTCCACTCATCATTACTAGAGTCCCCTAATATTGTGCAGAATGAATTGATGAGCCTCATCCATTGGCTGATACATGGCACCCCAGCTGCAGTGTAAAGTATGGGGGGTAAGAAGCCGATGAGATGGAGAAGGAAATTACCGACTTTATTAGACTCCAAGAGGCAAAGCTGTTATTGAGAGTTACAATAGTCCAGTGTCAGGCTTGACCTAAGGGACAACCGTAAGAGTCTCTTTGGGAAGAGTCTGTGGACCCTCTGGATCACCTCGGGAGATGGAGATGGTACTAACTGATACCCAGGACCAGAGTCTAAGTGGCCCCTAGTCCATCCCGCTTTGCGATGGGCTCTGGTGAAGACCAGGGGCCACTTAGACTCCGGTCCTGGGTGCCACCAGGTCGTGCGACTAGGCCCTCGGTAGCAGCCAAGGTAGTACGAAGGGAGATACAGGACACAGTCCGAGCCTGGGGTGACGACACACGGCTGCTACACAGGAGCTGGCACACGGTAGACGCAGGCAGGGACGGACTGGAACACAGAGGAATGCTGGAGACATGGTGCAGGCAGCCAGGAACGGATGACAGGAAACACAGAGGAATACTGGTAACACAGGAACACGTAGGAACACTGGAGAACACAACAACACTGGGGGGCTTTCACTTAGCAGGAAATGATGCTGAAGATCCGGCGAGGCCGGAAGGGAGGTGCCGGAATATAAGGTCGAGATGGATTAGCAAACTCCAATCATGAGGACGCTGGCCCTTTAAGACCAGGAGAACCGGCACATGCGCGCCCTAGGAGCGGGAGCACGTGGCCTAATCGGATCCGGAGTACAGTCAAGAGCGTGGAGAGGTGAGTCCGGGCCTAGGAACGGAGCAGCGGGGGCGCCGCGGAGAGGGGCACGAGTGTGCACGCAATCCGTGACAAGCATCGCGGGTGCATCCATGATATACAGAAACAAATCAGCCACCAGAAATTCTCCTAAAACCAGGAATGACAAGGAAAATAGCAGCGCCCCCTGGGATTGTATTTCGGTAGTTTGCACCAGTCTCGGGTGAAGAGAAATCTCTGGAGTCCCCGATAAATTATACAAGGCCCAGGTATAAAATATAGATGAGTGCCAGAGTGAAGGAGCCGCCACTCCCTATCAATATTACATGTAATAATGTAGGTGCCACTTATAGGAGGGCGACGTGTGAAGGGGGGGGGGGGTACACCCTGTATACAATGGGACAAGTCCTGGGGGGGCTCAGTTACTATAACTGGGTGTCAGGTGTTTCTGCCAGAATGGAAACATTGAAGAACATAAGGAGAAATGTACAGATTGTTCTGAAAAGGGAAAGAACTTTAAATTATTTAGAATCAAAGTGTTGAGGACTGTTACGTTGTAGGTACAGATAGTACTGCTTTGTTGTTTCTTCTACTAAATATTTAAGGTACAGGAAGTACTGCCTCCTTGTCTTTTCCAGTAAGTCATGTAGGTACAGATATTACAACCTTATTGTTTCTTCCAATAAATGTTTTAGGTGCAGAAAGTACTGCCTCCTTGTGTCTTCCAATAAATGTCGTAGGTACAGATAGTACTACCTCCTTGTTTCTTCCAATAAATGTTCTAGGTGCAGAAAGTACTGCCTCCCTTTCTTTTCTAGTAAATGATACTACTACCTCTGTGTTTCTTTCAATAAATGTTGTAGGTACAGATAGTACTACCTCCTTGTTTCTTCCAATAAATGTTGTAGGTACAGATAGTACTACCTCCTTGTTTCTTCCAATAAATGTTGTAGGTACAGATAGTACTACCTCCTTGGTTCTTCCAATAAATGTTGTAGGTACAGATAGTACTACCGCCTTGTGTCTTCCAATAAATGTTGTAGGTACAGATAGTACTACCTCCTTGTTTCTTCCAATAAATGTTGTAGATACAGATAGTACTACCTCCTTGTTTCTTCCAATAAATGTCATAGGTACAGATAGTACTACCTCCTTGTGTCTTCCAATAAATGTTTTAAGTGCAGAAAATACTGCCTCCCTTTCTTTTCTAGTAAATGATACTACTACCTCTGTGTTTCTTTCAATAAATGTTGTAGGTACAGATAGTACTACCTCCTTGTTTCTTCCAATAAATGTTGTAGGTACAGATAGTACTACCTCCTTGGTTCTTCCAATAAATGTTGTAGGTACAGATAGTACTACCTCCTTGTGTCTTCCAATAAATGTCGTAGGTACAGATAGTACTACCTCCTTGTTTCTTCCAATAAATGTTGTAGATACAGATAGTACTACCTCCTTGTTTCTTCCAATAAATGTAGATACAGATAGTACTACCTCCTTGTTTCTTCCAATAAATGTTGTAGATACAGATAGTGATACATCCTTGTGTCTTCCACTAAATGTTTTAGGTACATAAAGTACTGCCTTCCTTTCTTTTCTAGTAAATGATGTAGGTACAGATACTACTACCTCATTGTTTCTTCCCATAATTGTTGTAGATACAGATACTACTACCTCCGTGAGTCTTCCACTAAATGTTGTAGGTACAGATAGTACTACCTTCTTGTGTCTTCCACTAAGTGTTGTAGGTACAGATACTACTACCTCCTTGCTTCTTCCAATACATTTTGTAAGCACAGGTATCACTACCTCCTTGTTTCTTCCACTAAACGTTGCAGGTCCAGAAAGCACTGCTTCCCTGTCTTTTCTAGTAAATGTTAAGGGGAGATGTGAATCTGAAAATGTATGTTGTGAGGACTTCCTAATGCTGGACTCCACCCCTTGCTGTAACATGCCATAACCTGGTTCCCTCTTTTCTAATCCTCCTTGTCTTGATTCTTTCCCATTTCACTGATACTTTTAGCACTAAAGGGGGGGGGGGAAGAAGCAGGACTGAAAAGTTCCCCTGTTCTCTGGGGCCCCACTGAGTTGTATGGAAAGCATGATGGGCATATTCTCTCCTCGTTATAGGCACAGATAGTGCTACTTTATAGTCTTTCCATCATATTATTACATTTAACGCTTCATTTAAGAGATTCTGTAAGAGCCTCCATTTAACATAACTTGTTTGGCTTTGGTCGACTCCCATGGGGGTCCCATGGGGGGACTCCCTTCCTTATTTTAACCCTTTAACCCCTACACAGGGATACCTGTCCCAGCGGCGCAAATCCAAAAATTTTCTAAAAGTCGACGAAAGTGCGATCCGCGGGACCCTTAGTAAATAAGCCCCAGTGAGTGGCTGTTCTGCAGATGTTTGCACGGCATCTATCACAATTTTGCGCCAAAAAAGTCCCAAAAATACACCTACTCTGAGCAACTGCACTTGAAAAAAACCTCTCTTTACATTACTGAAAACAAAGGTCTTCACTTCCCAAATCAAAAGAAAATGCGGACACTTCTTATATACATGTACAAGCAGCTTACACTAGAAAGAAAGTGCCAAGTCCGTCAGAAAACTGGCGCAAGGACCTTTGTAAATGTGCCCCATTAGGTCCTAAAATCAGAGAATTCTACAATTCCCATTTCTCAGACTGAAGGTTTTCATATAAAGCTGTAGCCCCCCCTCATCCCCCACTAAACCCAATTACCCCCAGCACATCATCATTGATAGATACATTAACTAATCTCACAAGGTCCCTAGAATCCCCCTCCCGTGGCGTAAAACCATCGTGTCTGACTTTATCAAAAAATGTCATGTTTTCCACTTCCGTCTCTCGGGGAGGGATGTGCAGCTGGGACATAACACTAATCTGTCCCCTGGGGTCTGTGGCCATTATATAACCATAAGAGCCGGTGATGGAGCTGGTGGCTGGGATCTTGCCTGTCGCTGGAGGATTCTCATCAATGCAACAATGTATCAAATGTAACAACAATAAATAAATAAAAAGAATAAACAATAACCCAGAGGGAATCCCAGAGGAGGATTGTACAGCACCGTGACATCACAGACTGCAGGATCTGAGGGAGGGATGGGGATGGAGTAGTGGGGGGGAGCGAGGAGCTTCCTCCTCCTCCTTCTCCTCCTGGACCACCGTTTTATACAGAAAACAGAGACATGCTAGAGAGAGAGGGAAGAGCTGGAGGATGGGGGGGACATAAACAAGAAAATCAATTGTAAGCGAATCCTCAATGAAATCCGCTAGATGGAGCCGGCTGTCGTTCTGCTGGATTTCATTAGGGCACTGAGGTAGAGAAGGGATCAGATCCTCCGAATTGGGAAATTAGCAGGAAAAAAAAAAAGGCAAGAGGTGGAAACTGGTCTCCGCAACAAGCCCCCCAGCTCCTTCCTGGCGTCTCCTCCATCTGGGGGGGGCTAGGACAACAACAACATCCTTGGAGCCCCCCAGGATAGTTCTGCCTAGAGCCCATGGCAGCAATTGGACCAGCAGCAGCAGGTAGGAGCATGCAATCCCTGGTTGGCTGTGGGGGGGTATGAAGCACAGGTTGGGGGTAATGTAGGGGGGGGGGCTGCATCTTCTATACTGTCTCCCACCCTATAGACACTCACTGGATCGCAGGAGACTGCAGCTGCTTCTTGCTGATGGCCATTTGCAGCTGGTTTGGTGTTCAGGTCAGGTAGGTGGACGCCTGGGGAGATCCTGGACCGGTTGGGACGGGGTCATTGCAGTATTTTATTTAGGAAGGTTTTAGAGATTTGGTTTAAAATCCAATTTAGATGATAGAATCTCCTAAGTTCTGGGAGGTTACTAGAATCCATCGGGTCTGATCACCTATGGACGTGTCTGTGGTGAATAGAGAACATTTTTGGATGTGGGAAGGAGGTGTCCAGGATTTTGGGGGGTATCACGGTCAGTCCAGGAGACATATCCTTATGTCAGTCATGGTGGTCAGCAGGTAGATGCCGGGGTCCATTGACGCCACCGTGGACGAGTCTGGTCCCCAATGCTAACATTTTTGGGATTTGGAAATTTTTGGATCTGGATTGGTGGAGATGAAGGAGGGAGGGGGGGAAGGCTGGTATCAGTCAAACAAGGTGATGGCCCCAGGCAGGTCCTTCATTGCCAGCAGCGTGATGAGACCATTGACTATGGTGGCTGTGGACGTGTCTTCTCCCGGAGACTGAAGATTTTTGAATTGTAAATTTCCGCATTTATTTATTTCATTATTTTTTAATGATTTCGAGCCATTCTGCAGATCTGAATCCCCATAGGGGGGGTCATAATATCGAAAATATTAAAAAATATTAACAAAAAATATTACACAGAAGGTGGGATGTGGTAGAGGGGAGAATCACTTGTGGCTTGTGTCCGGGTGGATGTGTCGAACGTCAGTAATTTTTTTTTTTAAATGTCAGTAAAAGAATAAGAAGAGGAATCTGACACAAGCTGCTACATTCGTTGCATTAGATCTGTGTTGTGAGCTGAATTTGACTGAACATTAACATGACAAATTCAGCTTTGCTATATGTAACACACCCAGCACTGCTACATCAGACACATCCACCACTGGAACATCCATCTGGAAGCTAAGCCTATCCCAATATGTGACAAATACATTTTTTCACCACTCTCTGCTACACATCTCACAAACCCAGCTCTGCTACATCTGTTAAACATATATATACATATGTATACAAATAAAGCTTTGCTACACTTTCCGTCCCACAACATCTCAGAAAATAATATCTGCAGTATCCAACAAGCTTAACTCTGCTCCATATGACTCAAAGTGCTCTGCTAAATCTCATATGTTCAGCTCTGCTGCATGTTACAAACACAGCTCTGCTACATCAGATAAACTCAGCTTCTCCATTGAAGCATCTTACAAACTCAGCATCATTTAACGCAAAGAGACCGGATACATTCCCCAAGTTTTATACCCATAGCCATGTGCATGTGACGGGTCCACTATAGCAAAACACTGACATCCCGAGCCTCACTGCTTCTTACCCACTCAGCACTGCTACATCTCATAAACTGTAATGTGGTATTTGTGACAAATTCATGTCATCTACATAAGAAATAACCTAATAGTTTTAGGGGAAATTACATTGATAGAAATTATAGGGCTCTGAATTGGCGATTGATTTACACACAAATGTAGCAGAGCTGAGTTTGTTATTCGGCGCTTTAATCATTCTCAAACCATTTAATGTATTGAGTTGACATCAGTGCAGTCCTATGCAAAACCCTGAGCATGGAGCCTTGTATACAGGATGATTAGTCCCAACCAATGGGGCTCATTTACTTACCCGACCAGAGGAGGTCACAGAAAGTGCATTGTCCGTGTATAATGCCCTGTACCGACATTCACTAAGATCGTGCGCCCGATATCCTGCATGTGTCGCTTCCCCGCTCAGGTCCCCGGAGTTCACCTTTTTCTTCCTGGTGCATGTAAGTGCATTACCTGTGTATAATGCGCTGTGCGGGGAGTCACTAAGATCCTGCCCCGATATCCTACATGTGTCGCTTCCCCGCTCAGGTCCCTGGAGTTCACCTTTTTCTTCCTGGTGCATGTAAGTGCATTGTCCTTGTATAATGCGCTGTGCGGGGAGTCACTAAGATCGTGCGCCCGATATCCTGCATGTGTCGCTTCCCCGCTCAGGTCCCCGGAGTTCACCTTTTTCTTCCTGGTGCATGTAAGTGCATTGTCCGTGTATAATGTGCTGTGCGGGGAGTCACTAAGATTGTGCCCCCGATATCCTGCATGTGTCGCTTCCCCGCTCAGGTCCCCGGAGTTCACCTTCTTCTTCCCGGTGCATGTAAGTGCATTGTCCGTGTATAATGCGCTGTGCGGGGAGTCACTAAGATCCTGCGCCCGATATACTGCATGTGTCGCTTCCCCGCTCAGGTCCCTGGAGTTCACCTTCTTCTTCCTGGTGCATGTAAGTGCATTGTCCGTGTATAATGCGCTGTGCGGGGAGTCACTAAGATTGTGCGCCCGATATCCTGCATGTGTCGCTTCCACGCTCAGGTCCCCGGAGTTCACCTTTTTCTTCCTGGTGCATGTAAGTGCATTGTCCGTGTATAATGTGCTGTGCGGGGAGTCACTAAGATTGTGCCCCCGATATCCTGCATGTGTCGCTTCCCCGCTCAGGTCCCCGGAGTTCACCTTCTTCTTCCCGGTGCATGTAAGTGCATTACCTGTGTATAATGCGCTGTGCGGGGAGTCACTAAGATCCTGCGCCCGATATCCTGCATGTGTCACTTCCCCGCTCAGGTCCCCGGAGTTCACCTTCTTCTTCCTGGTGCATGTAAGTGCATTGTCCGTCTATAATGCGCTGTGCGGGGAGTCACTAAGATCCTGCGCCCGATATCCTGCATGTGTCGCTTCCCCGCTCAGGTCCCCGGAGTTCACCTTCTTCTTCCTGGTGCATGTAAGTGCATTGTCCTTGTATAATGCGCTGTGCGGGGAGTCACTAAGATCGTGCGCCCGATATCCTGCATGTGTCGCTTCCCCGCTCAGGTCCCCGGAGTTCACCTTTTTCTTCCTGGTGCATGTAAGTGCATTGTCCGTGTATAATGTGCTGTGCGGGGAGTCACTAAGATTGTGCCCCCGATATCCTGCATGTGTCGCTTCCCCGCTCAGGTCCCCGGAGTTCACCTTCTTCTTCCCGGTGCATGTAAGTGCATTGTCCGTGTATAATGCGCTGTGCGGGGAGTCACTAAGATCCTGCACCCGATATCCTGCATGTGTCGCTTCCCCGCTCAGGTCCCTGGAGTTCACCTTCTTCTTCCTGGTGCATGTAAGTGCATTGTCCGTGTATAATGCGCTGTGCGGGGAGTCACTAAGATCGTGCGCCCGATATCCGGCATGTGTCGCTTCCCCGCTCAGGTCCCCGGAGTTCACCTTCTTTTTCCCGGTGCATGTAAGTGCATTGTCCATGTATAATGCGCTGTGCGGGGAGTCACTAAGATCCTGCACCCGATATCCTGCATGTGTCGCTTCCCCGCTCAGGTCCCCGGAGTTCACCTTCTTCTTCCTGGTGCATGTAAGTGCATTGTCCATGTATAATGTGCTGTGTGGGGAGTCACTAAGATTGTGCACCCGATATCCTGCATGTGTCGCTTCCCCGCTCAGGTCCCCGGAGTTCACCTTCTTCTTCCTGGTGCATGTAATTGCATTGTCCATGTATAATGCGCTGTGTGGGGAGTCACTAAGATTGTGCACCCGATATCCTACATGTGTCGCTCCCCGCTCAGGTCCCAGGAGTTCACCTTCTTCTTCCTGGTGCATGTAAGTGCTTTGTCCGTGTATAATGCGCTGCGCGGGGAGTCACTAAGATCCTGCGCCTGATATCCTGCATGTGTCACTTCCCCGCTCAGGTCCCCGGAGTTCACCTTCTTCTTCCTGGTGCATGTAAGTGCATTGTCCGTGTACAATGCGCTGTGCGAGGAGTCACTAAGATCCTGCGCCCGATATCCTGCATGTGTCACTTCCCCGCTCAGGTCCCCAGAGTTCACCTTCTTCTTCCTGGTGCATGTAAGTGCATTGTCCTTGTATAATGCGCTGTGCGGGGAGTCACTAAGATCCTGCGCCCGATATCCTGCATGTGTCGCTTCCCCGCTCAGGTCCCGGGAGTTCACCTTCTTCTTCCTGGTGCATGTAAGTGCATTGTCCGTGTATAATGTGCTGTGCGGGGAGTCACTAAGATTCTGCGCCCGATATCCTGCATGTGTCACTTCCCGCTCAGGTCCCCGGAGTTCACTTTCTTCCTGGTGCATGTAAGTGCATTGTCCGTGTATAATGTGCTGTGCGGGGAGTCACTAAGATCCAGCGCCCCATATCCTGCATGTGTCACTTCCCCGCTCAGGTCCCCGGAGTTCACCTTCTTCTTCCTGGTGCATGTAAGTGCATTGTCTGTGTATAATGCGCTGTGCGGGGAGTCACTAAGATCTTGCTCCTGATATCCTGCATGTGTCACTTCCCCGCTCAGGTCCCAGGAGTTCACCTTCTTCTTCCTGGTGCATGTAAGTGCATTGTCCGTGTATAATGTGCTGTGCGGGGAGTCACTAAGATCCTGCGTCCGATATCCTGCATGTGTCGCTTCCCCGCTCAGGTCCTCGGAGTTCACCTTCTTCTTCCTAGTGCATGTAAGTGCATTGTCCGTGTATAATGCGCTGTGCGGGGAGTCACTAAGATCGTGCCCCGATATCCTGCATGTGTCGCTTCCCTGCTCAGGTCCCCGGAGTTCACCTTCTTCTTCCTAGTGCATGTAAGTGCATTGTCCGTGTATAATGCGCTGTGCGGGGAGTCACTAAGATCCTGCGCCCGATATCCTGCATGTGTCACTTCCCCGCTCAGGTCCCCGGAGTTCACCTTCTTCTTCCTGGTGCATGTAAGTGCATTGTCCGTGTATAATGCGCTGTGCGGGGAGTCACTAAGATCCTGCGCCCGATATCCTGCATGTGTCACTTCCCCGCTCAGGTCCCCAGAGTTCACCTTCTTCTCTCTGGTGCATGTAAGTGCATTGTCTTGCAACACAATTTGAAAGTTAAATCCCGCGCTCAGTCCGAATCAGTCGGATCGTCCGACGGCCGCCCCCGGTTTCTGCGTGCGACAAAATCCTAGCGCAAAGCCCTGTTTAATACCAGTCAAAAGCTGCGCAAATCCCAAAAACGTCGAACAGTCCAACAAAAGTGCGATCCGCGACCCTTAGTAAATAAGCCCCAATGTGTTCATTCAGGCTCCAAAGGGAAAAATTTTTTAGGACTTGTTTATTTTTGTACTTTATTGCTGCATGTTAGTTTTTCATCTGCCTCAGCACAATGCATTAAGACACAGTGGGGCAGATTTATCAAGCAGTCTGAAAGTCAGAATATTTCCAGTTGCCCATGGCAACCAATCACAGCTCCCCTTTAAAATATTCATGAGCACTGGTGAAATGAAAGCTGAGCTGTGATTGGTTGCCATGGGCAACTGGAAATATTCTGACTTTCAGACTGCTTGATAAATCTGCCCCAGTATATATTTAAATTGTTTGGTTTTTTTTCTTTTCTTTTTGTGTTTTTTGTGACTTTCTGAAAGTCATGGCGGCGCTGGTTTTCCTGCTTTGCGTCCAATTCATCTTCATCTCCTGGCAAATGGGGGCACATGATTTATCGCTAAAAAGTCACAAAAAAATGTGCAAAAACACTCCAGTCCTCACCAGACGTAGGAAACTGTTTCAGAAATTGCACAAAAAATTTGCGCAAAACAACCCCCCAAACAATGTAATGTGGTTGTATATATTCTCACCGATAGACCTGTCAGCAGGAGTCCCCATACAGACTGCAGCCAGTATTATGTATTGTCCCTGGAGAGATGTGTAATCAGACATCACACTGCTGTGCTCTGCGCTCTCTGCAGCCAGTGTTATGTATTGTCCCTGGAGAGATGTGTAATCATACCTCACACTGCTGTGCTCTGTGCTCTCTGCAACCAGTGTTATGTATTGTCCCTGGAGAGATGTGTAAACAGACCTCACACTGCTGTGCTCTGTGCTCTCTACAGTCAGTGTTATGTATTGTCCCTGGAGAGATGTGTAATCAGACCTCACACTGCTGTGCTCTGTGCTCTCTGCAGCCAATGTTATGTATTGTCCCTGGAGAGATGTGTAATCAGACCTCACACTGCTGTGCTCTGTGCTCTCTGCAGTCAGTGTTATGTATGGTCCCTGGAGAGATGTGTAATCAGACCTTACACTGCTGTGCTCTGTGTTTTCTGCAGCAAGTGTTATGTATTGTCCCTGTAAAGATGTGTAATTTCACCTCACACTGCTGTGCTCTGTGCTCTCTGCAGCCAGTGTAATGTATTGTCCCTGGTGAGATGCGTAATCCGACCTCACACTGCTGTGCTCTGTGCTCTCTGCAGTCAGTGTTATGTAATGTCCCTGGAGAGACGTGTAATCAGACCTCACACTGCTGTGCTCTGTACTCTCTGCAGCCAGTGTTATGTATTGTCCCTGGAGAGATGTGTAATCAGACCTCACACTGCTGTGCTCTGTGCTCTCTGCATCCAGTGTTATGTATTGTCCCTGGAGAGATGTGTAATCAGACCTCACACTGCTGTGCTCTGTGCTCTCTGCAGCTAGTGTTATGTATTGTCCCTGGAGAGATGTGTAATCAGACCTCACACTGCTGTGCTCTGTGCTCTCTGCAGCCAGTGTTATGTATTGACCCTGGAGAGATGTGTAATTTGACCTCACACTGCTGTGCTCTGTGCTCTCTGCAGTCAGTGTTTTGTATTGTCCCTGGAGAGATGCGTAATCAGACCTCACACTGCTGTGCTCTGTGATCTCTTCAGCCAGTGTTATGTATTGTCCCTGGAGAGATGTGTAATCAGACCTCACACTGCTATGCTCTGTGCTCTCTGCAGCCAGTGTTATGTATTGTCCCTGGAGAGATGTGTAGTCATACCTCACACTGCTGTGCTCTGTGCACTCAGCAGCCAGTGTTATGTATTGTCCCTGGAGAGATGTGTAATCAGACCTCACACTGCTGTGCTCTGTGCTCTCTGCAGCCAGTGTTACGTATTGCCCCTGGCACCATGCACAATCAGACTATTGTGTACGTTGTTAGTAGCAGCGGGCTTGTGAACAATGGATTTATCTTTCATTTTTATTATAGCATCCTCACACTGCTGGGCTTTAAGCTCTTTGCACTGAAGTGCTCTATAGCTGAAGCAGGTTTCTAGTTGAATACAACAGTCCATCAGAGTAAAGGGGAGGCACTGTGGAGCAATACAAATTTTTATTTTAGGATTCACTGCTTGGTTTTCCTGAGCTTCCTTTGTGTTGAAATTTAAACTGTACACAATGAGCTCCCTCTAGTGGTGACTTCAAACACATCGAAGGGATTACTTTGCAGTGGGATTTACACTTTGTGTAAAAATAACAGAGTTCTGACATATTTACAACATATTGAACAATTAACTGTTACAGATCATAAGAGGAGATAGAGGAAGGAGAGTAACACGATTGCAGGATCAGACTACACTGGCCGCACAGGAGCTGTATACACAAAACGAGCAGCTGCAAAAACTCTCAATGCAGTCATACTGTAGAGCTTTATGTATAACTTATTGCTCCAAGAAGCTACCACTAGGGGAGCTCAATGCTGTAGATTTAACACAGCAATTAATGTATACAGAGCTAGCTCCATCTAGTGGTGGTGCAGAAAAGTACTGGAGCTGTGTACAAGAGAGATGAGAAAATGGGGCAGATTTACTTACCCGGCCCATTCGCGATCCAGCGGCACGTTCTCTGCGCTGGATTTGGGTCCGGCCGGGATTCATTAAAGTAGTTCCTCCGCCGTCCACCGGGTGGCGCTGCTGCGCTGAAAAGCATCGGAACGCGCTGGAGTTCACCGAGCCGGGCTGAGTTAAGGTAAGTGCAAGCTCCGCGACAGATTTTTTGTTTTAAATGCGGCGGTTTATCCGAATCCGAAATAATACCAAAACATAATACTCAGATCATACCAACATACAGTGCCCAAATAATACCAAAACATAATACTCAGATCATGCCAACATACAGTGCCCAAATAATACCAAAATATAATACTCAGATCATACCAACATACAGTGCACAAATAATACCAAAATATAATACTCAGATCATACCAACATACAGTGCACAAATAATACCAAAATATAATACTCAGATCATACCAACATACAGTGCCCAAATTATTCCAAAATAAAACATTTAGATCATACCAACATACAGTGAACAAGTAATACCAAAATATAATACTCAGATCATACCAACATACAGTGCACAAATAATACCAAAATATAACACTCAGATCATACCAACATACAGTGCACAAATAATATCAAAATATAATACTCAGATCATACCAACATGCAGTGCCCAAATAATACCAAAATATGATACTCAGATCATACCAACATACCGTGCACAAATAATACCAAAACATAATACTCAGATCATACCAACATGCAGTGCCCAAATAATACCAAAATATGATACTCAGATCATACCAACATACAGTGCACAAATAATACCAAAATTTAATACTCAGATCATACCAACATACAGCGTGCAAATAATACCAAAATATAATACTCAGATCATACCAACATACAGTGCACAAATAATACCAAAATATAATACTCAGATCATACCAACATACAGTGCTCAAATAATACCAAAATATAAAACTCAGATCATACCAACATATAGTGCACAAATAATACTAAAACATAATTCTCAGATCATAACAACATACAGCGTGCAAATAATACAAAAAATATAAAACTCAGATCATACCAACATACAGCGCGCAAATTATACCAAAATATAATACTCAGATCATACCAACATACAGTGCCCAAATAATACCAAAACATAATACTCAGATCATAGCAACATACAGTGCCCAAATAATACCAAAACATAATACTCAGATCATACCAACATACAGTGCACAAATAATACCAAAACATAATACTCAGATCATTCCAACATATAGTGCCCAAATAATACCAAAATATAATACTCAGATCATAGCAACATACAGTGCACAAATAATACCAAAATATAATACTCAGATCATACTAACATACAGTGCACAAATAATACCAAACTATATTACTCTGATAATACCAACATACAGTGCACAAATAATACCAAAACATAACACTCAGATAATACCAACATACAGTGCACAAATAATACCAAAACATAATACTCAGATCATACCAACATACAGCGTGCAAATAATACCAAAATATAATACTCAGATCATACCAACATACAGTGCACAAATAATACCAAAATATGATACTCAGATCATACTAACATACCGTGCACAAATAATACTAAAACATAATACTCAGATCATAACAACATACAGCGTGCAAATAATACAAAAAATATAATACTCAGATCATACCAACATACAGCGCGCAAATTATACCAAAATATAATACTCAGATCATACCAACATACAGTGCCCAAATAATACCAAAACATAATACTCAGATCATACCAACATACAGTGCACAAATAATACTAAAAAATAATACTCAGATCATACCAACATACAGTGCGCAAATAATACCAAAATATAATACTCAGATCAAACCAACATGCAGTGCACAAATAATACCAAAACATAATACTCAGATCATACCAACATACAGTGCACAAATAATACCAAACTATATTACTCTGATAATACCAACATACAGTGCACAAATAATACCAAAACATAACACTCAGATCATACCAACATATAGTGCCCAAATAATACCAAAATATGATACTCATATCATACCAACATACAGTGCACAAATAATACCAAACTATATTACTCTGATAATACCAACATACAGTGCACAAATAATACCAAAACATAACACTCAGATCATACCAACATGCAGTGCACAAATAATACCAATACAAGATGCTTATCATCCATCATACTAACATACACTGCTCAGATCATACTACTACTCAGATCATCAACACATAAGGGGTATTTATCATACACCGGAGCTCCTGCACCGGCGAGTGGTAGCCCCGCCTCCCCTCTGGTGCAGCAGGATACATCAAAAGGCTCCGGGATAGTAATAAGCGTAACCGGTGACTTCTGACAGGTGAAGAGTTTCCCTGCACAATCCCACTCTTATGCCAGCCGCACCCACTCTCATGTGGGACACGCCCACACTCCCATTATGACCACACCCACTTCTGTGTTGGTCACGCCTCCTTGGAATGGATGTGGCAGAAAGGGGAAAATAATCGCAAATGCTGGCAATACACTAACATTTCACTTCAAATACCCCCCCCCCCCATAGTGTACAAATCGTACCAGTATAAGATGTCCAAATGATACCAATACACTATGCTAATGTCATGCCAACATACTGTGCGCAAATAATACCAACCTAAAAATCTTAATCGTACCAACAGATCAAATACCGCTAACACATAGTGGTAACATCACACCAACATAGACACCACAGAACATCTTTGTACATAACATAATAATACTGTAGGGTATAAATAATACTGCTATACTGCACAATTCATAGTGAGACTCACAGTGGTCAGGTGACATGGGTGGCCTTTGTGTTTAGTAATGGTGGCCGTCCATACGGACTCCATGAGAGGCCATTGTCCCATGTGATTGGCTGAGAAGACCTCTTCCATCTCTGTAGTGACCTCGGGTGACCACACAGGTGATATGTCTTCTTCTTGGCGGATTAAGCCTGGGCTCTTGGCGCTGTGATTACAATGTGTGACAGGACCCATAAACACACATGTTCTTTCCAATGTCTTACATTGCTGCAAACATCCAAATATTTGTCTCTGCCAAGAGGTGGTACTTGTGCTCCTCCGCGCTCATATTGATTGTTTTACACTGGAGAAGTGAGTAGCGTTTGCAGCGGTGACATAAAGCAGAGACACTGTAGATGTCTTTGTGTACATTTGAGGAATAGCCTGCGGGTCGATGGGAATGCTGATAGTGGAGATAGATCGGTGCTGGATTTCGCATCTGCCCAGGACATCCCGAGGTGCACATACTTTTTGTTCCTTGTTACTATTTTGAGCAAAACCAATTCAGTCGCTCTCATAACTAGAGACGACTGGTGCTTGCACTTCAGTCACATCTGGAGATGTCACTAACAGAGGGAGGCGTTGCTTCAAAAAGTTCCTTCAAAAGCCCAAAAACGACATCAATGTTTTACCATATACCAATAATGTATCTACTGTACATCCAACCACAGGCCTCGTAGGAAGTGCTTTATGGGGGATTGTGTGCTATCATTGATGGAATCATTCCTCATGGTTTTTACCTTGAGAGGATCCAAAAAGTTCCTTCCAAAGTCCAAAAACATCATCAATTTTTACCCTATACCAGTGATGGCCAACCTATGGCACGGGTGCCAGAAGTGGCACTCGGAACCCTTTCTGTGGGCACCCAGAACAGAGTTCATCAGACAGGACTTGAATCTTCCTGCAGTCCCAGACAACTTGAGATGGTGCTCTTAATGCTCTTTTAAGGTGACACATCTTTGACTGATTGGAACTGCAGGCCATTTGCTGGCCCCATGATTCTTCCTGTACAGAGAGACCCTGGAGAGAAGCTACAATCATGTCTGAATTTGCCCTCATGCTTTTAACAATATTGGTGTACTAAGGGGGGTTATACGTTTGAATGTTGTGGAAGGAGCAATAAGTTGGCACTTCACGGTAAATAAGTGGATTTTGGTTGTAGTTTGAGCACCTGGTCTCTAAAAGGTTCGCCATCACTGCCCTATACCAATAATGTATCTACTGTACATCCAACCACAGGCCTCGAAGGAAGTGCTCTAAGGGGTTCTTGTGCGCTATCATTGATGGAATCATTCATCATGGTTTTTACTTTGATAGGATCCAAAAAGTTCCTTCCAGCGTCCAAAAACATCATCAATGTTTTACCATATACCAATAATGTATCTACTGTACATCCAACCACAGGCCTCGAAGGGGGTGCTCCACTGGGGCTTGTGCGCTATCATTGATGGAATCATTCATCATGGTTTTTACTTTGATAGGATCCAAAAACTTCCTTCCAAAGTCCAAAAACATCAGCAATGTTTTACCCTATACCAATAATGTATCTACTGTACATCCAACCACAGGCCTCGAAGGGGGTGCTCTACGGGGGCTTGTGTGCTATCACTGATGGAATCATTCATCATGGTTTTTACTTTGATAGGATCCAAAAACTTCCTTCCAAAGTCCAAAAACATCAGCAATGTTTTACCCTATACCAATAATGTATCTACTGTACATCCAACCACAGGCCTCGAAGGGGGTGCTCTACGGGGGCTTGTGTGCTATCACTGATGGAATCATTCATCATGGTTTTTACTTTGATAGGATCCAAAAACTTCCTTCCAAAGTCCAAAAACATCATCAATGTTTTACCCTATACCAATAATGTATCTACTGTACATCCAACCACAGGCCTCGAAGGGGGTGCTCTAAGGGGTTCATCATGGTTTTTACTTTGATAGGATCCAAAAACTTCCTTCCAAAGTCCAAAAACATCATAAATGTTTTACCATATACCAATAATGTATCTACTGTACATCCAGCCACAGGCCTCGAAGGGGGTGCTCTAAGGGGTTCATCATGGTTTTTACTTTGATAGGATCCAAAAACTTCCTTCCAAAGTCCAAAAACATCATAAATGTTTTACCATATACCAATAATGTATCTACTGTACATCCAGCCACAGGCCTCGAAGGAGGTGCTCTATGGGGTCTTGTGTGCTATCATTAATGGAATCATTCATCATGGTTTTTACCTTGATAGGATCCAAAAAGTTGAGATCCACCAAAAAATGTGATATTTGTCAGGTTGCAGCCAAACTGTCGCTGGAGTGGTAGGACACTTCGAACTAAGGTCTTTATCTTGAGGAGTTCATGGAAACCATTAACATCTACAAAGAAGTCATCTTGGCAGGTTCCTTTATGTTGATTTTGGGTTGCCTGTTGGCAAGACTATAAGTCCTTTCTTATTCCTACAAAAACAACATCCATGTGATGGTTCCTGGTCGAAGGAAGCCTGATGTCAGGAATTTTTTGGCAATTTCACCATGAACGAATAATTTCTTTGCAGCCAACTTAGTAATACTGTCATTGAGCACCACATACCCACCATTGTGTAGGTCATTGTCTTGGTTGGTACCGAAAAGAAGAGATTCACCTTATAATTTTGAATATTGTCTGTTCTTTGCCATAGTTGACAGTTTGATAAAGTTTTGTGACACTGAGACCTGACATCTTCATCTTGAAAGGTTTCAAGAGACCATCAACATCTACTTCATGTTCATTTTGGTTTGCTTGCTGGAAAGCTCCTTGTATTCTAAAAGTTCTTGCAAAAACACCATCCATGACATGGCAACTGTTGGGAAGGGGCTTGAAGTTGGAGAATTTTTTGTCAATTTTGCCATTTATAATGATTGTCTTTTCATTTAACCGGAGACAAGAAAAGTGTACCAAACCTTGGTTGGTTCTCAAAACTTGTTATCTAGCAATAAAATTTTGATGTGTGCCATGGGTAACCGGTTACCAAAGAAAGAAGCAAAGACCTGAGATTGACAACCGGAGGACCTCATAGACACCACCAGTGTTTGCAAAGGGTCGTCATAGAGGGCCCCTTTCTGTGAATCTTTAGGTCGCCTGCTGGCAAGTACTATGTCTCCTACAATGTTCCTTTAAAAATACCAAAACACCCTCCATGATATTGCCCGTGCTGGGAGGATGCTTGATGCCAGATATTTTTGGTAGTATTCTCTTTGTAGCCAACCAGAGAACTAATAGGGTATTCATCCACCTGAGGCACGATGATGTTGAGCTCTATTCAGTAAAGTTATCGATCATGTTATTAACTTGGATGGTCTCAATAAATCGAGATCCACCGAAAATCTTTGACCTTTGTCTGGTCGGTGGCATATTTGACAGCTTGATCCTAGAAAACAAAGACCTGAGGCCTTAAACCCAAGGAATTCATAAAGAAAACCATTGTCTACAAATGGAGGCACCTTGATAGGCTCCTTTATATCATTCTTGGGTTGTCTTCTGGGAAGTTGTAGGAAACTGAAACTTGAGGTCTTCAACACTAGGATGTTCTCTAGCTGGGTGTTATTACCTGGGTTGGTTCCAATAAAATCAACCCCACAACTTTGACTTTTGTCTGATTGGTGGCATATGTGTCTGGTGGATAAATTCATAAGAAACAAAGACCCGAGGCCTAAAACCCAAGAAACTCATAGAAAAAAAACATTGTCTACAAATGGAGTCACCTTGGTAGGCTTCTTTATATCATTCTTGGGTTGTCCTCTGGGAAGTTGTAGGAAACTGAGACATGAGGTCTTTAACATTAAGATGTTCTCTAGCTGGGCTCTTGAGCTCTATTCAATGAAGTTATTCATCGTGTTATTGTTATAGGTTGGTTACAATGAGTTTAGATCAACTCCACAACTTTGACTTTTGTCTGGTGGATAAATAAATAGAAAACAAAGACCTGAGGTCTTCAACTCAAGGAACTAATAGAGACAACCATTGTCTGCAAACGGAGATCACATTGGAGGCCTTCTTCATATTGGTCTTGGGTTGTATACTGGCACGTAGTAGGAAACTACTATAGGTCTTCAACTCAAGGAACTCATAGAGACAACCATCACCTGCAAATGGAGTTCACATTGGAGGCCTCTTTCATATTGATCTTGGGTTGTCTTCTGGCAAGTAGTAGGAAACTGAGACCATAGGTCTTAGACACAAGAAAGTTCTGTAGCTGGGCTCTTGTGCTCTAATCAATGAAGTTATCCATCATGTTAACACCATGTTTAGTCCAAATAAGTTGAGATCAACCAAAAAACTTCAACCATTATCTGATTGGTGGCAAAAATGAAAAGTCGATAAAGTCATAGAAAACGAAGACCCGAGGTCTTCAACTCAAGGACAACCATTGTCTACAATTGCAGTAACCTTGGATGGCTCCTTCATGTTGATCTTGTGTTGCCTTCCAGCAAACACCATGTTTCCTATTATGTTCCTTCAAAAATCTAAAAACACTACCCAGAGGTATGTGCTGAAGAATTTGGTCCCAATTAGGAAGAAATTTTGCCTGGAATATTCCTTATACCAGAATCAATCAGAAGAACCTTCTCAACTTTTCTCCACATTCCAACCATGGATGAAGTTTTCCATCATCTCTTTAAGACTAGGTTATGCTTTTATTTTAGGACCTACGGGGGCCATACTTTGAGGATCTAAAGAATGAAGATAGTTCTCTGTATTTTCTGCAGGCTGCTTCATTGTTGGGGTCCAACCACTTCTAAGGGAATGGCAAACCATAAAAGAAACGAGGAGAGAGGAGAAGCAGAATACATGGGCTTAAGTGGGTGGGGGACTGGAGGGCCAAACATAACTTTCCATTGGATCCAATGTGGTTATCTGACACAGCACTGACAGAACACAGCGCCCTCTATGTTCCATGACTTTATCCCACCAGCATGTACAGTCTATGATAATGGAAGGTCACCAGCTGGAGACCGCTCTACTGGTGCAGCGGCTCCTTGCTGCGCTGCGAGACATGTATATAATTACGTCTTCCACTTCCCACTTTAGTTAATTAGTAATTAATAAAGTGTATGTCTGACTTCATTTAATTAAGAGTGCGGTACATGATGGGGCGACACATGAGTGTAGTAAAAGCTGTCGCCGTGGATTATTTCACACTTATTTCACGCGCTGATATTGTTTACAGCTCTGGGAGTGCAAATGATCGGTAACACGAGAGCGGATGATGGGAAACACTTCATAAGTCACCAGTATAAACAGCGGAAATCCAAGCCACATCCCAGGATTCACTGATTTATAGGATCTAACTTTTATGTATTCAGATGAAATTAGGAAGAATAGAGAATGAAACGGGAAGAATATCATATATTTCTTCAGTAGTCACCGGCCAATTGGAGCCTCCTGTGCTTATAGAAAACCATTATAGGGGCTCTTGGCCTTTACTACCCCTATGTACAAGAATAACTACTATAATACTGCCCTCTATGTACAGGAATATAACTACTATAATACTGCCCCCTATGTACAGGAATATAACTACTATAATACTGCCCCCTATGTACAGGAATATAACTACTATAATACTGCCCCCTATGTACAGGAATATAACTACTATAATACTGCCCCCTATGTACAGGAATATAACTACTATAATACTGCCCCCTATGTACAAGAATATAACTACTATAATACTGCCTCCTATGTACAAGAATATAACTACTATAATACTGCCCCCTATGTACAGGAATATAACTACTATAATACTGCCCCCTATGTACAGGAATATAACTACTATAATACTGCCTCCTATGTACAGGAATATAACTACTATAATACTGCCCCCTATGTACAGGAATATAACTACTATAATACTGCCCCCTATGTACAAGAATATAACTACTATAATACTGCCTCCTATGTACAAGAATATAACTACTATAATACTGCCCCCTATGTACAGGAATATAACTACTATAATACTGCCCCTATGTACAGGAATATAACTACTATAATACTGCCTCCTATGTACAGGTATATAACTACTATAATACTGCCCCCTATGTACAAGAATATAACTACTATAATACTGCCCCCTATGTACAGGAATATAACTACTATAATACTGCCCCCTATGTACAAGAATATAACTACTATAATACTGCCCCCTATGTACAAGACTATAACTACTATAATACTGCCCCCTATGTACAGGAATATAACTACTATAATACTTCCCCCTATGTACAAGAATATAACTACTATAATACTGCCCCCTATGTACAAGAATATAACTACTATAATACTGCCCCCTATGTACAAGAATATAACTACTATAATACTGACCCCTATGTACAGGAATATAACTACTATAATACTGCCTCCTATGTACAAGAATATAACTACTATAATACTGCTCCTATGTACAAGAATATAACTACTATAATACTGCCCCCTATGTACAAGAATATAACTAGTATAATACTGCCCCCTATGTACAGGAATATAACTACTATAATACTGCCCCTATGTACAGGAATATAACTACTATAATACTGCCTCCTATGTACAAGAATATAACTACTATAATACTGCCCCCTATGTACAAGAATATAACTACTATAATACTGCCTCCTATGTACAAGAATATAACTACTATAATACTGCCCCCTATGTACAGGAATATAACTACTATAATACTGCTCCCTATGTACAAGAATATAACTACTATAATACTGCCCCCTATGTACAAGAATATAACTACTATAATACTGCCCCTATGTACAAGAATATAACTACTATAATACTGCCCCCTATGTACAGGAATATAACTACTATAATACTGCCCCCTATGTACAAGAATATAACTACTATAATACTTCCCCCCATGTACAAGAATATAACTACTATAATACTCCCCCCTATGTACAGGAATATAACTACTATAATACTGCCCCCTATGTACAGGAATATAACTACTATAATACTGCCCCCTATGTACAAGAATATAACTACTATAATACTGCCCCCTATGTACAAGAATATAACTACTATAATACTGCCCCCTATGTACAGGAATATAACTACTATAATACTGCTCCCTATGTACAAGAATATAACTACTATAATACTGCCCCCTATGTACAGGAATATAACTACTATAATACTATTTATAAGACTAGAACCTTAATTGAAATGAATATGATTACATGGAAGACGTTTCCAGTCCTCTCAGTCCTATTTAGTGCAGGAGAGGACATTGATGGTAGCCTGGAGCCCGCCCCCTATGGATCATTATAATCTATAGGCAAATTGCTGGGGTCATGACATTAATTTTGTGTTGTGACCTGTGCAGAGATGCGTCTTTGTTGCTGTGTATCAGGTCTCGGTATTATGAGAGGAGAAGTTAATGACTCGTTTCTCTTCTCCCTAATGATGACACATGACCTTGTGCGCTCCTTATCTCGCTCCGTGACCCTGTCCCAGGGGATTCTGTGCATTGACCTTCGAGATGTTTATATATTACACACAATGTCTCAGGATGGATTTGTAACAAGTTTTCACTTCCGCTTTCTCTATCAAGAAAAACCGAATCCCGATGCCCAGCTGCTCCCTTAAAGGGATGCGATATTTCAGCCATACATCACATCCTCCCGGCACAGTGACCTCTGCACAGGTCAGAGGTCATGCCCACAACACTCTGCTATACAAGTCAATACACAATTTCACCGCTCCGCTCATTGTTGTGTGACTCCCACATAGACAGCGGTGCAGCCTGTGTCACGTTGCTGCCTCCCCTACAGTAAGTCAGGGGTTCAGCTCCCAAAATACAAGACAGTCATAGATTTTTTTTGTTTTCTTATTCATCAAGTATTTCATTTCCAATTTAAGGAAAACTCTGCCGATTTACCCGAGAAATCGAAGATAATAACATTGTAACCACAGAACCTGTGATCTCTACGGAGCCGCAAAGTGACTAATGCAAGAAAAAAACGAATCTAGTTGCTATGAGATCAGTTTTTTTCAGGCTGATTCTGCCGCAGTCTCCTGGAAAATGTCTAATCAAGGGACAGACTGAGACTTCATGAGCAGCAGATGTGATGTATAGTGTGTACTGAGCCCGAGAGATAAGCAGAACCAGAACCATCAGTCTTGACCCAATGGGGCCCATTTACTTACCCGGTCCGGAGGAGGTCACAGAAAGTGCATTGTCCGTGTATAATGCGCTGTGCGGGGGGGGAGTCACTAAGATCGTGCGCCCGATATCCTGCATGTGTCGCTTCCCCGCTCAGGTCCCCGGAGTTCACCTTCTTCTTCCTGGTGCATGTAAGTGCATTGTCCGTGTATAATGCGCTGTGCGGGGAGTCACTAAGATCCTGCACCCGATATCCTGCATGTGTCGCTTCCCCGCTCAGGTCCCCGGAGTCCACCTTCTTCTTCCTGGTGCATGTAAGTGCATTGTCCGTGTATAATGCGCTGTGCGGGGAGTCACTAAGATCGTGCACCTGATATCCTGCATGTGTCGCTTCCCCGCTCAGGTCCCCGGAGTTCACCTTCTTCCTGGTGCATGTAAGTGCATTGTCCGTGTATAATGCGCTGTGCGGGGAGTCACTAAGATCGTGCGCCCGATATCCTGCATGTGTCGCCTCCCCGCTCAGGTCCCCGGAGTTCACCTTCTTCTTCCCGGTGCATGTAAGTGCATTGTCCGTGTATAATGCGCTGTACGGGGAGTCACTAAGATCGTGCGCCCGATATCCTGCATGTGTCGCTTCCCCGCTCAGGTCCCAGGAGTTCGCCTTCCTGGTGCATGTGAGTGCATTGTCCGTGTATAATGCGCTGTGCGGGGAGTCACTAAGATTCTGCGCCCGATATCCTGCATGTGTCACTTCCCCGCTCAGGTCCCCGGAGTTCACCTTCTTCTTCCTGGTGCATGTAATTGCATTGTCCGTGTATAATGCGCTGTGCGGGGAGTCACTAAGATCATGCGCCTGATATCCTGCATGTGTCTCTTCCCCGCTCAGGTCCCCGGAGTTCACCTTCTTCTACCTGGTGCATGTAAGTGCATTGTCCGTGTATAATGCGCTGTGCGGGGAGTCACTAAGATCCTGCCCCCGATATCCTGCATGTGTCTCTTCCCCGCTCAGGTCCCCGGAGTTCACCTACTTCTCCCTGGTGCATGTAAGTGCATTGTCCGTGTATAATGTGCTGTGCGGGGAGTCACTAAGATCCTGCGCCCAATATCCTGCATGTGTCACTTCCCCGCTCAGGTCCCCGGAGTTCACCTTCTTCTTCCTGGTGCATGTAAGTGCATTGTCCGTGTATAATGCGCTGTGCGGGGAGTCACTAAGATCGTGCGCCTGATATCCTGCATGTGTCTCTTCCCTGCTCAGGTCCCAGGAGTTCGCCTTCCTGGTGCATGTAAGTGCATTGTTTTGTGACACAATTTGAAAGTTAAATTTCTGTGCTCAGTCCGAATCAGTTGGATCGTCCAACAGCACGACCCCTAATATGTGACGCATGGAAGCAGTGCAGCTGCGCCACAGAAAGGATTGTGTGCGACACAATCCCAGTGCAGATACTTAAATGGGTTAAATACCCATCGAAGCCATGCAATCCCTGAAAAAGGCGAACTGTCTGACAAAAGAGCACAGCACAACCCTTAGTAAATGAGCCCCAGTGTGTATGTGCACCTATACAGTGTAGATTACACCTGTACAGACATGCAGCCTGCAGATAGGACACTATGTACAATCTGCTCAGCTCCTCCTGCTCTATAACATGCTGCCTGCAGATAGGACACTATGTACAAGCTGCTCAACTCCTCCTTCTCTTTAAAATGCTGCCTGCAGATAGGACACTATGCACAATCTGCTCAGCTCCTCCTGCTCTATAACATGCTGCCTGCAGATAGGACACTATGTACAAGCTGCTCAGCTCCTCCTTCTCTTTAAAATGCTGCCTGCAGATAGGACACTGTGTACAAGCTGTTCAGTTCCTCCTGCTTTATACCATGCTGCCTGCAGATAGGACATTATTTACAATCTGTTCAGCCCCTCCTTCTCTGTAACATGCTGCTTGCAGATAGGACACTATGCACAATCTGCACAGTTTATCCTGCTCTATAAAACATTGCCGGCAGATAGGACATTATGTACTATCTGGTTAGCTCTTCTTGCTCTATAACATGCTACACAATAATGAAATAAACACTGTCTTATCCACATGGATTTCCATTTCTCTGTAACAATTGAGATTGAAAAGAAAAGGACAGTCATGGACATCGAGCTCTTAAGCTAGACCCCCAGCTTTCCCTACCTAATTGCCCATCCTACCTAAGCAGTAGGTGACAAGAGGTTGATGTTCCCTACCTGCACCAGTGAAAACGTAGAGAAGTAAACAGGACAAACAAGCACAGAAAAATGGTCATACAAATATGGATCAAAACCAAGAGAACAATACAGTACAGAATCAAGGGACAAAGATGTTCAGAAGATTAAAGGTATGGAAATCAAGAAAACGCTATCAAGCTCCACAGAGACTTATAGCAAGCAATGGGAAGTGGGCAGACAGCTAGCTTAACTGTCTGAAGCCCAGAACAAAGTCAACGGGAGACCTTGAGGGTGTGGTGAAAATCAGTTATGACATTCAGGAGTAAAATAAGTCAGTGTTCAAACTAGTGCAGGACAGAATGCGAACTAAATACAAAACTACAGTCAGCAGCGCATCTTCTGCACTACGTACTTTACGGCCAGAGGATGGCGCTGAAGCACGAACAGGCACAGATGCTACCACGAAGAAGGAGAATTTAGGATTCTTTTATTCAATCCTCCATTATATACAGAAATACAAAACATCACCCCTTTCCCTGCCAAGGATGTATCTCATACGTCCTCTCAGGGTGGCATCAGTATGGCCACCTCTCCGGGTCTGTAGGACCTAGAGCTGCTCACAAACTTTATATGTTGCAAAATTTTCATAAGTGATAATGTTAACTAATGTTCATGGTTTTAACCCTTAACCCGAAAGTATAAAACCCCCTTCAAATTTTTCACTCTTTGTTTCATTGCAGCCATTTGGTAAGATAATTTGCTCATTAATGCGCACTCTGCCCACATCTTGATAGAAAAAAACCCCCAAGAAATATAGATAGTTTTGATAATTAAAGAAGAAAAACTGAAATTTGACATGGTCATTAGTATTCAGCCCCTTTGCTATGACTGTGATTGGACTTTATTAGCAAAGGCCCCAATGGTCTGTGTAAGACCTCACAGTGCATGTCAGAGCACATGAGAAACATGAGGTCTGAGGAACTGCCCAAGGAGCTCAGAGACATAATTGTGGTCAGGCACAGATCTGGACAATGTTAAAAAAGAATTTCTTAGCTCTCAAGGTTCCTGAGAGCACAGTGACCTCCATATTCCTTGGAGAAGAGCCTTGGTGAAGAGGTAAATAAGAAAGGTAAACAAAACCCCAAGACCAACCTGAGGGAACTGGAGAGAATCTGCAAGGAAGAGGCAGAAGATCCCCAAATCCAGTGGTGAAAAATTTGTAGCATTTTCCCAAGAAGATGCCAGGCTGTACCAGCTCTAAAGCTGAGCAAAGGGGCTATATACTTATCACCAGGGGCTGAATACTGGGGGGCAGAGTGTACATTACTGGGGGACAGAGTGCAGATTACTGAGGGGGAACAGAGTGCAGAGGTCACATTACTGGGGGGGGGGCAGAGTGGCCATTACTAGTGGACAGAGTACACATTACTGGGAGGCAGAGTGCCCATTACTGGGGGATAGAGTGCACATTACTGGGGGGCAGAGTGCACAATACTAGAGGGGGCAGAGTGCACAATACTGGGGGGGGGCAGAGTGCACATTACTGGGGGGCAGAGGGCACATTACTGGCGGGCAGAGTGCACATTACTGGGGGTCAGAGTGTACATAACTGGGGGGCAGAGTGCACATTTCTGGGGGGCACAGTGTACATTACTGGGGGGAGACAGAGTGCACATTTCTGGGGGGCAGAGTGTACATTTCTGGGGGGGACAGAGGGCATATTACTGGGAGGGGGTCAGAGGGCACATTACCGGGGGGCAAAGTCCACAATAATGAGCAAAATAAATATCTTTTTTGATCTTTTCTATTGGCGGCAATGAAATAAAGAGTGAAGAATGAAACTGGGTCTGAATACTTCCCATCCCCCTGTATATCACTGATTTGCAGTATCATATACACTGAGTATAGTGTGAAGTACAGTAAGATAGGACAGTCGTCCAGTGTGGAGTGAATGTCGCTGCACAACTATTATTCCAGTAACGTCCCGTCGTCTTTCAGCTCAGAGCGATGAAATATCACCTTGCCGGGACACATCCAGGAGCTACATGTGAGTCGTTCGCTTTGTGAGGAATCCACTATGACTCATAACATTGAGGAAAACCAGACAACCTGAATGGAAAAGACTTGTACCGCTGACATCTGAGCCGAGAAATCCTGCAGAACAGAGCGGCTGATCTAATGTACATCTAGTACACGACTGCTCTAATATACATCTAGTACACGACTGCTCTAATATACATCTAGTACACGACTGCTCTAATATACATCTAGTACACGACTGCTCTAATATACATCTAGTACATGACTGCTGTAATATACATCTAGTACACGACTGCTGTAATATACATCTAGTACACGACTGCTCTAATATACATCTAGTACACGACTGCTCTAATATACATCTAGTACACGACTGCTCTAATATACATCTAGTACACGACTGCTCTAATATACATCTAGTACATGACTGCTCTAATATACATCTAGTACATGACTGCTCTAATATACATCTAGTACACGACTGCTCTAATATACATCTAGTACACGACTGCTCTAATATACATCTAGTACATGACTGCTGTAATATACATCTAGTACACGACTGCTGTAATATACATCTAGTACACGACTGCTCTAATATACATCTAGTACATGACTGCTCTAATATACATCTAGTACACGACTGCTCTAATATACATCTAGTACATGACTGCTCTAATATACATCTAGTACATGACTGCTCTAATATACATCTAGTACACGACTGCTCTAATATACATCTAGTACACGACTGCTCTAATATACATCTAGTACACGACTGCTCTAATATACATCTAGTACAGAGCGACTACTCTAATATACATCTAGTACACGACTGCTGTAATATACATCTAGTACACGACTGCTCTAATATACATCTAGTACAGAGCGACTACTCTAATATACATCTAGTACATGACTGCTCTAATATACATCTAGTACACGACTGCTCTAATATACATCTAGTACACGACTGCTCTAATATACATCTAGTACAGAGCGACTACTCTAATATACATCTAGTACACGACTGCTCTAATATACATCTAGTACACGACTTCTCTAATATACATCTAGTACACGACTGCTCTAATATACATCTAGTACAGAGCGACTGATCTAATATACATCTAGTACATGACTGCTCTAATGTACATCTAGTACACGAATTCTCTTATATACATCTAGTACATGACTGCTCTAATATACATCTAGTACAGAGCGACTGCTCTAATATACATCTAGTACACGACTGCTCTAATATACATCTAGTACACGACTTCTCTAATATAAATCTAGTACACGACTGCTCTAATATACATCTAGTACACGACTGCTCTAATATACATCTAGTACAGAGCGACTGATCTAATATACATCTAGTACACGACTGCTCTAATATACATCTAGTACACGACTGCTGTAATATACATCTAGTACACGACTGCTCTAATATACATCTAGTACACGACTTCTCTAATATAAATCTAGTACACGACTACTCTAATATACATCTAGTACATGACTACTCTAATATACATCTAGTAAACGACTGCTCTAATATACATCTAGTACAGAGCGACTGATCTAATATACATCTAGTACATGACTGCTCTAATATACATCTAGTACACGACTTCTCTAATATAAATCTAGTACACGACTGCTCTAATATACATCTAGTACACGACTGCTCTAATATACATCTAGTACAGAGCGACTGATCTAATATACATCTAGTACATGACTGCTCTAATATAGATCTAGTACACGACTACTCTAATATACATCTAGTACATGACTGCTCTAATATACATCTAGTACACGACTTCTCTAATATAAATCTAGTACACGACTACTCTAATATACATCTAGTACACGACTGCTCTAATATACATCTAGTACAGAGCGACTGATCTAATATACATCTAGTACATGACTGCTCTAATATAAATCTAGTACACGACTACTCTAATATACATCTAGTACATGACTGCTCTAATATACATCTAGTACACGACTGCTCTAATATACATCTAGTACACGACTGCTCAAATATACATCTAGTACACGACTGCTCTAATATACATCTAGTACACGACGGCTCTAAAATACATCTAGTACACGACTGCTCTAATATACATCTAGTACATGACTGCTCTAATATAAATCTAGTACACGACTTCTCTAATATAAATCTAGTACACGACTACTCTAATATACATCTAGTACATGACTGCTCTAATATACATCTAGTAAACAACTGCTCTAATATACATCTAGTACACGACTGCTCAAATATACATCTAGTACACGACTGCTCTAATATACATCTAGTACACGACTGCTGTAATATACATCTAGTACATGACTGCTCTAATATACATCTAATACATGACTACTCTAATATACATCTAGTACACGACTGCTCTAATATACATCTAGTACACGACTGCTCTAATATACATCTAGTACACGACTTCTCTAATATCCATCTAGTACACGACTGCTCTAATATACATCTAGTACACGACTGCTCTAATATACATCTAGTACACGACTGCTCTAATATACATCTAGTACACGACTTCTCTAATATCCATCTAGTACACGACTGCTCTAATATACATCTAGTACACGACTGCTCTAATATACATCTAGTACACGACTTCTCTAAAATCCATCTAGTACACGACTGATCTAATATACATCTAGTACACGACTTCTCTAATATAAATCTAGTACACGACTACTCTAATATACATCTAGTACAGAGCGACTGATCTAATATACATCTAGTACACGACTGCTCTAATATACATCTAGTACACGACTGCTCTAATATACATCTAGTACACGACTGCTCTAATATACATCTAGTACAGAGCGACTGATCTAATATACATCTAGCACACGACTGCTCTAATATAGATCTAGTACACGACTTCTCTAATATACATCTAGTACACGACTTCTCTAATATAAATCTAGTACACGACTACTCTAATATACATCTAGTACACGACTGCTCTAATATATATCTAGTACACGACTGCAATAATATACATCTAGTACAGAGCGACTGATCTAATGTACATCTAGTACACGACTGCTCTAAAATACATCTAGTACACGACTGCTCTAATATACATCTAGTACACGAATGCTCTAATATACATCTAGTACACGACTGCTCTAATATACATCTAGTACAGAGCAACTGCTCTAATATACATCTAGTACACGACTGCTCTAATATACATCTAGTACACGACTGCTCTAATATACATCTAGTACTCGACTGCTCTAATATACATCTAGTACACGACTGCTCTAATATACATCTAGTACACGACTACTCTAATATACATCTAGTACACGACTGATCTAATATACATTTAGTACACGACTGCTCTCATATACATCTAGTACACGACTGCTCTAATATACATCTAGTACACGACTGCTATAATATACATCTAGTATATGACTGCTCTAATATACATCTAGAACATGACGGCTCTAATATACATCTAGTACACGACTGCTCTAATATACATCTAGTACATGACTGCTCTAATATACATCTAGTACACGACTGCTCTAATATACATCTAGTACAAGACTGCTCTAATATACATCTAGTACACGACTGCTCTAATATACATCTAGTACACGACTGCTCTAATATACATCTAGTACACGACTGCTCTAATATACATCTAGTACACGACTGATCAAATATACATCTAGTACACGTCTGCTCTAATATAGATCTAGTGCACGACTGCTCTAATATACATCTAGTACACGACTGCTCTAATATACATCTAGTACATGACTGCTCTAATATACATCTAGTACAGAGCGACTGCTCTAATATACATCTAGTACACGACTGCTCTAATATACATCTAGTACACGACTTCTCTAATATAAATCTAGTACACGACTGCTCTAATATACATCTAGTACACGACTGCTCTAATATACATCTAGTACAGAGCGACTGATCTAATATACATCTAGTACACGACTGCTCTAATATACATCTAGTACACGACTGCTGTAATATACATCTAGTACACGACTGCTCTAATATACATCTAGTACACGACTTCTCTAATATAAATCTAGTACACGACTACTCTAATATACATCTAGTACATGACTACTCTAATATACATCTAGTAAACGACTGCTCTAATATACATCTAGTACAGAGCGACTGATCTAATATACATCTAGTACATGACTGCTCTAATATACATCTAGTACACGACTTCTCTAATATAAATCTAGTACACGACTGCTCTAATATACATCTAGTACACGACTGCTCTAATATACATCTAGTACAGAGCGACTGATCTAATATACATCTAGTACATGACTGCTCTAATATAGATCTAGTACACGACTACTCTAATATACATCTAGTACATGACTGCTCTAATATACATCTAGTACACGACTTCTCTAATATAAATCTAGTACACGACTACTCTAATATACATCTAGTACACGACTGCTCTAATATACATCTAGTACAGAGCGACTGATCTAATATACATCTAGTACATGACTGCTCTAATATAAATCTAGTACACGACTACTCTAATATACATCTAGTACATGACTGCTCTAATATACATCTAGTACACGACTGCTCTAATATACATCTAGTACACGACTGCTCAAATATACATCTAGTACACGACTGCTCTAATATACATCTAGTACACGACGGCTCTAAAATACATCTAGTACACGACTGCTCTAATATACATCTAGTACATGACTGCTCTAATATAGATCTAGTACACGACTTCTCTAATATAAATCTAGTACACGACTACTCTAATATACATCTAGTACATGACTGCTCTAATATACATCTAGTAAACAACTGCTCTAATATACATCTAGTACACGACTGCTCAAATATACATCTAGTACACGACTGCTCTAATATACATCTAGTACACGACTGCTGTAATATACATCTAGTACATGACTGCTCTAATATACATCTAATACATGACTACTCTAATATACATCTAGTACACGACTGCTCTAATATACATCTAGTACACGACTGCTCTAATATACATCTAGTACACGACTTCTCTAATATCCATCTAGTACACGACTGCTCTAATATACATCTAGTACACGACTGCTCTAATATACATCTAGTACACGACTGCTCTAATATACATCTAGTACACGACTTCTCTAATATCCATCTAGTACACGACTGCTCTAATATACATCTAGTACACGACTGCTCTAATATACATCTAGTACACGACTTCTCTAAAATCCATCTAGTACACGACTGATCTAATATACATCTAGTACACGACTTCTCTAATATAAATCTAGTACACGACCACTCTAATATACATCTAGTACAGAGCGACTGATCTAATATACATCTAGTACACGACTGCTCTAATATACATCTAGTACACGACTGCTCTAATATACATCTAGTACACGACTGCTCTAATATACATCTAGTACAGAGCGACTGATCTAATATACATCTAGCACACGACTGCTCTAATATAGATCTAGTACACGACTTCTCTAATATACATCTAGTACACGACTTCTCTAATATAAATCTAGTACACGACTACTCTAATATACATCTAGTACACGACTGCTCTAATATATATCTAGTACACGACTGCAATAATATACATCTAGTACAGAGCGACTGATCTAATGTACATCTAGTACACGACTGCTCTAAAATACATCTAGTACACGACTGCTCTAATATACATCTAGTACACGAATGCTCTAATATACATCTAGTACACGACTGCTCTAATATACATCTAGTACAGAGCAACTGCTCTAATATACATCTAGTACACGACTGCTCTAATATACATCTAGTACACGACTGCTCTAATATACATCTAGTACTCGACTGCTCTAATATACATCTAGTACACGACTGCTCTAATATACATCTAGTACACGACTACTCTAATATACATCTAGTACACGACTGATCTAATATACATTTAGTACACGACTGCTCTCATATACATCTAGTACACGACTGCTCTAATATACATCTAGTACACGACTGCTATAATATACATCTAGTACACGACTGCTCTAATATACATCTAGTACACGACTGCTCTAATATACATCTAGTACACGACTGCTCTAATATACATCTAGTACACGACTGCTCTAATATACATCTAGAACATGACGGCTCTAATATACATCTAGTACACGACTGCTCTAATATACATCTAGTACATGACTGCTCTAATATACATCTAGTACACGACTGCTCTAATATACATCTAGTACAAGACTGCTCTAATATACATCTAGTACACGACTGCTCTAATATACATCTAGTACACGACTGCTCTAATATACATCTAGTACACGACTGCTCTAATATACATCTAGTACACGACTGATCAAATATACATCTAGTACACGTCTGCTCTAATATAGATCTAGTGCACGACTGCTCTAATATACATCTAGTACACGACTGCTCTAATATACATCTAGCACACGACTGATCTAATATACATCTAGTACACGACTGCTCTAATATACATCTAGTACACGACTTCTCTAATATACATCTAGTACACGACTGCTCTAATATACATCTAGCACACGACTGCTCTAATATACATCTAGTACACGACTGCTCTAATATACATCTAGTACACGACTGATCTAATATACATCTAGTACACGACTGCTCTAATATACATCTAGTACACGACTGCTCTAATATACATCTAGTACACGACTGCTGTAATATACATCTAGTACACGACTGCTCTAATATACATTTAGTACACGACTGCTCTAATATACATCTAGAACATGACGGCTCTAATATACATCTAGTACACGACTGCTCTAATATACATCTAGTACACGACTGCTCTAATATACATCTAGTACACGACTGCTCTAATATACATCTAGTACACGACTGCTCTAATATACATCTAGTACACGAGTGCTCTAATATACATCTAGTACACGACTGCTATAATATACATCTAGTACACGACTGATCTAATATACATCTAGTACACGACTTCTCTAATATACATCTAGTACACGACTGCTCTAATATACATCTAATACACGAGTGCTCTAATATACATCTAGTACACGACTGCTCTAATATACATCTAGTACACGACTGCTCTAATATACATCTAGTACACGACTGCTCTAATATACATCTAGTACACGACTGATCAAATATACATCTAGTACACGTCTGCTCTAATATAGATCTAGTACACGACTTCTCTAATATACATCTAGTACACGACTGCTCTAATATACATCCAGTACACGACTGCTCTAATATACATCTAGTACACGAGTGCTCTAATATACATCTAGTACACGACTGCTCTAATATACATCTAGTACACGACTGCTCTAATATACATCCAGTACACGACTGCTCTAATATTCTTCTAGTACACGACTGCTCTAATATACATCTAGTACACGTCTTCAGTGCGGAACCCAAACATCTCAAGATAATTGGAAAAGACTTGGAATATACCCTAATATTCCTGGATAGTAAGAAATAATGATGTTTTATAAGAGGCTGCCTGCAGATAGGACACTATGTACAATTTACTCAGCTCCTCCTGCTCTATAACATGCTGCCTGCAGATAGGACACTATGTACAATCTGCTCAGCTCCTCCTGCTCTATAACATGCTGCTGCAGATAGGACACTATGTACAATCTGCTCAGCTCCTCCTGCTCTATAACATGTTGCTGCAGATAGGACACTATGTACAATCTGCTCAGCTCATCCTGCTCTATAACATGCTGCCTGCAGATAGGACACTATGTTCAATCTGCTCAGCTCCTCCTGATCAATAACATGTTGCCTGCAGATAGGACACTCTGCACAATCAGCTCAGCTCCTCCTGCTCCATAACATGCTGCCTGCAGATAGGACACTCTGCACAATCTTTACAGCTCCTCCTGTTCTATAACATGCTACCTGCAGATAGGACACTATGTACAATCTGCTCAGCTCCTCCTGCTCTACAACATGCTGCCTGCAGATAGGACACTATATACAATCTGCTCAGCTCCTCCTGCTCTATAACATGCTGCCTGCAGATAGGACACTATGTACAATCTGCTCAGCTCCTCCTGCTCTATAACATGCTGCCTGCAGATAGCACACTATAAGTTTAAATGTAGCAGAGCTGATTGTGGCATCTTACGGATCACGGTGGGCTACAGATGATTGAAAATGTACCAAAATCCTGGAAAAACGTGCATAGAAATCTGCCGTGTCAGCGCATCTCTCAGCTGTGTGTTAATCACATTCTGCAGTTTGTGACATAAGAAGGTGGATCTTATTATAAATTCGCCCAAAATATAAAGCGGCATCATTTCGGGGAGTATGTTGGTGCAGAACGTCAGCAGATGGTTGTGAAAAGTTTTCCTGAATAGTCAAGAGATTTTTTTAGATTTATTATCCAGGGTCTGACGCTGTGCGGAATCTGCTGCGGTGGTTTATCTATCTTTTTGCTCGGGTCCAGGGGTGGATAAGACCCCCATGGCTCCTGGGCTGTAGGAATATTATGGCCCCTACAAGTCTAGAATCACTTTACATCTGGTACTAGAAGCAGCTTCTTGGGGAATGGAGGATGTGTCCCTTCTGTTTTCAATCTGTGATTTCAGGACCTTTGGTGGACCTTCAAAGGTCCTGAAATAGCTCTAGAGCACATTTTGTATTGAGAGCAGGAACAGATGTATAAGAATTTCATGAGTGAAGGTCCTTCCCAGTATAAAGCCTGGTAAATGGATTGGGTGGCCATGGGCCCCCTAGAGGGCTGGGGCCCCGGGCAATATCTGGAAACGAACCAAATCAGATTTAGCCAAACCTGAACTTGAACGGCTCCACTTACCCTTACAAAAGGTGACATTCCCCATCTAAAGATTTCAGTAAAACATTAATACCTTATACCTGGGGCTTGGAACAGACATTTGGGTGCCACAACAAGGTTCAATCTCTGATCATTAAAGGAAATCAACCATCAGAATCCATTATGAAACCAGGGACGTTACTCATAGATCCAGGACTGTGGTACCTTCTTCTATGATATCTGTGGCCTCCTTCCTTCTAATATGAACCTTTAAATGTATGCTAGAGCCAGAAGGGCTCTGGGTGTGTTACAGGAGCCCTCTGTGCTGCCTTATTCTGCAGGTCTGGTAATCTCAGCAGCAGTGACCACACAGAAGGAGGGGGGGAAGTGTAACAGTCTATGAAGCTGCAACACAGAGGGGCTCTGATAACATGCCATAAGCTTTTGTGGCTCATTAACATAATTGTAAAAGTTGATTTTAGCGGGAAGGAGGTCATGGATAACAGATATAAGACGATACCACAGTCCCGGTGCCTGGATCTAAGAGTAATGTCGCTGGTTTATCAGGATGGGTTCTGATTAGATTCTGGAATCTGGTAGATTCAAACTGTTGATACTAATATATCATCCAATGATGTTACTCTTCCCAGGACCAAATCACAATCTCCTCTTCTTCGATTTCACCAAACAACGTCCCAAAACTCAAAAATTCTCCCAAAATGTTGCCCAAATACGGATTCCTTCCTGCACACAATACTGCCAAATAGTGCACAAGTAATAATACCGTACACCAGTAACAAAGCTTAATATCTTGTACATCTTCTTCCTCTCAAACAAACACTAATATTCCACATGGCGCCTACAAAATGCTGACATCATACTCCATAGTTAATGTATACAGTGTCCAAGTAAAACATCCACCTACAGCTGTGACATATCCCTTTAAGAGGACACACAAATACATGACAAGTCTGGTTTGATTGCCGCTGTGCTCCTGATCAAAGTGGTGTCTGTTTCTCCCAAATCCGTCCACCCGTTCAAGAGATATGACCCTCTAAAGTTTATGTGTGAATAAGCTCCTGTTAGCTTATGGGGGCGGAAACCTTTGGGTTCCTCGGGGGTGTGTGTCTGTATCTCCCCCTTGGTTGCTAATTCATATATAAACTTTGTGGGGCCATATCTTCTAAACAGGTGGGTGGATTGTAAAGAAAATAACACCAAATTGATCAGCGGCACTCTGCCTATCACATGAGACACACCTCTAAGTATTTTGTCCATGATGAGAGTTCCCCTTGAAGGACTTTTCTGTTATCAGAATATTGATGTCCCATTGTTAGTATTGGATATTGATTTCAGATTAGCACTGATATGTCCCCAGTTGATCAGGGGTTGTATCTGTGCTGTACACATCAATCCTTCTAAGTGGACCATGTCTACTAAGTAATGTCAGTGAAGGTTATAGCAGCCATGACACCTAATTAAGACAAAGCTGTATTACTCTGTACTGCAGCTACTGGTTATAAATTCTCCAATGCCACAGTATATACAATATACGGATTCTCCCTGATACATTGTAGCCAATGTAAACGACAAAGCTCCAATTCACTGACAGCAAGCAGGGATTTTGAAAATGGCAAATTAGTGAAACAATGCAAAATTATAGAAGAGCGATAACCAGGGGTGAGATCTACAAATGGCGAGACCCGCGCTCATTGTACCCGTCTCAATCCACAGGATGAAATTCTAGATTGTAACATTTTCTGCAGAATTAAAGTCGATATATTAATCCTCTGCTCCAGTCGTGAGGAGAAATTACTTGTCTTGTCTAAAATCGAATTTCCATCTAGGATTGTACTGACGTCATTTAGATCTCAGCGGTTTGATGATTCTCATTGTAATGAAAGGAGAAAATCTGCAGGGACTATTGTGGTGCAGAAACCTGCTCCTAATAGCTGTCACCTCCCTAATCCTAGTACTCTGTACAGATGGCAGCCAGTGTTATGTATTGTGCCTGGAGGGATGTGTAATCAGACCTTACACTGCTGTGCTCTGTGCTCTCTGCAGCCAGTGTTATGTATTGTCCCTGGAGAGATGTGTAATCATACCTCACACTGCTGTGTTCTGTGCTCTCTGCAGCCAGTGTTATGATTGTCCCTGGAGAGATGTGTAATCAGACCTTACACTGCTGTGCTCTGTGCTCTCTGCAGCCAGTGTTATGTATTGTCCATGGAGAGATGTGTAATCAGACCTCACACTGCTGTGCTCTGGGCTCTTTGCAGCCAGTGTTATGATTGTCCCTGGAGAGATGTGTAATCAGACCTCACACTGCTGTGCTCTGTGCTCTCTGCAGCCAGTTTTATGTATTGTCCCTGGAGAGATCTGTAATCAGACCTCACACTGCTGTGCTCTGTGCTCTCTGCAGCCAGTGTTATGTATTGTCCCTGGAGAGATGTGTAATCAGACCTCACACTGCTGTGCTCTGGGCTCTCTGCAGCCAGTGTTATGTATTGTCCATGGAGAGATGTGTAATCAGACCTCACACTGCTGTGCTCTGTGCTCTCTGCAGCCAGTGTTATGTATTGTCCCTGGAGAGATGTGTAATCAGACCTCACACTGCTGTGCTCTGTGCTCTCTGCAGTCAGTGTTATGTATTGTCCCTGGAGAGATGTGTAATCAGACCTCACACTGCTGTGCTCTGTGCTCTATGCAGCCAGTGTTATGTATTGTCCCTGGAGAGATGTGTAATCAGACCTCACACTGCTGTGCTCTGTGCTCTCTGCAGCCAGTGTTATGTATTGTCCCTGGAGAGATGTGTAATCAGACCTCACACTGCTGTGCTCTGTGCTCTCTGCAGCAAGTGTTATGTATTGTCCCTGGAGGGATGTGTAATCAGACCTCACACTGCTGTGCTCTGTGCTCTCTGCAGCCAGTGTTATGTATTGTCCCTGGAGAGATGTGTAATCAGACCTCACACTACTGTGCTCTGTGCTCTCTGCAGCCAGTGCTATGTATTGTCCCTGGAGAGATGTGTAATCAGACCTCACACTACTGTGCTCTGTGCTCTCTGCAGCCAGTGCTATGTATTGTCTCTGGAGAGATGTGTAATCAGACCTCACACTGCTGTGCTCTGTGCTCTCTGCAGCCAGTGTTATGTATTGTCCCTGCAGAGATGTGTAATCAGACCTCACACTGCTGTGCTCTGTTCTCTCTGCAGCCAGTGTTATATATTGTCCCTGGAGACATGTGTAATCAGACCTCACACTGCTGTGCTCTGTGCTCTCTGCAGCCAGTGTTATGTATTGTTCATGGAGAGATGTGTAATCAGAGCTCACACTGCTGTGCTCTGTGCTCTCTGCAGCCAGTGTTATGTACTGTCCCTGAAGAGATGTGTAATCAGACCTCACACTGCTGTGCTCTGTGTTCTCTGCAGCCAGTGTTATGTATTGTCCCTGGAGAGATGTGTAATCAGACCTCACACTGCTGTGCTCTGTGCTCTCTGCAGCCAGCGTTATGTATTGTCCCTGGAGAGATGTGTAATCAGACCTCACACTGCTGTGCTCTGTGCTCTCTGCAGCCAGTGTTATATATTGTCCCTGGAGAGATGTGTAATCAGACCTCACACTGCTGTGCTCTGTTCTCTCTGCAGCCAGTGTTATATATTGTCCCTGGAGACATGTTTAATCAGACCTCACACTGCTGTGCTCTGTGCTCTCTGCAGCCAGTGTTATTTATTGTCCCTGGAGAGATGTGTAATCAGACCTCACACTGCTGTGCTCTGTGCTCTCTGCAGCCAGTGAAATGTATTGTTCATGGAGAGATGTGTAATCAGAGCTCACACTGCTGTGCTCTGTGCTATCTGCAGCCAGTGTTATGTACTGTCCCTGGAGAGATGTGTAATCAGACCTCACACTGCTGTGCTCTGTGTTCTCTGCAGCCAGTGTTATGTATTCTCCCTGGAGAGATGTGTAATCAAACCTCACACTGCTGTGCTCTGTGCTCTATGCAGCCAGTGTTATGTATTGTTCCTGGAGAGATGTGTGATAAGACCTCACACTGCTGTGCTCTGTGCTCTCTGCAGCCGGTGTTATGTATTGTTCCTGGAGAGATGTGTGATAAGACCTCACACTGCTGTGCTCTGTGTTCTCTGCAGCCAGTGTTATGAATTGTCCCTGGAGAGATGTGTAATCAGACCTCACACTGCTGTGCTCTGTGCTCTCTGCAGCCAGTGTTATGTATTGTCCCTGGAGAGATGTGTAATCAGACCTCACACTACTGTGCTCTGTGCTCTCTGCAGCCAGTGCTATGTATTGTCCCTGGAGAGATGTGTAATCAGACCTCACACTGCTGTGCTCTGTGCTCTCTGCAGCCAGTGCTATGTATTGTCCCTGGAGAGATGTGTAATCAGACCTCACACTGCTGTGCTCTCTGCAGCCAGTGTTATGTATTGTCCCTGGAGAGATGTGTAATCAGACCTCACACTGCTGTGCTCTGTTCTCTCTGCAGCCAGTGTTATATATTGTCCCTGGAGACATGTGTAATCAGACCTCACACTGCTGTGCTCTGTGCTCTCTGCAGCCAGTGTTATGTATTGTTCATGGAGAGATGTGTAATCAGAACTCACACTGCTGTGCTCTGTGCTCTCTGCAGCCAGTGTTATGTACTGTCCCTGGAGAGATGTGTAATCAGACCTCACACTGCTGTGCTCTGTGTTCTCTGCAGCCAGTGTTATGTATTGTCCCTGGATAGATGTGTAATCAGACCTCACACTGCTGTGCTCTGTGCTTTCTGCAGCCAGCGTTATGTATTGTCGCTGGAGAGATGTGTAATCAGACCTCACACTGCTGTGCTCTGTGCTCTCTGCAGCCAGTGTTATATATTGTCCCTGGAGAGATGTGTAATCAGACCTCACACTGCTGTGCTCTGTGCTCTCTGCAGCCAGTGTTATATATTGTCCTTGGAGACATGTGTAATCAGACCTCACACTGCTGTGCTCTGTGCTCTCTGCAGCCAGTGTTATTTATTGTCCCTGGAGAGATGTGTAATCAGACCTCACACTGCTGTGCTCTGTGCTCTCTGCAGCCAGTGTTATGTATTGTTCATGGAGAGATGTGTAATCAGAGCTCACACTGCTGTGCTCTGTGCTCTCTGCAGCCAGTGTTATGTACTGTCCCTGGAGAGATGTGTAATCAGACCTCACACTGCTGTGCTCTGTGTTCTCTGCAGCCAGTGTTATGTATTCTCCCTGGAGAGATGTGTAATCAAACCTCACACTGCTGTGCTCTGTGCTCTATGCAGCCAGTGTTATGTATTGTTCCTGGAGAGATGTGTGATAAGACCTCACACTGCTGTGCTCTGTGCTCTCTGCAGCCCGTGTTATGTATTGTTCCTGGAGAGATGTGTGATAAGACCTCACACTGCTGTGCTCTGTGCTCTCTGCAGCCAGTGTTATGTATTGTCCCTGGAGAGATGTGTAATCAGACCTCACACTGCTGTGCTCTGTGCTCTCTGCAGCCAGCGTTATGTATTGTCCCTGGAGAGATGTGTAATCAGACCTCACACTGCTGTGCTCTGTGCTCTCTGCAGCCAGCATTATGTATTGTCCCTGGAGAGATGTGTAATCAGACCTCACACTGCTGTGCTCTGTGCTCTCTGCAGCCAGTGTTATATATTGTCCCTGGAGAGATGTGTAATCAGACCTCACACTGCTGTGCTCTGTTCTCTCTGCAGCCAGTGTTATATATTGTCCCTGGAGACATGTGTAATCAGACCTCACACTGCTGTGCTCTGTGCTCTCTGCAGCCAGTGTTATTTATTGTCCCTGGAGAGATGTGTAATCAGACCTCACACTGCTGTGCTCTGTGCTCTCTGCAGCCAGTGTTATGTATTGTCCCTGGAGAGATGTGTAATCAGACCTCACACTGCTGTGCTCTGTGCTCTCTGCAGTCAGTATTATGTATTGTCCCTGGAGAGATGTGTAATCAGACCTCACACTGCTGTGCTCTGTGCTCTCTGCAGCCAGTGTTATATATTGTCTATGGAGAGATGTGTAATCAGACCTCACACTGCTGTGCTCTGTGCTCTCTGCAGCCAGTGCTAAGTATTGTCCCTGGAGAGATGTATAATCAGACCTCACACTGCTGTGCTCTGTGCTCTCTGCAGCCAGTGTTATGTATTGTCCCTGGAGAGATGTGTAATCAGTCCTCACACTGCTGTGCTCTGTGTTCTCTGCAGCCAGTGTTATGTATTGTCCCTGGATAGATGTGTAATCAGACCTCACACTGCTGTGCTCTGTGCTCTCTGCAGCCAGTGTTATGTATTGTCCCTGGGGAGATGTGTAATCAGACCTCACACTGCTGTGCTCTCTGCAGCCAGTGTTATGTATTGTCCCTGGAGAGATCTGTAATCAGTCCTCACACTGCTGTGCTCTGTGCTCTCTGCAGCCAGTGCTATGTATTGTCCCTGGAGAGATGTGTAATCAGACCTCACACTGCTGTGCTCTGTGCTCTCTGCAGCCAGTGTTATGTATTGTCCCTGGGGAGATGTGTAATCAGACCTCACACTGCTGTGCTTTGTGCTCTCTGCAGCCAGTGTTATGTATTGTCCCTGGAGAGATGTGTAATCAGACCTCACACTGCTGTGCTCTGTACTCTCTGCAGCCAGTGTTATGTATTGTCCCTGGAGAGATCTGTAATCAGTCCTCACACTGCTGTGCTCTGTGCTCTCTGCAGCCAGTGCTATGTATTGTCCCTGGAGAGATGTGTAATCAGACCTCACACTGCTGTGCTCTGTGCTCTCTGCAGCCAGTGCTATGTACTGTCCCTGGAGAGATGTGTAATCAGACCTCACACTGCTGTGCTCTGTGTTCTCTGCAGCCAGTGTTATGTATTCTCCCTGGAGAGATGTGTAATCAAACCTCACACTGCTGTGCTCTGTGCTCTATGCAGCCAGTGTTATGTATTGTTCCTGGAGAGATGTGTGATAAGACCTCACACTGCTGTGCTCTGTGCTCTCTGCAGCCCGTGTTATGTATTGTTCCTGGAGAGATGTGTGATAAGACCTCACACTGCTGTGCTCTGTGCTCTCTGCAGCCAGTGTTATGTATTGTCCCTGGAGAGATGTGTAATCAGACCTCACACTGCTGTGCTCTGTGCTCTCTGCAGCCAGCGTTATGTATTGTCCCTGGAGAGATGTGTAATCAGACCTCACACTGCTGTGCTCTGTGCTCTCTGCAGCCAGCATTATGTATTGTCCCTGGAGAGATGTGTAATCAGACCTCACACTGCTGTGCTCTGTGCTCTCTGCAGCCAGTGTTATATATTGTCCCTGGAGAGATGTGTAATCAGACCTCACACTGCTGTGCTCTGTTCTCTCTGCAGCCAGTGTTATATATTGTCCCTGGAGACATGTGTAATCAGACCTCACACTGCTGTGCTCTGTGCTCTCTGCAGCCAGTGTTATTTATTGTCCCTGGAGAGATGTGTAATCAGACCTCACACTGCTGTGCTCTGTGCTCTCTGCAGCCAGTGTTATGTATTGTCCCTGGAGAGATGTGTAATCAGACCTCACACTGCTGTGCTCTGTGCTCTCTGCAGTCAGTATTATGTATTGTCCCTGGAGAGATGTGTAATCAGACCTCACACTGCTGTGCTCTGTGCTCTCTGCAGCCAGTGTTATATATTGTCTATGGAGAGATGTGTAATCAGACCTCACACTGCTGTGCTCTGTGCTCTCTGCAGCCAGTGCTAAGTATTGTCCCTGGAGAGATGTATAATCAGACCTCACACTGCTGTGCTCTGTGCTCTCTGCAGCCAGTGTTATGTATTGTCCCTGGAGAGATGTGTAATCAGTCCTCACACTGCTGTGCTCTGTGTTCTCTGCAGCCAGTGTTATGTATTGTCCCTGGATAGATGTGTAATCAGACCTCACACTGCTGTGCTCTGTGCTCTCTGCAGCCAGTGGTATGTATTGTCCCTGGGGAGATGTGTAATCAGACCTCACACTGCTGTGCTCTCTGCAGCCAGTGTTATGTATTGTCCCTGGAGAGATCTGTAATCAGTCCTCACACTGCTGTGCTCTGTGCTCTCTGCAGCCAGTGCTATGTATTGTCCCTGGAGAGATGTGTAATCAGACCTCACACTGCTGTGCTCTGTGCTCTCTGCAGCCAGTGTTATGTATTGTCCCTGGGGAGATGTGTAATCAGACCTCACACTGCTGTGCTTTGTGCTCTCTGCAGCCAGTGTTATGTATTGTCCCTGGAGAGATGTGTAATCAGACCTCACACTGCTGTGCTCTGTACTCTCTGCAGCCAGTGTTATGTATTGTCCCTGGAGAGATGTGTAATCAGACCTCACACTGCTGTGCTCTGTGCTTTCTGCAGCCAGTGTTATGTATTGTCCCTGGAGAGATGTGTAGTCAGAATTTTGTGTATGTTGTTAGTAGCAGCAGGACTGCGATAAAGGTGTTTATATTCAAGGATTGCAGCTTTTTTCAAGTGCACTGGGGGGGGGGGGGGGGGGGGGGGCGTGCATATCCCCACACTGCTGAACTTTGTGCTGCTAGTGTTATGTATTGTCTGTGGATAGAGGAATAATCATCTGTCACACTGCTGTGCTCTGTGTTCTCTGCAGCCAGTGTTATGTATTGTCCCTGGAGAGATATGTAATCAGAACTTTGTGTACGTTGTTAGTAGCAGCAGAACTGTAATATATGTGTTTATATTCAAGGATTGTAGCTGCTACAACGGTACTGGGGTATGCCCTTACACTGCTGAGCTCTGTGCTGCTTGTCTTATGTATTTTCAATGGAAAGATGTGTAATCATTCCTTTTTGTAAGTGATTAGTAGCAACAGGACTGTGATATGTGGATTTATATTTCAGAAAGGTAACTTCTCCTATTCATACCTGATTATTGTGTATGTTGTTAGTAGCAGCAGGACTGTGATATATGGATGTATATTACATGATTCCAGCTTCTGCAAGTGCTCTGAGGGTCTGTCTTTACACTTCTGTGATCCATGCTCTCTGCGGTCAGGCATTGTCCCTATAGAGATGTGTAATCAAACTTTTGTGTATGTTGTTAGTAGCAGCAGAACTGTGAGAAATGGATTCATATTTCAGAATTGGAGCTTCTCTAAGTGCACCGTGGGGGGAGTGTCAGAGAAGAGCGCAGGACCCTGTGTGTAATCAGGTTGGGTCCTGAGGAGGAGGAGTGGCAGAGAAGAGCGCAGGACCCTGTGTGTAATGAGGTTGGGTCCTGAGGAGGAGGAGTGGCAGAGAAGTTCGCAGGACCCTGTGTGTAATCAGGTTGTGTCCTGAAGAGGAGGAGTGGCAGAGAAGAGCGCAGGACCCTGTGTGTAATCAGGTTGTGTCCTGAAGAGGAGGAGTGGCAGAGAAGAGCGCAGGACCCTGTGTGTAATGAGGTTGGGTCCTGAGGAGGAGGAGTGGCAGAGAAGAGCGCAGGACCCCGTGTGTAATGAGGTTGGGTCCTGAGGAGGAGGAGTGTCAGAGAAGAGCGCAGGACCCTGTGTGTAATGAGGTTGGGTCCTGAGGAGGAGGAGTGGCAGAGAAGAGCGCAGGACCCTGTGTGTAATGAGGTTGGGTCCTGAGGAGGAGGAGTGGCAGAGAAGAGCGCAGGACCCCGTGTGTAAGCAGGCTGGGTCCTGAAGAGGAGGAGTGGCAGAGAAGAGCGCAGGACCCCGTGTGTAAGCAGGCTGGGTCCTGAAGAGGAGGAGTGCCAGAGAAGAGCGCAGGACCCCACTTGTAATCAGGTTGGGTCCTGAGAAGAAGTGGCAGAGCACCGGACCCTGTGTGTAATCAGGTTGGGTCCTGAAGAGGAGGAGTGGAAGAGAAGAGTGCAGGACCCCGTGTGTAAGCAGGTTGGGTCCTGAGGAGGAGGAGCAGCAGAGAAGAGCGCAGGACCCTGTGTGTAAGCAGGTTGGGTCCTGAAGAGGAGGAGTGGAAGAGAAGAGCGCAGGACCCTGTGTGTAATCAGGTTGGGTCCTGTAGAGGAGGAGTGGCAGAGAGGAGCGCAGGACCCTGTGTGTAAGCAGGTTGGGTCCTGAGGAGGAGTGGCAGAGAAGAGCACAGGACCCTGTGTGTAAGCGGGTTGGGTCCTGAGGAGTGGAAGAGAAGATCGCCAGACCCCGTGTGTAATCAGGTTGGGTCCTGAAGAGGAGAAGTGGTAGAGAAGAGTGCAGGACCCTGTGTGTAATCAGGTTGGGTCCTGAAGAGGAGGAGTGGCAGAGAAGAGCGCAGGACCCTGTGTGTAATCAGGAGGCATGCGACACTTAGATATTTGCTGTAACGTTTTGCTTTTCGGGCTTTTCTCTGCTCTTCGATAGGTTTCTCATCTTAAGAAAAATAATCCCTATAGAAACCAATGAAGCGTTGCCCGCAGTATTACACAGCACCGCCCTCTGCAGACTATCTCACCCTCCAGCGCAGTGAGGGGACTGCAGATCATCTCTGTCACCTTGTCACAGACCTCGCTAAAGTTGTGTGTAGGAGTGAATTAGTTTTTGGAGACGTGGGCAAGGCATCATGGGTAGCGGCTTTGTAAACTGAACAAACATCCCTGGAAGTTGATATAATATAAGATATTAGACGTCGTGCCGGCGCTCCGGATAAATACAGGAATCCATGGATACAGCATGCGTCAGGAGGAAAACACAAAGGTCGCAATGAAAAGATACTTTGTCTCCGTTGCAAAACAGAAAAATGGTAAATTCTGCTGAAATTATGTATTGTTGGGGCAGGAACTCGTGTGTGTGTGTGGGGGGGGGGGTTACCTGATGCCTCTGGTCCCTGGTGGGAAATTTACAATAAGACATGTAATACTATTGGCTCCTTATATGATGGAGAGGTCATGAAGTAGGGGCGTAACGATGTGAGTAGCAGCCATAGCAGCTGCTATGGGGCCCGCAGTGTCAGGGGGCCCCGGCATCTAGAGTATTAGGTGCGTTTATGCTGGATGTATGTGTGTATATGGTGATGTGTATATGCGCTTATGGACCAACAACTTAGTGCCCCAAATCGGCTTGTATCCTGTTTAAGCATTCGGGGTGAAAATAAATATACATAATACTTACCTCGGCCCCTCGATCCCTCGTTGCCTCTCGGCTTCACTTCCTTCATCGTGGGATCTCCTATTGGGGGTCCGATGTGTTTCATGGGGCTTACATCCAGATTAGTATTTAGGTTTATTTTTTTTATTTTCCTTCCATTTAAAAACTTCAAAAAGTTCCATAAGGACCTGCAGCTGGTTATGGGTCCCAAATCAGTCTGAATGGTGTCCTTTAAATATTGCTGGGTGAGAACATCCATCCCACATCTCAACCAACAACCACCACCAAAAGTGATGCCAAGCCCCCCGTTCCTTCTCACTAGAGCAGAGCAGTGGTCATGATAGCGACCTGTAGTGAACATCTTGGTGCCTCCACTGGTTACTAGACATCTGTAATATCTTCTGTCCATGGGAAAACTCCTTGAAGGTGTTGAGGGTCTTTGGAGTCCAATGCCCACCACTTTTTACTCTTCCAGTTTGCAGACTTCCGATGATATTGGCCATTTACCAGTCCTCTCTTCCCTTATTTTGTACCCCAGGATCTCAAAATAATAGAAGACACTCAATAGGACCTCTCATACCTCCACCAACTTCAAGTCTTAACAAAATTATTCCCAATGCAAAGAATAGGGAACTACTTCCTAATCAGTGAAGGTCCGACAGCCGCAATAAGAACAGGACCCCCTGCAATTGGGCTATTCTAGCCGATCCCATAGTACTTAATGGCACCGCAGGGCACATGCTCGGCCTGATGCTCCACCCATTAATGGAACAGGATACTAAGTCTCCTAATTGTTAGGGATCCCATTCTGATGATGTCCCACTTTTGGACTCTCACCTATTAGAAAGTTATCCCCTATTCTAGCGGTGGCGAACCTATGGCACGGGTGCCAGAGGCGGCACCCAGAGCCCTTCCTGTGGGCACTTGGGCCATTGCCCCACCACACCAGACAGGACTCAAAGAATCTTCCTGCAGTTCCAAGCCACTTAAAAGATGCTGCTTTCAGTCATATTTTGATACTTACTTCTCTACTTCGAACTGTAGGAAGAGGGAGAATGAGTAGACAGGGCTGAATTATCTTTGGAGGATTCTCTGTGTACAGAGGGACACTAGAAAGAAGCTAAAATAAAGCAAATTTTTCATCTTTCTGCTGTGTTGGTGTCCTCAGGAGGCCAATAAGATTGAAAGTTTTTGAAGAACAGGGAGTAATAACTTACTGCTTTAATTTTTGGTTGGCACCTCACAATAAATAAGGGGGGTTTGGGTTGCAGTTGGGCAGTCGGTTCCCTAAAAGGTTCACCATCACTGCCCTATTCGGTGGAGTTGGGAAACCCCCTTTATTTGGTGCTCCTCTGCTGATTGCGGAACAGCTGAAATTATTTCTCTAGCCCTCTCCATTCCTCTTATTATATGCAAATTACTAATTAAGTTTGGGGGTGGGGCAGACAATATGGCACCGCCCACTCGACAAACATGAGCCTCACAAGTCCAAAAATAACATCACCGATTGCTCTGGAACGGTGTTGGATAGAGAAAAAATGTCAAAAGCGTCAGCATCAGTGATGCAGGACTTACTGGAGGATGCAGAGAGGAGGAGACGTGAAGGATCCCTTTAAATAATTAAGAGAAGCGTCATTTCAACGCTGCGGCAGGACAGCACATGAATAATTGAGCGCTGCTGATTCAGGAGCTTCCATCGCAGGGTCCGGCATATATTGTGCAGTAACTGCTGGAGGATCATTCCCTTCCAGCTCTTCCGTCTCCACAATCCTTTCTGTTGATAATTTTATATTAATGTGCGGCAGGGAAGCAGATAGTGATAGCTGCTCCTCTTCTGTCTGGGCGTCAGCGCGTCGGGTGATAACAGCGAGACGTCGTCTTCCAGGACTGGCAATCTGCGCTGCTCCGTTCGGTTGGATATTTAAAATTCAATGTATCCAATTAGTTAGGACCTGGATGAGAAGCCTCTGGGTGTCCTCCCTAGGACTTTCCACTATCACACCAGGACATATGCAGAGCATCTCCATGAGCCCACAGCCGCCCACTGCCAGTCACAAGAAGTGCAAGGGACAGGATCCGGGAATATTCCAATGGAAAATATAAGGGAAGCAATGGAATGTCCATCCATAAGTACCACCTCAGATATAATAAGTCTTATAGTAATGAGAGAAAGGTGCAACCGATACAATGTGCCAGGTCCTATTTGTAGTGAGACTGAAAGGAGTAGGAACAAGATAACAGATTATTACATATTCACAACTATTGACCAATAACACTTGCAAATAGACTGGCTAGCATAGCCCGTGGTTCAAAAACATATATGAATAACTTGCAAAGACAAAGGAAAGCACGAACCGGCTCGACAACAATCAATTTAGTATAAAAAATTACCAATTTTATTAGGAGAAATAGCAAACACGAAGACATACATTTAAAACCATTTAAAAATATGATATACAAATTATTGATCGATAGGGAACTGACCACTGTGACCTTCACTAATGATCCCACTATCCCCCAATCAATTGAGAAGCCGAACAGACTGACTGCTGGAGATGATCAGGATAGAAGAAAACTGCTTATAAATGGCAAAAATAATACAATAATAATCATAATATGTGCAGGAAATAATACTATTCATAACTACTATAATACTGCCCCCTATGTACAAGAATATAACTATTTTAATACTGCCCCTTATGTACAAGAATATAACTAATATAATACTGCTCCCTATGTACAAGAATATAACTACTATAATACTGCCCCCTATGTACAAGAATATAACTACTATAATACTGCCCCCTATGTACAGGAATATCACTACTGTAATACTGCCCCCTATGTACAGGAATATAACTACTATAATACCGCCCCCTATGTACAAGAATATAACTACTATAATACTGCCCCTATGTACAAGTATATAACTACTATAATACTGCCTCCTATGTACAAGAATATAACTACTATAATACTGCCCCCTATGTACAGGAATATAACTACTATAATACTGCCTCCTATGTACAAGAATATAACTACTATAATACTGCTCCCTATGTACAGGAATATAACTACTATAATACTGCCCCCTATGTACAGGAATATAACTACTATAATACTGCCCCCTATGTACAAGAATATAACTACTATAATACTGCCCCCTATGTACAAGAATATAAATAATATAATACTGCTCCCTATGTACAGGAATATAACTACTATAATACTGCCCCCTATGTACAAGAATATAACTACTATAATACTGCCCCCTATGTACAAGAATATAAATACTATAATACTGCCCCCTATGTACAAGAATATAACTACTTTAATACTGCCCCCCTATGTACAAGAATATAACTAATATAATACTGCTCCCTATGTACAGGAATATAACTACTATAATACTGCCCCCTATGTACAAGAATATAACTACTATAATACTGCCCCCTATGTACAAGAATATAACTAATATAATACTGCTCCCTATGTACAGGAATATAACTACTATAATACTGCCCCCTATGTACAAGAATATAACTAATATAATACTGCTCCCTATGTACAGGAATATAACTACTATAATACTGCCCCCTATGTACAAGAATATAACTACTATAATACTGCCCCCTATGTACAAGAATATAACTACTATAATACTGCCCCCTATGTACAAGAATATAACTAATATAATACTGCTCCCTATGTACAGAAATATACCTACTATAATACTGCCCCCTATGTACAAGAATATAACTACTATAATACTGCCCCCTATGTACAAGAATATAACTAATATAATACTGCTCCCTATGTACAGGAATATAACTACTATAATACTGCCCCCTATGTACAGGAATATAACTACTATAATACTGCCCCCTATGTACAAGAATATAAATACTATAATACTGCCCCCTATGTACAGGAATTTAACTACTATAATACTGCCCCTTATGTACAAGAATATAACTACTATAATACTGCAACCTATGTACAAGAATATAACTACTATAATACTGCCCCCTATGTACAGGAATATAACTACTTTAATACTGCCCCCTATGTACAAGAATATAACTACTATAATATTGCCCCCTATGTACAGGAATTTAACTACTATAATACTGCCCCTTATGTCCAAGAATATAACTTCTATAATACTCCCCCATGTACAAGTATATAACTACTATAATACTGCCCCCTATGTACAGGAATATAACTACTATAATACTGCCCCCTATGTACAGGAATATAACTACTATAATACTGCCCCTATGTACAGGAATATAACTACTATAATACTGCCCCCTATGTACAAGAATATAACTACTATAATATTGCCCCCTATGTACAAGAATATAACGACTATAATACTGCCACCTATGTACAAGAATATAACAACTATAATACTGCCCCCTATGTACAAAAATATAACTACTATAATACTGCCCTCTATGTACAAGAATATAACTACTATAATATTGCCTCTATGTACAAGAATATAACTACTATAATACTGCCCCCTATGTACAGGAATATAACTACTATACTCTCCCCTATGTACAAGAATATAACTACTATAATACTCCCCCCTATGTACAGGAATATAACTACTATAATACTGCCCCCTATGTACAAGAATATAACTACTATAATACTGCCCCCTATGTACAAGAATATAACTACTATAATACTGCCCCCTATGTACAAGAATATAACTACTATAATACTGCCCCCTATGTACAGGAGTATAACTCCTATAATACTGCCCCCTAGGTACAAGAATATAAAAACTGTAATACTGCCCCCTATGTACAGGAATATAACTACTATAATACTGCCCGCGATGTACAAGAATATAACTGCTATAATACTGCCCCCTATGTACAAGAATATAACTACTATAATACTGCCCCTATGTACAAGAATATAACTACTATAATACTGCCCCCTATGTACAAGAATATAACTACTATAATTCTGCCCCCTATGTACAAGAATATAACTACTATAATACTGCCCCCTATGTACAAGAAAATAACTACTATAATACTGCCCCCTATGTACAGGAATATAACTACTATAATACTGCCCCCGATGTACAAGAATATAACTTCTATAATACTGCCTCCTATATAAAAGAAAATAACTACTATAATACTGCCCCCTATGTACAAGAATATAACTACTATAATACTGCCCCCTATGTACAAGAATATAACTACTATAATACTGCCCCCTATGTACAAGAATATAACTACTATAATACTGCCCCCTATGTACAAGAATATAACTACTATAATACTGCCCCCTATGTACAGGAATATAACTACTATAATACTGCCCCCGATGTACAAGAATATAACTGCTATAATACTGCCTCCTATATAAAAGAAAATAACTACTATAATACTGCCCCCTATGTACAGGAATATAACTACTATAATACTGCCCCCTATGTATAAGAATATAACTACTATAATACTGCCCCTATGTACAAGAATATAACTACTATAATACTGCCCCTATGTATAAGAATATAACTGCTATAATACTGCCTCCTATATGAAAGAAAATAACTACTATAATACTGCCCCCTATGTACAAGAATATAACTACTATAATACTGCCCCCTATGTACAAGAATATAACTACTATAATACTGACCCCTATGTACAAGAATATAACTACTATAATACTGCCCCCTATGTACAAGAATATAACTACTATAATACTGCCCCCTATGTACAAGAATATAACTACTATAATACTGCCCCCTATGTACAGGAATATAACTACTATAATACTTCCCCTATGTACAAGAATATAACTACTATAATACTGCCTCCTATGTACAGGAATATAACTACTATAATACTGCCTCCTATGTACAGGAATATAACTACTATAATACTGCCTCCTATATAAAAGAAAATAACTACTATAATACTGCCCCCTATGTACAGGAATATAACTACTATAATACTGCCCCCTATGTATAAGAATATAACTTCTATAATACTGCCCCTATGTACAGGGATATAACTACTATAATACTGCCCCCTATGTACAAGAATATAACTACTATAATACTGCCCCCTATGTACTAGAATATAACTACTATAATACTGCCCCCTATGTACAAGAATATAACTACTATAATACTGCCCCCTATGTACAAGAATATAACTACTATAATACTGCCCCCTATGTACAAGAATATAACTACTATAATACTGCCCCCTATGTACAGGAATATAACTACTATAATACTGCCCCCTATGTACTAGAATATAACTACTATAATACTGCCCCCTATGTGCAGGAATATAAGTGCTAACACTATTTAACCTAGGTGAGGACCACAAGCAAACTAGGTATGACTAAGGACTGAGATCCCCCCAATAGAGTCCGAAACGCGTTACCTCTGCTATCCCCCCCCCCCCTTTTTTTCCGTGTCACACTGTCTATTGCTGTGTCCATGTTTTTCCATGCTATTCAGCAGTGTTTTAAAATATTTTTTTAAATAAATGCTTCCACATGTTTTTTAAAAGAGTCGCTTACCCTTGGACTTTTTTCATGAGTGCCGGTTTCCCGATTTTCCTCTTCTTTTTTTGATTCCTATGATACACCACTGTGGATTACCGGAACAGTGAATGGGATTTTACCGTGCACCTGGCCTTGAATCTCCACTACAACCAACTGCAACAAAAGGGTGAGCCGTTACCAGAATTTTGTTTTTCCTTTTTCTATAACTACTATAATACTGCCCCCTATGTACTAGAATATAACTACTATAATACTGCCCCCCATGTACTAGAATATAACTACTATAATACTGCCCCCTATGTACTAGAATATAACTACTATAATACTGCCCCCTATGTACAGGAATATAACTACTATAATACTGCCCCCTATGTACTAGAATATAACTACTATAATACTGCCCCCCATGTACTAGAATATAACTACTATAATACTGCCCCCTATGTACTAGAATATAACTACTATAATACTGCCCCTATGTACAGGTATATAACTACTATAATACTGCCCCCTATGTACTAGAATAAAACTACTATAATACTGCCCCCTATGTACAGGAATATAAGTACTATAATACTGCCCCCTATGTACAAGAATATAACTACTATAATACTGCCCCCTATGTACAAGAATATAACTACTATAATACTGCCCACTATGTACAAGAATATAACTACTATAATACTGCCCCCTATGTACAAGAATATAACTACTATAATACTGCCCCCTATGTACAAGAATATAACTACTATAATACTGCCCACTATGTACAAGAATATAACTACTATAATACTGCCCCCTATGTACAAGAATATAACTACTATAATACTGCCCCCTATGTACTAGAATATAACTACTATAATACTGCCCCCTATGTACAGGAATATAAGTACTATAATACTGCCCCTATGTACAAGAATATAACTACTATAATACTGCCCCCTATGTACAAGAATATAACTACTATAATACTGCCTCCTATGTACAAGAATATAACTACTATAATACTGCCCCCTATGTACAAGAATATAACTACTATAATACTGCCCCCTATGTACAGGAATATAAGTACTATAATACTGCCCCCTATGTACTAGAATATAACTACTATAATACTGCCCCCTATGTACAAGAATATAACTACTATAATACTGCCCCTATGTACGATGTCCCTTAGCTTCCTATAGGTTATGCATTGATGGCAGAGTTTATCTTATCTGACCCGGAAAATATACTGATATATTTACTCTAGAGTCCAAGGTAAAACCGTGCACTTTATATTTGGTACCTTTGAGGTCGATGCTATCGTCCACCTCTTGATATAAGGGTCGGGGTCATGTGGAGGGTGTGAAGTAGATATTTGTGTATAGCCAGAGCTCTCCTGGGCGGCTGTGTGGATGTTTTTCACAGTCTTTGCCTTGACTTCCGCTCCTGATTAGCACTGACAGAGAGATCCGGGAGGCAGACGTGTCGCCACCAGCAGTGTCTCCGCCACAGAGACCAAAATTAATTCTGCTTCCCCCGACTGCCAGGAGAAACCTGAAACTACGCAGCTCATATTTTCTGTTTTCTTCTAAAAATAATGTACAACCGGAGATCAAAGAATGTAACTTTCTTGTGTCGAAAAACTTGTGACAGTAAATAAAATCAGAGAACTCTGTAAAACCGAGTAAAAGAGGAGAATTCAGAGATCACACAGAAATCCTACGATATAGTCGTAAATTATTAAGTTATTATTAAATTATTAAGTAAGAATAGAAAAGCAAACGTAAAAACACAACAAAGGATAAGAAGGTAAAATTTAATGATACTGCTCACAATGAAACTTAGGGGCTCATTCACTAAGGGCTCCGCGGCCGCACATTCGTCGGATTTCCCGACTTTTTCCGCTTTGTGCCGAATACCGCCGGGATTTTGGCGCTCGCGATAGGATTTCGGCGCCGGTTTTTACGCAACAGAAATCAGGGGGAGTGGCTGACGGAAAACTCAATGGATTCTGAAAAAAACATGGAATTTAAAAAACTAAAAGTGTCGCAAAATCAAGCACTCACATGCACCGAGAAGAATCAGGTGAACTCCGACCTCGGCGCAGCAGTGACACCTGGTGGACATCTGGCGCACCACCTTAGTGAATCACCGGAAGACCCGAATCCTCGACAGAGAACACGGCGCTGGATCGCGACAGGACTGGATAAGTAAATCTGCCCCTTAGTCTTTTTATTAGCAGACAAAGTCCATTCAGCAGCAGGAATCTGTCTGATAACGGTCCTTCCTGTAGGCACAAGGCAGAGGATTGGTTGGCTGAGGCGATGATTTCGTTGTGGAGTAGGAATTTTGGAGCTACTCAGCCATGATTCAGTGGTCAGAAAGTTGGAATTAGGAGCCAGGTTGGCTCTGCTGCTGGAGCAGCAATCTAGATGCATTGAATAATCTCTCTGAAGGCATCTCAAGGAAATGTGCAGAAAGACCTAGAAGCTTGGGATGAGCTCCTATTTTTACAAACAAAACAATCAATTTGTGTTAACCACGCTCCTTTGTAATTGGAGATCTCAACAGTGTCCAACGCAACAGTTTTCCTCCTTACAGTGGCTGGTCCGTTGATAATCTTCCCTGGACCCGAGCGAGCTCCTTCTACTGTGTCTTCATCTCGATGTAGCTCCAGCTGGCAGCTATTTCTGACAGGGGCGTAACTACAGCGGTAGCAGCCATAGCAGCCGCTATGGGGCCCACAGTGTCAGGGGGCCCCGCCATCTGACCTGACACTAAAGAATGAAGAATGTGCACCATTATATACATATTATGCTGCACATTGTGGTATATATGCTGTATATGTGTCTGTGATGTGTATATGGTGTATGTGTATATGGTGTATGGTGTGTATAAATACAGTACGTTATGTGTGTATGTAAGCTGTATGTCTGTATATATGCACTGTATGTGTGTATATGTGATGTGTATATGCTGTATGTGTATATGGTGTATGGTGTGTATAAATACAGTACGTTATTTGTGTATGTAAGCTGTATGTCTGTATATGGCACTGTATGTGTGTATATGTGATGTGTATATGCTCTATATGTGTGTAACAGTGTTTAACCGGTTAAGGACCGGGCCATTTCCCGTTTTTTCATTTCCATTTTTCACTCCCCACCTTCAAAAATCTATAACTTTTTTATTTTTACACGTAAAAAGCTGTGTGATGGCTCATTTTTTACGTAACAAATTGCACTTCATATTGATTGCATTGAATATTCCATGCCATGTACTGGGAAGCGGGAAAAAAATTCCAAATGCAGTGAAAATGGTGAAAAAACGCATTTGTGTCGTATTCTTGTGGGCTTGGATTTTACAGCTTTCACTGAGCGCCACAAATGACACATCTAATTTATTCTTTGGGTCAATACAATTACAGGGATACCAAATTTGTATAGGTTTTATAATGTTTTCATACATTTACAAAAATTAAAACCTCATGAACAAAAATTTTTTTTTATTTTGCCGTCTTAACTGCCGTTATAACTTTTCCATACTTCGTTGTATGCAGTTGAGGGTGGTGTCATCTTTTGCGACTTTTGATGATGTTTTCAATTATATTATTTTTAGGACTCTACGACCTTTTGATCACTTTTTATAGAATTTTAAAAAAAATTTTAAATGGCAAAAAAGTGCCAGTTTTGACTTTGGACGCGAGTTTCCATTATGGGGTTAAAAGCAGTGAAAAACCGTTATCATATTTTGATAGATCAGGCATTTTCGGACGCGGCAATACCTAATGTGTTTATGATTTTTACTGTTTATTTATATTTATGTCAGTTCTAGGGAAAGGGGGGTGATTTGAATTTTTAGGTTTTTTTATTATATTTTTTTTTTTTTTACTTTTTTTTAATTTTTATTTTTACCATTTTTCAGACTCCCTAGGGTACTTTAACCCTAGGTTGTCTGATCGATCCTATCATATACTGCCATACTACAGTATGGCAGTATATGGGGATTTTAGTCCTCATACATTACAATGTGCTGAAAGCACATTGTAATGAATGGGTTAACCCGAAGTAGCTTCGGGTCTTCGTGAGACCCGAAGCTACCATGGCGACGTATCGCCGCTCCCCGATTGTGTCATGTGGAGCGGCGATCCTCGGAAAGATGGCGGCGCCCATCTGTTTGAAGCCGCCGGCAGCTTTGCCGGCAGCGATCAGCAAGAAAACACCCGCGATCGGTGCCGGCACCGATCGCGGGTGTTACCGGTAAGCCTTTGCTGCAATATGCAGCAGAGACTTACCGGCTATGGAGAGGGCTCGGCCCGCGAGCCCTCTCCAAGCATCGGAACGCGACCGCCGCCGTGAATACACGACGGGCGGTCGCGAACCGGTTAAATGTGTGTGTATGAATGATGAACTGTATGTTTATGTATATAGGAACGTAATATATGTATATTTGTAAGCCGACAGGGGGTCCCCTTCAGATGTCTGCTTTGGGGCCCCGACTCTCCTAGCTACGCCACTGACTTCCGGGTACTGACAAAAAAAGTTCTGTATAGCGGTACCATACACAGAACACTATACAGAACTTTTTTGGTCAGTACACAGAAGTAGCTGCCGGCCGGAGTCCCAGCCATTATTAATATTATTATTATGTCATAATAAGTTATTATCCAGCCTTACAAGAAACGGCCATTTTAGATCCTTGGTTATTATATATAAATCTTCACAACAGTAAAATATTGAATGGGTTTTCTATAACATACAAGGGCTTTCCAGTCACAGTCTGAACACTGCTCTATTGGCTGGACTGTATGTTCTCTGCAATTGTGGCTCTGAACCAGCAAAGGTTAACACTTTCACACTTTCAGAGCCCTGCACCTCTCACCTGAAGCATACTTCACTCCATATGTGTACTATGATCCTTTGCTTGTGCAACAACCCTGCCTATGCATAGGGTAGGTAGTTTGCGAATAGCACACTCTTCATATTAGGAGCTGCCTAGGGAGACTGATCACCTCGCTAGAAGGTCTGAAAAAGTGGGGAACTTTATTATTGCAGCTGGGACCATTGCCTGGGAGGGAAACAGTTAACATATTTATTGTCTATAATTAATGATATTCTGTGTTCTTATTTTAAAGCAAGCTGGAAGCTGATTGGACAGTGCTGCCACCTCACTAGGGGAGTATAAAAACCCCATGTGGGTGGGAGCATATTGTCAGGCTCAGGATGTCAGTTCGAGTAAGCAGAGGAGAGAGCAGCACCTACCTGTGCTGCACAAGCCAGTGTCACACTACCACGAAGCAGCCAGCTGCCTGACACCTTGGGCAAGACTAAGCCCCAGAGCAGAGGTCCACTGTCCAGACTCAGCTCCATCTAACCCAGCCCAGCCTGAAGTTACTATCAGTCTGTGATCAACTCTGCCTGTGGACCAGCTATCTCCTACCTTCTTTCCAGCCTGTTGAACCTGCTGCTGCTCATGTTAGGCCGTTGCCTGCTGTAGACGTTCAAATAAAGAACTGTGATTGAACTGTTGATTTGCACAACGTCCTTTCATGTGATCCCTGGATCAGGCATCACTCAGGGATCTCTATATATACCTCAGGGGTTGCCCAAGGGAGAAACCTCCTTCATCAGCCTCTCCCTCCATATTTCTTGCACACACCACCTGCTGGAGACCTGCCAGGCTGTAGGTAAGTCCTCTGGTCCCCATACCAAGCACCGTGACCACAGTGTGACCAAGGCAACACCAGCCAGTCAGTCTGGTATTCTGGGTCTACAACCCCTGAAGAAAGGCCAGGCCCCGGTGGGGGATGTTGCACTTGTTAAAAGATTGTCTTGTTATCTTCCTCAGTGTACTTTGCTTGCTTTCCGTTTGTACTTCTGGTTTTTCGATATTTGGCTTACTTCTTGACAATTCTTCTGTGGATACGATGATGTACTGCACATGCAATCTTTGTTTTGACCCTGATTGTGGAGAGTCCCTTTGTGTCATTTGTTTGTCTCGCATGTTACATGTCCACACTTTGGCTCAGGGTGAGACCGTCTTCATGGTTGTCCCGTATTGCTGCGGATACACAGGGGAAAGCAGGCAGGGCTGATTTGGGAATGGAGTTTTAGGGTTCACTGTCTATTGTTTTCGTATTCAGTGTCTCCATTAGAGAATGTTTGTTAAAAAAAGTTATTAAAAAAATCTAAAAACATAACAATTCCTTTATTATGGCAGAAGACAGTGATGGCAATAAAATTGCCAAACTACAATCCATCGACAATAAAAATAAGATGTCATGAAGCTGTGTTCATTGATTATGTAATGCTAATACATTACGACTCTGAGCATGAGTGATACAGATCCATAAATCAGTAAATTACTGGGTAATGGAAATCAGAATAGTGAGTGCAGCGCTGGGGTATTATACAGGATGTAACTCCGGATCAGTACAGGATAAGTAAAGTCATGTATGTACACAGTGACTGCACCAGCAGCAGAATAGTGAGTGCAGCTCTGGGGTAATATACAGGATGTAACTCCGGATCAGTACAGGATAAGTAATGTCATGTATGTACACAGTGACTGCACCAGCAGCAGATAGTGAGTGCAGCTCTGCTGTTGCTCGTTAGCTCGTTAGCTGTCTGTTGCTGTGAGGCTGTGTGCTGCTGCTGCTCTGAGCTCCAGGAATAATCCACCTCCACCTGGGGCCTGCTCTCTCCCTTCCCAGGGAGGGGGTGGGTTTCCAGGCATGAGCCAGAGCGGCAAGCCCCAGGCTCCTGCTTCCCGGGCCAGGCCGGCGGGGGGCAGGGGTAGCCAGCTACCGGCCAGCGCTATGGAGGACTCAGGGGTGAGACGTTCCACCAGGAGTCGCAGCAGTGTGACTCCTACCCCCCCTGAGTCCAGTGTTAAGAGAAAGACCCAGAAGCCGGACGTCTATGATGGTGCGGGTGAGAACGGTCCTTCCGGGGCTGGAGCCATGAAGCGGAGTGCTCACAGAGGTAAGGCTGACCATGCGGGGGGAGGCTGGGCAGTGCAGGGACCCCGGGAGTCTTTGTCCACCTATGCCTCCCGGGTCCAGAGCCACCTCTGTGAGTATGAAGAGGCGACTAAGACCATCAGGAGGCTCCGGGAGGAGCTGCGTTGTGCCCGCGCCAGGGCGAACACAGCGCCAAAGAAGCGAAAAATGGAGGTTAAAGGAGAAATTAATCACCTAAAAGCTGAGATTGACAAGCTGATAAAAAGAAAGACCTTTATTTGTGAGAACAGTGGGCCATTTCAGGAAAAACTGATTAATGATGACCGATTTGCTCAGATGGCTGATAACAGAGAGCAAAGGCTGAAGGGGTTGCAGCCTGTGAGCCAGGTGGAGGAGGAGGATGATGATGATGATAACGAGCAGCAGTTCCCACCTGGCGGCCTGCAGGAAGATCAGCAGGCCTCGTGCAGTGGGCCCCCTGCAGGACAGCCAGCAGTAACACCTCGCTCGGGGGAGGACAGTGACACCGGCAGCCAGGGAGGGGCGCTCATGGCAGAGATCCGGCTGCTCGAGTCCCCAGTGCGCATGGAGAACTTTTCTTTTGGTGACGAACTCCCAGAGGAAGCCGCTGGGGAGAGCAGCCGGAGGAAGAGTAAGAAGACCAGGCCCAAGCAGCAAGAAGAGGTACGTTTCATCTTTACCCCCCTCCCTGTACACCCCCCCGGGCAAAGCGCAGGGTCAGCTCACTGTGCAAGCCCTGCTACCCAAACCCCCCCGAGTTCTGCTGTGGACCCGGTGCAAAGGTGCAGGGAGATTACAGGTGTGACATCTGATGTGGCGATGGGCTCCGTCTCTGTTTGTGGTAACAGTGGGGGAGCAGGGGAGGCATCGGCCGCAAGGCCGGACAGTCAGGGCGGCTCGGCAGTGGCGATAACATCAAAATCCAGTGCTGTGGTGCGTCCCCCGCTGGGAGGGGGGGATAGCCCGGCACTGGTGGCAGCTTCCGGTGCCTCGGCGCCTCTTCATGCTGTTGCCGCTGATCACTTAGTTGAGGGGCGACGGCAGTGTGGAGGGGTCGCTGAGGCTGAGGGCTCCGGACCTCCCAGACAAAAAGTGTTATTCTGCGTTGGTGTTGGGGATAATTTGAATTCTGTGGAAATTGAAGATCAGCGGCGCCTCACACCGGCTAAAGAGCAGCGGCGAATGTTACCAAGCCCCAGGAGAAGTAAAATAACATCTGCTACCGATGATGTGGAGGGCACAAGTGTGACACAAGTTGGGGTCCCCTCTGGGCGATGCTCTGCGGGGGGACCCCCGTCCCTTGTGCCTGAAGATGCGGAGGTGGTCATGTCCCCTAATGTTGTTGCTGGTCCAGCCAGTGTGAGTGGTGTCAGTAATGTTGTGGTGGATAATGGGAATGGTGTGAGTGGTGGAGAATCTTTTCCAGCTTTGGGGGTGGGTGATGGAGTGACTGGTGGTGTGAGTGGCGCGGCTGAGTGTAACATGCAGGTGGGTAGTGTTAATGTGGTGGGTGCAGGGGTTGGTCCGGTTGCTCCCCCAGTGGCGGCCCCTGTTAAGAGCTATGCCAGTGTCGCTGCTGGGGGAAGTAGGGTTCCATCATCCTCGTCTCTGGACTCTGGGGACGGCTTTTTGCAACGGCGCCTCCTGCAGGCCTTACAGAAGGGAGAAAGGACGATCAATGTAGCGGGGCAGGAGGTTGATTTATCGTTTTGGATAGAGAGGCACGGCCTGTCTGCCTTCCGAGAGCAAAGAGGCAGGGAGACATCATGGTCGCTCCCGACAACCGGGCCGGGTGCTAACCGTAGGAATGTGGTGCGTCTTCGGTGGCGTGGCAGTGATGTGTGTCCCCCTCGGGCACGGGTAGTTGAGCTGCTGCTGAAGATGGACTTCAAGGCGGCTGACATCTTTGCCTTGATCCATCCCTATGGTACATCTGAGTTTGATGTCAGCTTTGTTCGGCCGGAGGGGCTTGAGCTCTTCTGGTCCAACTATGAGCTGAGATTCAACGAGCCCGAGTGGCGGGACTTTGCTGTGCAAGCAGTGTCCCGCCAGAGCGAACTCAAGAAAGTGACCGTTCTTACCCGTAACGAATCACTATCTTGCTTTGACATCATGACCTGGATGAATCGTTATGGAGAGGTGCTAGGATTACCCGAGAAAAATCGCGATGAGTATGGTATCTGGTCAGGGGCCTGGACCTTCATGGTGAAGTTGAGGCGTTCAGGTAACTCAGTCGCCCACATCCCTTCATCAGCCTTCCTGGGGAGGGATCGGATCCTGATCTTCTACCGGGGGCAGCCTAAGCTGTGTCACAGGTGCGGTGACCCCACACATTTCAGCGCAAACTGCACCGTGCAGAAGTGTGCGTTGTGTGGGGGTGTCGGCCATCTCGCTGCATCCTGTACAGGGCAGATAAGGTGTAACCTGTGTGGTGACCTTGGTCACCCGTACAGTCGTTGTCCTCTTTCCTTCGCTAATGCAGGCTCAGCCTCAGCGGATGAAAGCCATGAGGCTGAATCTGCTGGGGAGGGGACTAGCAGAGGCGGAGGAATGGAGGGGCCAGGGAAGAAAGACAGGAAAAAGACGCCTGCCCAGCTAAGGCGTCTAGAGAAGCGTCAACAGGAGAGAGAGCGGGGGGAGTCTCGGGCTGCTGGGACAACCTCTGGCGCTGTCCTGGAGACCACACCTGTCGCTGAGGCCCCAGGGGATGATGTACTGGATGAGGAGGTCAGGAGGATCGAGAGAGAGGAAGGTGCCACGTCCTCAGACTCCTCCCATTATGAGAGTATGGATGAGGATAATAGGGCGTGGCTAGAGGAAAAGCGTAAGCGTGGCGCCAAAAAGAAGAAAAAGGGTAAAAAGAAGGGAGGTGTAAGATCTTCTCCCACCCTGACTAAGGTAACCAAGGAAGGTGCAACCGACCCCCCGCTGGTCGAACTTTCAAATCGATTCCTGGCCCTGGATGGAGCCTCTCCTGCCGATGGAGGGGCTGAGGGTGAAGGGCCAGAGGTGGCGGAGCCTGCAGGGGGTGCCGAGTCTCCCCCTGGGGAGTCAGGGTCCTCAGGAGGGGAGACTGGCCCAGAGTCTGGAGACGAGGATGAGGGGGCAGGTCCTGGATCTGCCCCTGAAGCATCAGAGGTGCGGGAGATGGACACCACAATATGTCTAAAAAGGGGGTGTTCATTTCCCGAGGGTGGTGGCAAGATGGGTAAAAAGAAAGCCGTCTAACTCAATCACTCATGATGGCGGCACCCACTCCGTTGACGCTGGCGTCCATTAATGTCGCCAGCATTAAGTCTGATGCGGCTAGATTTGCGGCCTTTGATTTTCTCGGCCGTGTTGAAGCTGACATTTTATTTTTGCAGGAGACCAGGCTGCCAGATTTGGCGGCCGTGTTTAAAGCTAAGAGGGAATGGAGACACGGGCCTTCCTATTGGTCTCTTGCGGCCGAGCCGTATAGCGGAGTGGCGGTCCTTTTTACCGCACCGGTAGAATGCCGACGAGTTATTGAGTTAGAAATGGGGAGGTGCCTGATCCTGGATGTCCTCATGAAGGGACAAGAACTTCGCCTAATTAACATCTATGGTCCCCAGTCCAAGTGGGACAGGAAGTGTCTCTTTATGAGGATCAAGCCCTACCTTTTTACAAGTCGGCAGGTGGTCTTTGGAGGGGACTTCAATGCTGTCACGAGGTCCCAGGATAGGGGAGGTTCCAGAGACAAGCTGACTTATGATAGCGTCGCTCTTAATAGCATAGCTAGTGAGGCTCGCCTGGTGGATGTCCACATCCGGCACACCCCAGGCCACGCGGGGTTCACCTATTATAGGGGTAGCTGCAGGTCTAGAATAGACAGGTTTTATTTAAAGGAGGAAGCCATTTCTTTACCAGTTTCTGTTGTTGAGGTGGAGTTCTCCGACCACTGTTTAATTTTGTTTTCTCTGAATGTTACAGAGACCCCCCGGATGGGAAGAGGCTACTGAAAGCTCAATTCGTCTCTCCTGGAGGAAGCGGAGATCAGACAATCCTTTGAGGACTTTCTTCAGAGCCAGGTACCTTTGTTGGGCCTTTGTAGCAGTAAGTCAGAGTGGTGGGAGATGCTCAAGAAAAGGGTGGCGAGATTCTTCCGCCAGCTCTCGAGCCTCAGGAGCCTGGACAGGTACCGCCTGTATCAGGGCCTGAGGAGGAAACTCGAGCATCTCGTCTCGACTGGAGGTAGTCGTGAGGACATCTCCAGAGTGAAATCCTTGCTGAAGAGGTGTCAGTACGATAGACACGCATCTTTGGTTTTTGAGAGGGATTACGGGAAATACCGCTCGCCCGACCCTTACAGAAACTGCAAGATGTCAGTGAATGGTAAAGTTGTCACGGGACTGGTTGACAGTACGGGATCCCTGAAAAGGTCCAGATCAGGGATTCTGGAGGTCGTCAGATCCTTCTACTCGCACCTCTTGGGCAGGAAGGATCTAGATCGGGATGTGATGTCGGCTTTCCTGGCTGAAACTGTCCCTGAGCCAGGAGTAGACCACTCTCTTGATGTTTTGACCGAAGTGATCAGGGAAGAGGAAGTCAGCCTGGCGATTGAAGGGCTCGCCCTCAAGAAATCGCCAGGTCCGGATGGCTTAACATCTGAGTTTTATAAGACCTTTAAGGACGCCTTGGTTCCCCTCTTGACTGAGGTATTCAATGAGTGTCTTTCCTCGGGCGCTCTGCCAAAGTCAATGAGGAGGTCAGCCCTGATCATCCTGTCAAAAGGTAAGGACCGATCTCGTATTGAGAACTGGCGTCCCATAGCGCTTCTCAATACGGACAGAAAGGTTTTGGCAAAGGTGCTGTTTAATCGGCTGGCGCAGTTTGCGCCCCGGCTCCTTTCGGGGACCCAGCACTGCTCTGTTCCAGGCCGCAGTACATTTAGTGCTGTGCTTTGTGTCCGGGAGGCAGTGGAGCAGGGCAGGGCTGGTAACTGGAAGGGGTACTTGCTGTCCTTGGATCAGGCAAAAGCGTTTGATCGGGTTAACCACGAGTACCTCTGGTCTGTCCTTCTGAGGTATGGCCTGCCGGGGGAGTTTGTCAATTGGCTGAAAGTTTTGTATGCAGGGGCAGAGAGTTTCCCGCTTGTGAACGGTTGGATTGGCCGCTCTTTTGAGGTCGGGTCTGGTGTTCGCCAGGGTTGTCCTCTGAGCCCACTTTTATACGTGTTCGCGATTGACCCATTCCTTAGGAGGGTTGATCGTGGGCCGTTGGTGGGAGTCGGGATGGACCAGGCGGCACCGGAAGCCACTCTAAGGGTGGTAGCGTACGCTGATGATGTCACCATTTTTGTGTCCTCGAGAGGGGAGGCGCAATGGGTGATGTCAGAGGTTGACCGCTACTCAGAGGCTTCTGGGTCCAAGATCAACCGGGATAAGTGTGAGAGTCTCTGGCTGGGAGAGGGGGATCCAGGCTTTGATCTCCCGGACACTCTTCCAGGGCCCCAAGACTCTGCCAAAGTTCTCGGCATCGAATTTGGCCAGGGGGATTACCCCATGCAAAACTGGGATGGCAGGCTTAAGATTGCCGCTCAGAGGGTGGACCAGTGGAAGGGTTGGTCTTTGACCCTCAGGGAAAGGGTGAACTTGATTAAAACTTACCTGCTCCCATTGCTGATATATCTGGGCAGTGTGTGCATGTTGCCAGAACCCCTCTGGACTCGGGTCTACAGTCTGTTCTTCCAGCTGTTATGGGGGAATAGGCTGAACCTAATCAAGAGGGAGGTTACTTACCGCACGAGGAGACAAGGAGGGTTGTGTATGGTCAACCCTGTGGTGTTCCTAGTGAATACCTTTCTTAAGATCAATGTAGCAAACCTCTGGAAAGAGAGGGCTCCTCCGTGGGTATACTCCTGCAGGGGATGGTTTCGGCCTTTCTTCCAGGAATGGGAGACAGGAGGGCGAGTGAAGGATCTCCGTACACCACATGGGCATCTTCCGGCTTACGCTACCCCGGTTCTGAAGGTGATTCGCCGGTGGGGTCTGGGAATGTGGGAGATCAGGACCATGTCGAGGAAACTCCTTGACAAAAGGGTTCTGTTGACCCATTTCCAGAGGCCTCTGGCCCTCAGGGATTGCCCAAGTCGGGATCTGGGGGTGGGTTTAGGTCTTTTGAATTCCATCAGGATCCCCCTGAAGTTTTGGGACTTGGCTTGGCGCTGCTTCCATGGAAAGCTGTGTGTGAGGGACAATCTGAAGTGTAGGAGCTCTGAGGAAAGGGGTTGTCCCCGGGAGGAGTGCGGTGGCCTGCTGGAGAGCATGGACCACTTCCTGCTTCAGTGCCCCTTTAACACAGAGGTGTACAACCGGGTGGGCGCTTCCATCCATTGGCCCGGGTTGGCCGGTCTCTCCTATGCGGAGTGGGCCTATGGAGCATTCAGAGGCCTGGGTGGCCGGGACCGCTGCACGTTATTCCTAGTTAGCCTAGTGGTCAGGTTTCACACGTGGAACGCACGGTGTTTAGTGTCGACGCAGCGTAAAATCCTCCCGGTGGATGAGGTGGTTAGGAACATTCTGGGTGACCTGGTGAAGGTGCGCTCTCTGGAGTATGAGAGGCTGGGCACGGGGAGGGCCTCTCTCCTTTGGAGGGGGTTCTCCTTTAGTGTCCCTTAGTCTGTCATCTCCACTCCTGGTGTTGGGCTGAAGCTGACACTGTAGATTTTTGTTTTGTATCTGAGGTTATAGAGATGTTGGGCTTGCAGGAGCCGAACCTGGGCTTTATGTGGTTGGTTTGTTATGTTGATATGTTTAATGTGTTTGTATTTTGTGTACAGTGTGTATTTATGTAGTTATAGTTCTTGTGTGTATATAGCTTGGTTGGTTTTGGGCTGTTGGTGTTAGGGTGTTAGGTTGGGAGGGGGGTGGACGGGATTTGGACAATATGATCCTGGGCACTGGTCTGGACTATATAGCGCGGACTTTGGACGTTAGACCAGTGTCTGGGGGGGGAGGGTGATGGGCGTGGGATTTAGTTAGTTATATTTTATGTTATTTATTGTTATTAATGTTATTTCCGTTATATTCATTGTTATTTCTGTGTTTATTTATTGTTTATTTATTTATGTGTATTTTGCTGTGTATTTTGATATTTAAAAAAAAAAAAAAAATAAATAAAATTAGGTGGTGGGATTGGGTGATGGTTTTGTTTGTTTTCATGCTGTGTGTGTGGTGTGTGTGTGGCTGGGCCAGGAGATTTTGTAAGTTTATTTTCGTTTATATTTGTTCTTTTGTAATTCTTTTGCCAGAAGTTATGGCTTTATTTATGTTTATTATTGTTATGTTTTTCACTTTTATATAAAATAAAAGATTTACAGGATGTAACTCAGGATCAGTACAGGATAAGTAATGTCATGTATGTACAATGACTGCACCAGCAGCAGAATAGTGAGTGCAGCTCTGGGGTATAATACAGGATGTAACTCAGGATCAGTACAGGATAAGTAATGTCATGTATGTACAGTGACTGCACCAGCAGCAGAATACTGAGTGCAGCTCTGGAGTATAATACATGATGTAACTCAGGATCAGTACAGGATAAGTAATGTCATGTATGTACACAGTGACTGCATCAGCAGCAGAATAGTGAGTGCAGCTCTGGGATATAATACAGGATGTAACTCAGGATCAGTACAGGATAAGTAATGTCATGTATGCACAGTGACTCCTCCAGCAGAGCTGAGTATGAAGCTCAGCATGGTGATTATTCCGGGTGATGGATACATAGGACATCTCCTTATATCTCCGGGCGCTGATCTTCCCTGTAGGGACTATTTGTGTGACATATAAGTATACGGCTGCTGTGCAGTGATCACGCCTCCTGCAGCAGAGCTTTTCAGTCTTCTGTATTGAAGTTTGAATTCAAGGAGAATTACAATCAGCCTTCAGCTCAGACAATGGAGAAGTCGTGATCTGAGCGCAGCGCTCCACGCACTGTAAGTGGATAATGTTGTGGAGCTCTCATCCGGGCTTTGTACACTGTGCGGAGCGATGGCGCTTTATGTACTCAATGCCAAGGCCTCAGCATAAAGCTCTGACAAATATATCGTCTTTCCAATACATGGTAAATAATGGTGATCCTGTACATACCTGGGGGCGCTGTCTACATCTTGGTCCATTCTCTCTTTATCAGGTGATCTTTGGGGTGTACTGTGTGTTGGACACCAACAAATGTGATACCAATTACCTATTCTTAAAGGGGTTTTCTGGAGGTTGAAAAACATGGCTGCTTCCTTGCATAATAGCTCCACCACACTGACCATGGTTGTTGCTGGTATTGCATCTCGGCAGTATAGAAAGTAATGGAGCTTATTCCCAAGTTCATGGACCAGCGATGGTCAGGTGTGGAGCACTTCTTGGAAAAAATATTTTTTTTCAACCCCTAGACGACCCCTTTAAGAATATGGGGCACATTTACTTACCCGGTCCATTCGCGTTCCAGCGGCGGCTTCTCTGACGAGCGTTCAGGTCTTCCGGCGATTCATGAAGGTCCTGCGCCCGATGTCCACCAGGTGGCGCTGTTGCGCCGAAGTCCGGCGAGGTGCCCCGGAGTTCATCGTCTTCATCGTGGTGCATGTGAGTATGGCCCGTGCGACCAATTATTTTTTTTAAAATGCGGCGGTTTTTCCGAATCTGTCGGGTTATCATTCGGCCACGCCCCCCCGATTTCCGTCGCGTGCATGCCAGCGCCGATGTGCCACAATCCGATCGCGTGCGCCAAAATCCAGGGGCAATTCAGGAAAAATCGGCGCAAATCGGAAATATTCCGGTAACACGTCGGGAAAACGCGAATCGGGCCCTTAGTAAATGACCCCCTATATGTTCCCCTTCCTAATCTATTTATCGCATGTCTCGTATACATCTAGTTTGACGATTTGGAACAATCCATGTTCCTCTTCACTGTCCTTGAGATCGGAGACTTCTCCAAGTTATGAAAAATTCTTTCTTATAGATCATAAAATCGCCCATGAGGATAATGGAGCAGATAAGAGAGAATCAGGAAACGGGCCGCGGCGCGGAATAATTCTCGTTGCTTTTGGCCTTTATTTTGCGCCTCTGTTCTTCGCTGCATCTTACAGCGACAACATTTGGTTGTGTTGATCCGTACAGGAAGCCCCCGGCTGCTTGGGATCGACGTCCTGACTTCAAAAACATTTCTATTTTTGGAAAATAAAGTCTCGGTGCTTTAGTGATACAGAACATTTTATAGTTTTCATAGAAAGTTTTCAATGTATAAATATATATAAGAAGGATGAGATGTTGTTTAGTGAATTTCTGTATAATTTACAGCGAGGTGTCCTGCAGGGACCGGGGGGCCACCGGGAGATTCTCCAGCCCAAAGGTCAAAAGAAAGACGGGTTCTACTCCTCCATGAGAAATCTTATGGGTTCTCCTGCTGCCACTCACATCCACACGTGACCAATGCCGGACAAGTAATGGTGACCCAGTGTAATTCCAGATAGTTCTCCAATATAGCATCTAATAAGAGAGTCTTAGAACACTCAAAAAGCCACTTCAGCCCTGCTATATCATCTACTCACACTGTATACAGAAAGTATTCAGATTCCTTTATATTTTTCATTCTTTATTTCATTACAGCAGATTGGTAAGATCAAGTTTTTGCTTATTAATGTGCCCTCTGCCCCACAGTAATGTGCACTCTGCCCCCCCAGTAATGTGCACTCTGCCCCCCCAGTAATGTGCACTCTGCCCCCCCAGTAATGTGCACTCTGCCCCCCCCCCAGTAATGTGCACTCTGCCCCCCAGTAATGTGCCCTCTGCCCCCCCAGTAATGTACACTCTGCCCCCCCCAGTAATGTACACTCTGCCCCCCAGTAATGTGCACTCTGTCCCCCAGTAATGTGCACTCTGCCCCCCCAGTAATGTGCACTCTGCCCCCCCCAGTAATGTGCACTCTGCCCGCCAGTAATGTGCACTCTGTCCACCAGTAATGTGCACTCTGCCCCCCCCCCCCACAGTAATGGGCACTCTGCCCCCCCCCCAGTAATGGGCACTCTGTCCCCCCCCCAGTAATGGGCACTCTGCCCCCCCTAGTAATGGGCACTCTGCCCCCCCCCCAGTAATGGGCACTCTGCCTCCCCCCCAGTAATGGGCACCCCCCCCCCAGTAATGTGCACTCTGCCCTCCCCCCCAGTAATGGGCACTCTGCCCTCCCCCCCAGTAATGGGCACTCTGCCCCCCCCAGTAATGGGCACTCTGCCCCCCCCCAGTAATGGGCACTCTGCCCCCCCCCCCAGTAATGGGCACTCTGCCCCCCCCCCCCAGTAATGTGCACTCTACCCCCAGTAATATATGCTCTGCCCCACAGTAATGTTCATATTCGGCCCCTGGTGATAAGTATTCACCCCCTTTGCTCGGTGATGAGTAGAAGCTTTGGAGCTGGTGCAGCCGGGAGTCTTCTTGGGAAGATGCTACAAGTTCCTCACCCCTGGATTTGGGGATCCTCTGCCTCTTCCTTGCAGATCCTCTCCAGTTCCCTCAGGTTGGATGGTGAACGTTGGTGGAGGCCATTTTCTGGTCTCACCAGAGATGCTCCATTGGGTTTAGGTCCTGGCTCTGGGTCAGGAATGGTCACAGAGATGTTCTGAAGCCTCTGCCGTGTTATTTTGTGCTTAGAGTCATTGTCTTGTTGGAAGGTTCGGCCCAGTCTGAGGTCCGGAGTCTCTGGAAGAACTTCTCATCCAGGATATCCCTGAACTTGGCCACATTCATCTCTCCTTCCATCACAACCACCTGTTCCTCTGCTTCTGCTCTTCTTGTGGGCCTCCTATGACATCACTAGGTCAATCACTGGTCTCACCCCTATAGGGTCAGCAGGTCATCACTAGTGACAGTTGTGGGGGGGCCGTTGTTTATATCTATGTAGTTTTTAAAAATGTTTTTTTTTAAAACCCCAATTTTTAAAAAAAAGAAATAAAATAACAGAATAAATTTCATAGTGAAGTCGACAGGAAATTAATTTTCTTAATTCTACCGGGAACACGAAATGACAAGAGTAATTTCATTTCGAAAAAAAAATTATTATGAAAAAATAAAACTTTTTTTTTTTTTTTGGCAAAATGTAATTGTGTTTTCTCTCCGTTTCAGCGTTCCTGACAGCGCGATGACTTCATAGAGGATTTCATCTCAGTAATTATCCCTCCAGCGCCGACTAAAGACTCTCGGGGATTGGGAGAAAAATAATATTATATCAATTATTTCCACCGCCAGACGGTCACACTCGTCCTTTTTTTTTAAAATTTGGAACTGGAATCTCTATGACCATAATGACGAACCAAGAAAAGTGGGTCAATCTCAGCCCCGCAGAATTCTCCCAACTTCAAAAGTATGCAGAATGTGAGTATAACGAGCCGAGGAGGTTCTAATCTTCACACTTCATTTCAAACGAGAAGCACAAATTTCTCCAGAGTGATTGTATATACGAGACCCCAGGGGGCTGCTGAGAAGTATCTGAGATTTACATTCCTATATTGTAATTATAAGGAAAAACAAGCAGACGCTCCTGAATGTCCATGTTATACCAGTACATAGGAGCAGTATTATAGTAGTTATATTCCTGTACATAAGGGGCAGTATTATAGTAGTTATATTCCTGTACATAGGGGGCAGTATTATAGTAGTTATATTCCTGTACATAGGGGGCAGTATTATAGTAGTTATATTCTTGTACATAGGGGGCAGTATTATAGTAGTTATATTCTTGTACATAGGGGGCAGTATTATAGTAGTTATATTCCTGTACATAGGGGGCAGTATTATAGTAGTTATATTCCTGTACATAGGGGGCAGTATTATAGTAGTTATATTCCTGTACATAGGGGGCAGTATTATAGTAGTTATATTCCTGTACATAGGGGGCAGTATTATAGTAGTTATATTCTTGTACATAGGGGGCAGTATTATAGTAGTTATATTCTTGTACATAGGGGGCAGTATTATAGTAGTTATATTCCTGTACATAGGGGGCAGTATTATAGTAGTTATATTCCTGTACATAGGGGGCAGTATTATAGTAGTTATATTCCTGTACATAGGGGGCAGTATTATAGGAGTTATATTCCTGTACATAGGGGGCAGTATTATAGGAGTTATATTCTTGTACATAGGGGGCAGTATTATAGTAGTTATATTCTTGTACATAGGGGGCAGTATTATAGTAGTTATATTCTTGTACATAGGGGGCAGTATTTTAGTAGTTATATTCCTGTACATAGGGGGCAGTATTATAGTAGTTATATCCCTGTACATAGGGGGCAGTATTATAGTAGTTATATCCCTGTACATAGGGGGCAGTATTATAGTAGTTATATTCCTGTACATAGGGGGCAGTATTATAGTAGTTATATTCCTGTACATAGGGGGCAGTATTATAGTAGTTATATTCCTGTACATAGGGGGCAGTATTATAGGAGTTATATTCTTGTACATAGGGGGCAGTATTATAGTAGTTATATTCTTGTACATAGGGGGCAGTATTATAGTAGTTATATTCCTGTACATAGGGGGCAGTATTATAGTAGTTATATTCCTGTACATAGGGGGCAGTATTATAGTAGTTATATTCCTGTACATAGGGGGCAGTATTATAGTAGTTATATTCCTGTACATAGGGGGCAGTATTATAGTAGTTATATTCTTGTACATAGGGGGCAGTATTATAGTAGTTATATTCTTGTACATAGGGGGCAGTATTATAGTAGTTATATTCCTGTACATAGGGGGCAGTATTATAGTAGTTATATTCCTGTACATAGGGGGCAGTATTATAGTAGTTATATTCCTGTACATAGGGGGCAGTATTATAGTAGTTATATTCCTGTACATAGGGGGCAGTATTATAGGAGTTATATTCTTGTACATAGGGGGCAGTATTATAGGAGTTATATTCTTGTACATAGGGGGCAGTATTATAGTAGTTATATTCTTGTACATAGGGGGCAGTATTTTAGTAGTTATATTCCTGTACATAGGGGGCAGTATTATAGTAGTTATATCCCTGTACATAGGGGGCAGTATTATAGTAGTTATATCCCTGTACATAGGGGGCAGTATTATAGTAGTTATATTCCTGTACATAGGGGGCAGTATTATAGTAGTTATATTCCTGTACATAGGGGGCAGTATTATAGTAGTTATATTCCTGTACATAGGGGGCAGTATTATAGGAGTTATATTCTTGTACATAGGGGGCAGTATTATAGTAGTTATATTCTTGTACATAGGGGGCAGTATTATAGTAGTTATATTCCTGTACATAGGGGGCAGTATTATAGTAGTTATATTCCTGTACATAGGGGGCAGTATTATAGGAGTTATATTCTTGTACATAGGGGGCAGTATTATAGTAGTTATATTCTTGTACATAGGGGGCAGTATTATAGTAGTTATATTCTTGTACATAGGGGGCAGTATTATAGTAGTTATATTCCTGTACATAGGGGGCAGTATTATAGTAGTTATATCCCTGTACATAGGGGGCAGTATTATAGTAGTTATATCCCTGTACATAGGGGGCAGTATTATAGTAGTTATATTCCTGTACATAGGGGGCAGTATTATAGGAGTTATATTCTTGTACAGAGGGGGCAGTATTATAGTAGTTATATTCCTGTACATAGGGGGCAGTATTATAGTAGTTATATTCTTGTACATAGGGGGCAGTATTATAGTAGTTATATTCCTGTACATAGGGGCAGTATTATAGTAGTTATATTCTTGTACATAGGGGGCAGTATTATAGCAGTTATATTCCTGTACATAGGGGGCAGTATTATAGTAGATATATTCTTGTACATAGGGGGCAGTATTATAGGAGTTATATTCCTGTACATAGGGGGCAGTATTATAGGAGTTATATTCCTGTACATAGGGGCAGTATTATAGGAGTTATATTCTTGTACATAGGGGGCAGTATTATAGTAGTTATATTCTTGTACATAGGGGCAGTATTATAGTAGTTATATCCCTGTACATAGGGGGCAGTATTATAGTAGTTATATTCCTGTACAATGGGGGCAGTATTATAGTAGTTATATTCCTGTACATAGGGGGCAGTATTATAGTAGTTATATTCTTGTACATAGGGGTCAGTATTATAGTAGTTATATTCTTGTACATAGGGGCAGTATTATAGTAGTTATATCCCTGTACATAGGGGGCAGTATTATAGTAGTTATATTCCTGTACATAGGGGGCAGTATTATAGTAGTTATATTCTTGTACATAGGGGGCAGTATTATAGTAGTTATATTCTTGTACATAGGGGGCAGTATTATAGTAGTTATATTCTTGTACATAGGGAGCAGTATTATAGTAGTTACATTCCTGTACATAGGGGGCAGTATTATAGTAGTTATATTCTTGTACATAGGGGGCAGTATTATAGTAGTTATATTCTTGTACATAGGGAGCAGTATTATAGTAGTTATATTCTTGTACATAGGGGGCAGTATTATAGTAGTTATATTCCTGTACATAGGGGGCAGTATTATAGTAGTTATATTCTTGTACATAGGGGGCAGTATTATAGTAGTTATATTCTTGTACATAGGGGGCAGTATTATAGTAGTTATATTCTTGTACATAGGGAGCAGTATTATAGTAGTTATATTCCTGTACATAGGGGGCAGTATTATAGTAGTTATATTCTTGTACATAGGGGGCAGTATTATAGTAGTTATATTCTTGTACATAGGGGGCAGTATTATAGTAGTTATATTCTTGTACATAGGGAGCAGTATTATAGTAGTTATATTCTTGTACATAGGGAGCAGTATTATAGTAGTTATATTCCTGTACATAGGGGGCAGAATTATAGTAGTTATATTCCTGTACATAGGGGGCAGTATTATAGTAGGTATATTCTTGTACATAGGGGGCAGTATTATAGTAGGTATATTACTGTCTATAGGGGCAGTATTATAGTAGTTATATTCTTGTACATAGGGAGCAGTATTATAGTAGTTATATTCTTGTACATAGGGGGCAGTATTATAGTAGTTATATTCCTGTACATAGGGGGCAGTATTATAGTAGTTATATTCTTGTACATAGTGGGCAGTATTATAGTAGTTATATTCTTGTACATAGGGGGCAGTATTATAGTAGTTATATTCTTGTACATAGGGAGCAGTATTATAGTAGTTATATTCCTGTACATAGGGGGCAGTATAGTAGTTATATTCTTGTACATAGGGGGCAGTATTATAGTAGTTATATTCTTGTACATAGGGGGCAGTATTATAGTAGTTATATTCTTGTACATAGGGAGCAGTATTATAGTAGTTATATTCTTGTACATAGGGAGCAGTATTATAGTAGTTATATTCCTGTACATAGGGGGCAGAATTATAGTAGTTATATTCCTGTACATAGGGGGCAGTATTATAGTAGGTATATTCTTGTACATAGGGGGCAGTATTATAGTAGGTATATTACTGTCTATAGGGGCAGTATTATAGTAGTTATATTACTGTATATAGGGGGCAATATTATAGTAGTTATATTCCTGTACATAGGGGGCAATATTTTAGTAGTTATATTCTTGTACATAGGGGGCAGTATTATAGTAGTTATATTCCTGTACATAGGGTGCCGTTTTATTGTAGTTACATTTTTGTATATAGGGGCAGTATTATAGTAGTTATATTCTTTTACATAGGGGGCAGTATTATAGTAGTTATATTCTTGTACATAGGGGCAGTATTATAGTAGTTATATTCTTGTACATAGGGGGCAGTATTATAGTAGTTATATTCTTGTACATAGGGAGCAGTATTATAGTAGTTATATTCTTGTACATAGGAGGCAGTATTATAGTAGTTATATTCTTGTACATAGGGGGCAGTATTATTGTAGTTATATTCTTGTACATAGGGGACAGTATTATAGTAGTTATATTCTTGTACATAGGGGGCAGTATTATAGTAGTTATATTCTTGTACATAGGGGGCAGTATTATAGTAGTTATATTCTTGTACATAGGGGGCAGTATTATAGTAGTTATATTCTTGTACATAGAGGGCAGTATTATAGTAGTAATATTCCTGTACATAGGGGGCAGTATTATTGTAGTTATATTCTTGTACATAGGGGGCAGTATTATAGTAGTTATATTCCTGTACATAGGGGGCAGTATTATAGTAGTTATATTCCTGTACATAGGGGGCAGTATTATAGTAGTTATATTCCTGTACATAGGGGGTAGTATTATAGTAGTTATATTCTTGTACATAGGGGGCAGTATTATAGTAGTTATATTCTTGTACATAGGAGGCAGTATTATAGTAGTTATATTCTTGTACATAGGGGGCAGTATTATAGTAGTTATATTCTTGTACATAGGGGGCAGTATTATAGTAGTTATATTCCTGTACATAGGGGGCAGTATTATAGTAGTTATATTCTTGTACATAGGGAGCAGTATTATAGTAGTTATATTCCTGTACATAGGGGTCAGTATTATAGTAGTTATATTCTTGTACATAGGGGGCAGTATTATAGTAGTTATATTCCTGTACATAGGGGGCAGTATTATAGTAGTTATATTCTTATACATAGGGGGCAGTATTATAGTAGTTATATTCTTTTACATTGGAGGCCACTATGCTCTTAGGAACCTTGAGGACTGCTGAAATGTTTTTGTAACCTGCGATAAATCTGTGCCTTGCCACAGTTTTGTCTCTGAGCTCCTTGGGCAATTCCCTACACCTCATGAGCTGTCAGGTCTATTATAGATCTCTGTCTATCAGTTTAATTAAACCCAGCTGGACTCCAATGAAGGAGTTGATCCATCTCAAGGAGGATCAGAAGGAAATGGATAGTATGTGAGTTACTTATGAGAGTCACAGGAAAGGGGCTGAATATTTATCACTAGGTGATATTTCAGTTTTTCTGTTATGATGGAAACAGAGTGTCCATTAATGAGCATAAAAGATATTTTTTTTTATCTTACCAATTGGCTGCCATGAAATAATGAGTGAAAATTTTAAAATGGTCTGAATGCTTTCCATACCCACGGTACGGCGCTGTGACTGTGTTACTCTTTTTAAATTTGATTATTAACTTATTGTTTTCCATGGTCTCCTTCCTTCTAAAATCATCTGTTATTATTATGCTAATTAGCCTTTATCCCTGTTACACTGTCTCACGCTCCCTTGCTCCCTCAACTCTGAGATTACAGCAGGAAGTGACAAGTAACGACACTAACAGTGTAACAGCCTGTGAAGCTACAGGACGGATGAGCTCTGTGACTGCCTGTAGAGGCCTTCTGGATCATTAGAATAATTTTAAAAGTTGATTTTAGAAGGAAGAAAGCCATGGTCAACAAATATAAGAGGACTCCCACAGTCCCAATGCCTGGATCTATGGGTAAGTGTCCCTGGTTTATCAGGACGGATTGTGATGGGAGATTTCCTATACTATTGTTATTACTGTCGTTCTTAGAACGTTGCAGTATAATGTGGTGTCAGACAGATGCATTATGGGTGCAGAGATTGCGGGGCTCGTGATGGGGGGAGATGACTCCGAGACCTTGGAATGTTTTCCGCATGTTCCATTATTTGTTATTAGCGTTATTATACAGTCGGAGCTGTTTGTGGATTCCCGCCCACGTCCGTATTGTATCCATGGCCCTTCTTCTGCCTGACACAACTCATAAAGAGATTACCAGGAGCATTTAGCATTGCGGGATATGAATCGTCATAGCAACTGGGAGCGGGTAATCGCGAGTACTTACCACCGATATATGCTGCAAACTTTATGCTGCTCCAGAAAACACAATCAGCCAGACTGCGGAGGGAGAAATCATGGGAATACATGAAGAATCTACCGGATGCACACGGAATTCTGTCCCGTTCTGACCCGGGCAGTCTCATCTACATCCTGTATTATACTCCCTAATCTGACTGTAGGTAGTCACCAAATCTCCCATCCTAATCCTTCCTTCTAAAATCAACTTTATGCTAATGAGCCAGAAGTGCTGTATGAGTGTTTCCAGAACCCCTTTGTGTTTTAGCTTTCCAGCTGTTACACTGTCTTCCTCCCCACTGTTTCCTCAGTCCAACCCCCTTCCCCTGGGTGATGTAATTTCACATAGTAGGAGGTGGAAATACTCCTGTACAGTATAACAGCCTCTGAAGCTACAGCATGCAGGGGTTTTGCTAAAACCCACAAGAGCCCCTCTTGCTCATTACAGCAATTTTAAATCCATATATCACAGTCCTGCTGCTACTATCAGCATTCACAGAGGTCTGATTAGACATCTCCTCAAGGACAAAACCAAAAACTGGCTTCACAAAGCACAGCAGTGTGAGGACACAACCCCATGCACTTGGAGAAGCTACAATCCTGGAATATAAATCCATATATCACAGTCCTGCTGCAACTAACAACATTCACAGAGGTCTGATTACACATCTCTCCAGGGACAAAACCTAACACTAGATTCAGAGAGCACAGAGCACAGCAGTGTGAGGACACAACCCCATGAAATTGGAGAACCTACAATCCTAGAATATACATTTATACATTTATACATCACAGTCCTGCTGCTACTAACAACATTCACAGAGGTCTCATTACACATCTCTCCAAGGACAAAATCTAAGACTGGCTTCAGAGAGCACAGAGCACAGCAGTGTGAGGACACAACCCCATGTACTTGGAGAAGCTACAATCTTAGTTTATTTATCCATATATCACGGTCCTGCTGCTGCTGACAACATTCACAAAGGTCTGATTACACATCTCTCCATGGAACAAACCTAACACTGGCTTCAGAGAGTACAGAGCACAGCAGTGTGAGGACACAACCCATTGCATTTGGAAAAAATGTAATTCCTGGAATATAAATCCATATTTCACAGTTCTGCTGCTACACAGATGTCTGATAACACATCTATCTGGGGACAATACATAACACTGGCTGCAGAGAGCACAGAGCACAGCAGTGTGAGGTCTGATAACACATCTATCTGGGGACAATACATAACACCGGCTGCAGTCTCTATGGTCACATCCGATACCAGACTCCATTAATGTTATTGAAAATCCATTAAAATGCTGATCAGCGATTTGTTCTGTTCAATTAAATCTTCATCAGACGGAATATTCCGTCCACTGCAGCTCAGTAAATAGAAGAAATCCTCACTGCCGCCTGTAATAATGAATATTTATCAGTGATACTGCCCCCCCATCCGTGGAATTGTAAGGGATTTAGGCACATTATAAATATTTGATCTGATTGTTCTCGGCTGTGAAGAGGAGATTATTGAAGGTCACTGAATACAAAACATAACAAAGCACAGAAGAGGCAGAGAGGAGGCTCCTACAGAGCAACTGCAGGGATCTATAGTGTATATGGTATGTAGATGTGGACACAGAAAGGGGAATTGCAAAAAACTATTTATTGTGAAGACTCAGTCATATATATACCAGACGTATAGAAGAAGTTGTATCACTTTACAAATACAATAAATTGTTTATCGTGCAATGATTCCAAAGTCCATCCTGTAATATACTCCAGAGCTGCACTCACTATTCTACTGGTGCAGTCACTGTGTACATACATGACATTACTTATCCTGTACTGATCCTGAGTTACATCCTGTAATATACTCCAGAGCTGCACTCACTATTCTACTGGTGCAGTCACTGTGTACATACATGACATTACTTATCCTGTACTGATCCTGAGTTACATCCTGTATTATACTCCAGAGCTGCACTCACTATTCTGCTGCTGGTGCAGTCACTGTGTACATACATGACATTACTTATCCTGTATTGATCCTGAGTTACATCCTGTATTATACCCCAGAGCTGCACTCACTATTCTGCTGCTGGTGTAGTCACTGTGTACATACATGACATTACTTATCCTGTACTGATCCTGAGTTACATCCTGTATTATACCCCAGAGCTGCACTCACTATTCTGCTGCTGGTGTAGTCACTGTGTACATACATGACATTACTTATCCTGTACTGATCCTGAGTTACATCCTGTATTATACCCCAGAGCTGCACTCACTATTCTGCTGCTGGTGTAGTCACTGTGTACATACATGACATTACTTATCCTGTACTGATCCTGAGTTACATCCTGTATTATACCCCAGAGCTGCACTCACTATTCTGCTGCTGGTGTAGTCACTGTGTACATACATGACATTACTTATCCTGTACTGATCCTGAGTTACATCCTGTATTATACCCCAGAGCTGCACTCACTATTCTGCTGCTGGTGCAGTCACTGTGTACATACATGACATTACTTATCCTGTACTGATCCTAAGTTACATCCTGTATTATACTCCAGAGCTGCACTCACTATTCTGCTGCTGGTGCAGTCACTGTGTACATACATGACATTACTTATCCTGTACTGATCCTGAGTTACATCCTGTATTATACCCCAGAGCTGCACTCACTATTCTGCTGCTGGTGTAGTCACTGTGTACATACATGACATTACTTATCCTGTACTGATCCTGAGTTACATCCTGTATTATACTCCAGAGCTGCACTCACTATTCTGCTGTTGGTGCAGTCACTGTGTACATACATGACATTACTTATCCTGTACTGATCCTGAGTTACATACTGTATTATACTCCAGAGCTGCACTCACTATTCTGCTGTTGGTGCAGTCACTGTGTACATACATGACATTACTTATCATGTACTGATCCTGAGTTACATCCTGTAGATCTTTTATTTTATATAAAAGTAAAAAACATAACAATACAAACAAAACTTAATATACAATATATACAATATATACAATATCTTACCTGCTGGTCCAGCCCCATTCATACCTAGCAAAAATAATAATTTACAATACACCAAAATGAATAAACACCAAATACCACAACCCCCACCCAACCGATTATTACATCATAAACCAAACCAATAACAAACACAAGCCACACCCACAAATAAACATAAATGACCATAAATATACATAAACCCACCCCACACCCTCTAATAACAAACCACCCCACACCCATTTTTTTTTTTTTTTTTTTTTTAAATATATATAATAACAAACACAGAATACACATAACACTACACTAAACTAAATCCCTCGCCCGCACCCTCCCCTTCCCCCCAGACACTGGTCTAACGTCCAAAGTTTGCGTTAAGTAGTCCAGACCAGTGCCCAGGTCAGTTCATAAGTCCCACCACCATCACCCCCCACCCAACCTAACGCTATGTCCCAAACCCCACTATATACAATATATACAATATATACAGTAATTACAACATAACATAAAGAAAACACAATACAAATAAAGTCTAAACAACATCAATCCAAACCACATAAAGCCCAGGTTCGGTGCCTGCAAGCCCAACATCACTACATGCCCAGATACAAAACAAAAATCTACAGTGCAGCTTCAGCCCAACACCAGGAGAGGAGATGACAGACTAAGGGACACTAAAGGAGAACCCCCTCCAAAGGAGAGAGGCCCTCCCCGTGCCCAGCCTCTCATACTCCAGAGAGCGCACCTTCACCAGGTCACCCAGAATGTTCCTAACCACCTCATCCACCGGGAGGATTTTACGCTGCGTCGAAACTAAACACCGTGCGTTCCACGTGTGGTACCTGACCACTAGACTAACTAAGAATAACGTGCAGCGGTCCCGGCCACCCAGGCCTCTGAATGCTCCATAGGCCCACTCCGCATAGGAGAGACCGGCCAACCCGGGCCAGTGGATGGAAGCGCCCACCCGGTTGTACACCTCTGTGTTAAAGGGGCAATGAAGCAGGAAGTGGTCCATGCTCTCCAGCAGGCCACCGCACTCCTCCCGGGGACAACCCCTTTCCTCAGAGCTCCTACACTTCAGATTGTCCCTCACACACAGCTTTCCATGGAAGCAGCGCCAAGTCACGTCCCAAAACTTCAAGGGGATCCTGAGAGAATTCAATAAACTCAAACCCACCCTCAGATCCCGACTTGGGCAATCCCTGAGGGCCAGAGGCTTCTGGAAATGGGTCAACAGAACCCTTTTGTAAAGGATTTTCCTCGACATGGTCCTGATCTCCCACATTCCCAGACCCCACCGGCGAATCACCTTCAGAACCGGGGTAGCGTAAGCCGGAAGATGCCCATGTGGTGTACGGAGATCCTTCACTCGCCCTCCTGTCTCCCATTCCTGGAAGAAAGGCGGAAACCATCCCCTGCAGGAGTATACCCACGGAGGAGCCCTCTCTTTCCAGAGGTTTGCTACATTGATCTTAAGAAAGGTATTCACTAGGAACACCACAGGGTTGACCATACACAACCCTCCTTGTCTCCTCGTGCGGTAAGTAACCTCCCTCTTGATAAGGTTCAGCCTATTCCCCCATAACAGCTGGAAGAACAGACTGTACACCCGAGTCCAGAGGGGTTCTGGCAACATGCACACACTGCCCAGATAAATCAGTAATGGGAGCAGGTAAGTTTTGATCAGATTAACCCTTTCTCTGAGGGTCAAAGACCAACCCTTCCACTGGTCCACCTTCTGAGCGGCGATCTTAAGCCTGCCGTCCCAGTTTTGCATGGGGTAATCCCCCTGGCCGAATTCGATGCCGAGAACTTTGGCGGAGTCCTGGGGCCCTGGAAGAGTGTCCGGGAGATCAAAGCCTGGACCTCCCTCTCCCAGCCAGAGACTCTCACACTTATCCCGGTTGATCTTGGACCCAGAAACCTCTGAGTAGCGGTCAACCTCTGACATCACCCATTGCGCCTCCCCTCCCGAGGACACGAAAACGGTGACATCATCGGCATACGCTACCACTCTAAGAGTGGCTTCCGGTGCTGCCCGATCCATCCCGACTCCCACCAACGGCCCACGATCAACCCCACGATCAACCCAGGAATGGGTCAATCGCGAACACGTATAAAAGTGGGCTCAGAGGACAACCCTGGCGAACACCAGACCCGACCTCAAAAGAGCGGCCAATCCAACCGTTCACAAGCGGGAAACTCTCTGCCCCTGCGTACAAAACTTTCAGCCAATTGACAAACTCCCCAGGCAGGCCATACCTCAGAAGGACAGACCAGAGGTACTCGTGGTTAACCCGATCAAACGCTTTTGCCTGATCCAAGGACAGCAAGTACCCCTTCCAGTTACCAGCCCTGCCCTGCTCCACTGCCTCCCGAACACAAAGCACAGCACTAAATGTACTGCGGCCTGGAACAGAGCAGTGCTGAGTCCCCGAAAGGAGCCGGGGCGCAAACTGCACCAGCCGATTAAACAGCACCTTTGCCAAAACCTTTCTGTCCGTACTGAGAAGCGCTATGGGACGCCAGTTCTCAATACGAGATCGGTCCTTACCCTTTGACAGGATGATCAGGGCTGACCTCCTCATTGACTTCGGCAGAGCGCCCGAGGAAAGACACTCATTGAATACCTCAGTCAAGAGGGGAACCAAGGCGTCCTTAAAGGTCTTATAAAACTCAGATGTTAAGCCATCCGGACCTGGCGATTTCTTGAGGGCGAGCCCTTCAATCGCCCGGCTGACTTCCTCTTCCCTGATCATCTCTGTCAAAACATCAAGAGAGGGGTCTACTCCTGGCTCAGGGACAGTTTCAGCCAGGAAAGCCGACATCACATCCCGATCTAGATCCTTCCTGCCCAAGAGGTGTGAGTAGAAGGATCTGACGACCTCCAGAATCCCTGATCTGGACCTTTTCAGGGATCCCGTACTGTCAACCAGTCCCGTGACAACTTTACCATTCACTGACATCTTGCAGTTTCTGTAAGGGTCGGGCGAGCGGTATTTCCCGTAATCCCTCTCAAAAACCAAAGATGCGTGTCTATCGTACTGACACCTCTTCAGCAAGGATTTCACTCTGGAGATGTCCTCACGACTACCCCCAGTCGAGACGAGATGCTCGAGTTTCCTCCTCAGGCCCTGATACAGGCGGTACCTGTCCAGGCTCCTGAGGCTCGAGAGCTGGCGCAAGAATCTCGCCACCCTTTTCTTGAGCATCTCCCACCACTCTGACTTACTGCTACAAAGGCCCAGCAATGGTACCTGGCTCTGAAGAAAGTCCTCAAAGGATTGTCTGATCTCCGCTTCCTCCAGGAGAGACGAATTGAGCTTCCAGTAGCCTCTTCCCATCCGGGGGGTCTCTGTAACATTCAGAGAAAACAAAATTAAACAGTGGTCGGAGAACTCCACCTCAACAACGGACACTGCTGAAGAGATGGCTTCCTCCTTTAAATAAAACCTGTCTATTCTAGACCTGCAGCTACCCCTATAATAGGTGAACCCCGCGTGGCCTGGGGTGTGCCGGATGTGGACATCCACCAGGCGAGCCTCACTGGCTATGCTATTAAGAGCGACGCTATCATAAGTCAGCTTGTCTCTGGAACCTCCCCTATCCTGGGACCTCGTGACAGCATTGAAGTCCCCTCCAAAGACCACCTGCCGACTTGTAAAAAGGTAGGGCTTGATCCTCATAAAGAGACACTTCCTGTCCCACTTGGACTGGGGACCATAGATGTTAATTAGGCGAAGTTCTTGTCCCTTCATGAGGACATCCAGGATCAGGCACCTCCCCATTTCTAACTCAATAACTCGTCGGCATTCTACCGGTGCGGTAAAAAGGACCGCCACTCCGCTATACGGCTCGGCCGCAAGAGACCAATAGGAAGGCCCGTGTCTCCATTCCCTCTTAGCTTTAAACACGGCCGCCAAATCTGGCAGCCTGGTCTCCTGCAAAAATAAAATGTCGGCTTCAACACGGCCAAGAAAATCAAAGGCCGCAAATCTAGCCGCATCAGACTTAATGCTGGCGACATTAATGGACGCCAGCGTCAACGGAGTGGGTGCCGCCATCATGAGTGATTGAGTTAGACGGCTTTCTTTTTACCCATCTTACCACCACCCTCGGGAAATGAACACCCCCTTTTCAGACATATTGTGGTGTCCATCTCCCGCACCTCTGATGTTTCAGGGGCAGATCCAGGACCTGCCCCCTCATCCTCGTCTCCAGACTCTGGGCCAGTCTCCCCTCCTGAGGACCCTGACTCCCCAGGGGGAGACTCGGCACCCCCTGCAGGCTCCGCCACCTCTGGCCCTTCACCCTCAGCCCCTGCATCGGCAGGAGAGGCTCCATCCAGGGCCAGGAATCGATTTGAAAGTTCGACCAGCGGGGGGTCGGTTGCACCTTCCTTGGGTACCTTAGTCAGGGAGGGAGAAGATCTTACACCTCCCTTCTTTTTACCCTTTTTCTTCTTTTTGGCGCCACGCTTACGCTTTTCCTCTAGCCACGCCCTATTATCCTCATCCATACTCTCATAATGGGAGGAGTCTGAGGACGTGGCACCTTCCTCTCTCTCGATCCTCCTGACCTCCTCATCCAGTACATCATCCCCTGGGGCCTCAGCGACAGGTGTGGTCTCCAGGATAGCGCCAGAGGTTGTCCCAGCAGCCCGAGACTCCCCCCGCTCTCTCTCCTGTTGACGCTTCTCTAGACGCCTTAGCTGGGCAGGCGTCTTTTTCCTGTCTTTCTTCCCTGGCCCCTCCACTCCTCCGCCTCTGCTAGTCCCCTCCCCAGCAGATTCAGCCTCATGGCTTTCATCCGCTGAGGTTGAGCCTGCATTAGCGAAGGAAAGAGGACAACGACTGTACGGGTGACCGAGATCACCACACAGGTTACACCTAATCTGCCCTGTACAGGATGCAGCGAGATGGCCGACACCCCCACACAACGCACACTTCTGCACGGTGCAGTTTGCGCTGAAATGTGTGGGGTCACCGCACCTGTGACACAGCTTAGGCTGCCCCCGGTAGAAGATCAGGATCCGATCCCTCCCCAGGAAGGCTGATGAAGGGATGTGGGCGACTGAGTTACCTGAACGCCTCAACTTCACCATGAAGGTCCAGGCCCCTGACCAGATACCAAACTCGTCTCGATTTTTCTCGGGTACTCCCAGTACCTCTCCATAACGATTCATCCAGGTCATGATGTCAAAGCAAGATAGTGATTCGTTACGGGTAAGAACGGTCACTTTCTTGAGTTCGCTCTGGCGGGACACTGCTTGCACAGCAAAGTCCCGCCACTCGGGCTCGTTGTATCTCAGCTCATAGTTGGACCAGAAGAGCTCAAGCCCCTCCGGCCGAACAAAGCTGATATCAAACTCAGATGTACCATAGGGATGGATCAAGGCAAAGATGTCAGCCGCCTTGAAGTCCATCTTCAGCAGCAGCTCAACTACCCGTGCCCGAGGGGGACACACATCACTGCCACGCCACCGAAGACGGACCACATTCCTACGGTTAGCACCCGGCCCGGTTGTCGGGAGCGACCATGATGTCTCCCTGCCTCTTTGCTCTCGGAAGGCAGACAGGCCGTGCCTCTCTATCCAAAACGACAAATCAACCTCCTGCCCCGCTACATTGATCGTCCTTTCACCCTTCTGTAAGGCCTGCAGGAGGCGCCGTTGCAAAAAGCCGTCCCCAGAGCCCAGAGACGAGGATGATGGAACCCTACTTCCCCCAGCAGCGACACTGGCATAGCTCTTAATAGGGGCCGCCACTGGGGGAGCAACCGGACCAACCCCTGCACCCACCACATTAACACTACCCACCTGCATGTTATACCCAGCCGCGCCACTCACACCACCAGTCACTCCATCACTCACCCCCAAAGCTGGAAAAGATTCAGCACCACTCACACCATTCACATTATCCACCACAACATTACTGACACCATTCACACTGGCTGGACCAGCACCAACATCAGGGGACATGACCACCTCCGCATCTTCAGGCACAAGGGACGGGGGTCCCCCCACAGCGCATCGCCCAGAGGGGACCCCAACTTGTGTCACACTTGTGCCCTCCGCATCATCGGTAGCAGATGTTATTTTACTTTTCTTAGGGGAAGGTAAGAGTCGCCGCTGATCTTTGGCCGGTGTGAGGCGCCGCTGATCCCCACCTTCCTCAGCACTTCTCTGCAGATTATCTCCAACTCCTACACAAAACAGGACTTTAGGTTTGGGAGGTTCGGAGCCCTCAGCCTCAGCAACCCCTCCACGCTGCCGCCGCCCCATAACCAAGTGATCAGCGGCAACAGCATGAAGAGGCGCCGAGGCACCGGAAGCTGCCACCAGTGCCGGGCTATCCCCCCCTCCCACTGGGGGACGCACCACAGCACTGGATTTCGATGGTATCGCCACTGCCGAGCCGCCCTTACTGTCCGGCCTTGCGGCCGATGTCTCCCCTGCTCCCCCACTGTTACCACAAACAGAGACGGAGCCCATCGCCACATCAGATGTCACACCTGTAATCTCCCCGCTCCCTGGCACGGAGTCCACTGCAGGACCCGTGCTGGGCTGGGTAACGGGGCTCGCACAGTGAGCTGACCCTGCGGCCGACTCGGGTTTTACGGGGAGGGGGCTGTAAACTAGACTCACCACTTCCACGGATTTGGTCTTCTTCTTTCGTGGTTTGCTGCCCCCCGGTGCATCCTCCGGCAGATCGTCTCCAAAAGTAAAGTCCTGGAGGTGCACAGGGGACTCGAGCCGTCTGATCTCCTCCATCAGCGCCCCTCCCTGGTGGCTGTCACTATCCTCACCCGGGCCGGCAGAACCGCAGCCAGATGACAAGGCCGCTTGTCCTGCAGGGGGCCCACTGTACGGTACCGGACTTTCCTCCTCCGTCTGACTCTCTGGCTGAAGCCCCATCAGCCGCCTCTGCTTCTCCTCCTCCATCTCCCGGAATCTCTCATCATTAAGGATCTTTTCCTTGAATGGACCGCTCCTCTCTAGCAGGTAAGCCTTCCTCTCCTCCAAGGCCTGGATGTCAGTCTGGAGCCTGGAAATCTCTGCCAGAATCTGCTCCTTCTTCCTCTTTGGGGCAGAGCTTGCCCTGGCATGGGCGCACCTGAGCTCCTCCCGCAGTCTCCTCACCGTCTTGCTGGCTTCTTCGTACTCAGAGAGGTGGCCCAGAGCCCGGGAGGCATAGCTGGAAATAGACTCCCGGGTCCTCAGCATTCCCCAGCCCTCTTCACTGAGGTCAGCCTCACCTCCCTGAGCACTCAGCTTTCCCGCAGTATCCAGCTTTTCCTTGGTACCCAGCTTTCCCGAGGTATCCAGCTTTCCTGGGGTTTTGGTGCTTTTTGAAGCCTTAGCTGGCCTGGGGGTACTTGGAGCAGCATTGCTGCTGTTCCTCGCAGATCTTCTTACCCCCAAGGCTTCCGCAGCGCTGGCCGGTTCCTGGCTACCCCTGCCTCCCGCCGGCCTAGACCGGGAAGCAGGAGCCTGGGACTTGCTGCCCTGGCTCATGCCTGGAAACCCACTCCCTCCCTGGGAGAGGAGAGAGCAGGCCCCAGGTGGAGGTGGTTTTCCCTGGAGCTCAGGAGCAGCGGCAGCACACAGCCTCTCACAGCAACAGACAGCTAACGAGGTAACGAGGCACACCAGAGATGCACTCACTATCTGCTGCTGGTGCAGTCACTGTGTACATACATGACATTACTTATCCTGTACTGATCCTGAGTTACATCCTGTATTATACTCCAGAGCTGCACTCACTATTCTGCTGCTGGTGCAGTCACTGTGTACATACATGACATTACTTATCCTGTACTGATCCTGAGTTACATCCTGTATTATACTCCAGAGCTGCACTCACTATTCTGCTGCTGGTGCAGTCACTGTGTACATACATGACATTACTTATCCTGTACTGATCCTGAGTTACATCCTGTATTATACCCCAGAGCTGCACTCACTATTCTGCTGCTGGTGCAGTCACTATGTACATACATGACATTACTCATCCTGTACTGATCCTGAGTTACATCCTGTATTATACTCCAGAGCTGCACTCACTATTCTGCTGGTGCAGTCACTGTGTACATACATGACATTACTTATCCTGTACTGATCCTGAGTTACATCCTGTATTATACTCCAGAGCTGCACTCACTATTCTGCTGCTGGTGCAGTCACTGTGTACATACATGACATTACTTATCCTGTACTGATCCTGAGTTACATCCTGCATTATACTCCAGAGCTGCACTCACTATTCTGTATATTTGATGTGCTGCTTAAAACTGACTCCCTAATTCTTGTTCTTCTCTCCTTTTTTCAAGATTCAACCAAGAAACTTAAGGATGTCTTGGAGGAGTTTCATGGTAATGGAGTCCTGGCCAAATATAACCCAGAAGCGGTAAATGTCTTATTTATTTAAAGTCTTAAAGGAAATTTTCGATTAGAATCCATCCTGATAAACCAGGGACATTACTCATAGATCCGGGCGTCGGGACTGTGGTATCTTCTTATATTTATTATCCATGTCTTCCAGCCTTTATAATTATGCTTATAAGTCTGGCTTCTCTGTGTTCAGGCTTTACAGGCTGTTACACTGTCTCACCTTCCCCCCTGCTTAGTGGCATAACCAGAAGCTAATGGGCCCCAGTGCAAAGTCTGTGCCACGCCCCGGCTATAATGTATGGTTTATAGTATGAGCCTTCTCATATGGAAAAGTGACATTTTAGGGGCTTCCTAAACTTCTTGGACTTGGTTGGGACTGCACCTTCTGCACCCCCTCAACTTACGCCTCTGCCCCTGCTCCCTCAGCACTGAGAATACAGCCGAAAGTGCTCACTGCACTAATGCTGAGAGAAGAAAGGCAATTTAACTGTTCAGATCACAGTGGGGCCATACTCATTAGCATAATTGTAAAACTTGATTTAGAAAGAAGGAGGCCTTGGATATCAAATATATCCAGTGCCTGGATCTATGAGTAATGTCCCTGGTTTAATCTGTAGTGTCATACTCGTTGGTGTAGGAAGCACCACAAAACAGTCCTTATATACAGAGAGCTCACACTCGGTGACACGTTGTGATCTATTTATTATTGTTATGACCTCACAATGCTGCATTGTGACATGAAAATGCCCCATTGTTATATCAGAAAGCCTCATTATGACATCATAGCAGCTCCTTTTGGAACACAATGCTCCATTATGACATCATATTACCCCATTGTAACATTTGTCCTGAAATTAACATCCAGCTACAATGTTGCACTGTCAGATGCAGGGAATGTGACATATCACACTATGGTGGCACCCACCTACCTACCTCTATGTTATTCCTCTATGTACTATCCTAATAGGAAATATTCTCACAGTAGAACTTTGTGTTTGTGAACAGATGTATTTTCTATTTGGCAACAAATGAACAGCGTTCCGCCAACTGCGATACAGTATAAGCAGACGTTCTGTCGCTCTGGGGGGGTCATGAGAACACGGAGTAGAAGTCATTGATAAGATCTGGTTGTGCTACCACCCCTGGCCGTACATAGCTCCAGGACCTTGTATCTACTCACTACAAGTAGTGCGGGTAATTCTGGTACATGTGCCCCCATGGGAACAGGGTTTTTTTTCCAGGACTCCCCTGGAAACCCTTACTTTTTGCTGATCCCTATTTATCAGCATTTCACCCGTATCATGGGGATGAGAATGAGATACAACTGACACCACATTGAGTAGCAGGGTATTAGATACTGAGCATTAGATGCTAGGTGCTCACTTAGTAGTAAAGTAAAGATCTTGTCCGGAAGGTTTGGGGGTTTAAGCAAGTTCCCTGCACCAACGGAGCCAAAATAATTGGATGAGGACCAAAAACAAGTGGATGAGGTCATCACTTCACCCTGTCTATGGTGATGGTAGAACCTCCTCTCCTCTAGGTGTAGAGGATGCTCCCTGTCTATGATGATGGTAGAACCTCCTCTCCACTAGGAGTAGAGGATGCCCCCTGTCTATGATGATGGTAGAACCTCCTCTCCTCTAGGTGAAGAGGATGCCCCCTGTCTATGGTGATGGTAGAATCGCCTCTCCTCTAGGTGTAGAGGATGCCCCCTGTCTATGGTGATGGTAGAACCTCCTCTCCTCTAGGTGAAGAGGATGCCCCCTGTCTATGGTGATGGTAGAACCTCCTCTCCTCTAGGTGTAGATGATGTCCCCTGTCTATGGTGATGGTAGAACCTCCTCTCCTCTAGGTGTAGAGGATGTCCCCTGTCTATGGTGATGGTAGAATCGCCTCTCCTCTAGGTGTAGAGGATGCCCCCTGTCTATGGTGATGGTAGAACCTCCTCTCCTCTAGGTGAAGAGGATGCCCCCTGTCTATGGTGATGGTAGAACCTCCTCTCCTCTAGGTGTAGATGATGTCCCCTGTCTATGGTGATGGTAGAACCTCCTCTCCTCTAGGTGTAGAGGATGTCCCCTGTCTATGGTGATGGTAGAACCTCCTCTCCTCTAGGCGTAGAGGATGCCCCCTGTCTATGGTGATGGTAGAACCCCCTCTCCTCTAGGTGTAGAGGATGCCCCTGTCTATGGTGATGGTAGAACCTCCTCTCCTCTAGGTGTAGAGGATGCCCCTGTCTATGGTGATGGTAGAATCTCCTCTCCTCTAGGTGTAGAGGATGTCCCCTGTCTATAGTGCTGGTAGAACCTCCTCTCCTCCTAGGTGTGGAGGATGCCCCCTGCCTATGGTGATGGTAGAACCTCCTCTCCTCTAGGTGTAGAGGATGCCCCCTGTCTATGGTGATGGTAGAACCTCCTCTCCTCTAGGTGTAGAGGATGCCCCCTGTCTATGGTGATAATAGAACCGCCTCTCCTCTAGATGTAGAGGATGCCCCTGTCTGTGGTGATGGTAGAACCTCCTCTCCTCTAGGTGTAGAGGACGCCCCCTGTCTATGGTGATGATAGAACCACCTCTCCTCTAGGTGTAGAGGATGCCCGCTGTCTGTGGTGATGGTAGAACCTCCTCTCCTCTAGGTGTAGAGGACGCCCCCTGTCTATGGTGATGGTAGAACCTCCTCTCCTCTAGGTGTAGAGGATGCCCCCTGTCTATGATGATGGTAGAACCTCCTCTCCTCTAGGTGTAGAGGATGCCCCCTGTCTATGGTGATGGTAGAACCTTCTCACCTCTAGATGTAGAGGATTCCCCCTGTCTATGGTGATGGTAGAATCGCCTCTCCTCTAGGTGTAGAGGATGCCCCCTGTCTATGGTGATGGTAGAACCTCCTCTCCTCTAGGTGTAGAGGATGCCCCCTGTCTATGGTGATGGTAGAACCGCCTCTCCTCTAGGTGTAGAGGATGCCCCTGTCTATGGTGATGGTAGAACCTCCTCTCCTCTAGGTGTAGAGGATGCTCCCTGTCTATGGTGATGATAGAACCACCTCTCCTCTAGGTGTAGAGGATGCCCCCTGTCTATGGTGATGGTAGAACCTCCTCTCCTCTAGGTGTAGAGGATGCCCCCTGCCTATGGTGATGGTAGAACCACCTCTCCTCTAGATGTAGAGAATGCCCCTGTCTGTGGTGATGGTAGAACCACCTCTCCTCTAGGTGTAGAGGATGCCCCCTGTCTATGGTGATGGTAGAACCTCCTCTCCTCTAGGTGTAGAGGACGCCCCCTGTCTATGGTGATGGTAGAACCTCCTCTCCTCTAGGTGTAGAGGATGCCCCCTGTCTATGGTGATGGTAGAACCTCCTCTCCTCTAGGTGTAGAGGATGCCCCCTGTCTATGGTGATGGTAGAACCTTCTCACCTCTAGATGTAGAGGATTCCCCCTGTCTATGGTGATGGTAGAATCGCCTCTCCTCTAGGTGTAGAGGATGCCCCCTGTCTATGGTGATGGTAGAACCTCCTCTCCTCTAGGTGTAGAGGATGCCCCCTGTCTATGATGATGGTAGAACCTCCTCTCCTCTAGGTGTAGAGGATGCCCCCTGTCTATGGTGATGGTAGAACCTTCTCACCTCTAGATGTAGAGGATTCCCCCTGTCTATGGTGATGGTAGAATCGCCTCTCCTCTAGGTGTAGAGAATGTCCCCCTGTCTATGGTGATGGTAGAACCTCCTCTTCTCTAGGTGTAGAGGATGCCCCCTGTCTATGGTGATGGTAGAACCGCCTCTCATCTAGGTGTAGAGGATGCCCCTGTCTATGGTGATGGTAGAACCTCCTCTCCTCTAGGTGTAGAGGATGCTCCCTGTCTATGGTGATGATAGAACCACTTCTCCTCTAGGTGTAGAGGATGCCCCCTGTCTATGGTGATGGTAGAACCTCCTCTCCTCTAGGTGTAGAGGATGCCCCCTGTCTATGGTGATGGTAGAACCTCCTCTCCTCTAGGTGTAGAGGATGCCCCTGTCTATGGTGATGGTAGAACCACCTCTCCTCTAGGTGTAGAGGATGCCCCTGTCTATGGTGGTGGTAGAACCTCCTCTCCTCTAGGTGTAGAGGATACCTCCTGTCTATGGTGATGGTAGAACCTCCCCTTCTCTAGGTGTAGAGGATGTCCCCTGTCTATGGTGATGGTAGAACCTCCTCTCCTCTAGGTGTAGAGGATGTCCCCTGTCTATGGTGATGGTAGAACCTCCTCTCCTCTAGGTGTAGAGGATGCCCCCTGTCTATGGTGATGGTAGAACCTCCTCTCCTCTAGGTGTAGAGGATGTCCCTGTCTATGGTGATGGTAGAACCTCCTCTCCTCTAGGTATAGAGGATGTCCCCTGTCTATGGTGATGGTAGAACCTCCTCTCCTCTAGATGTAGAGGATGCCCCCTGTCTATGGTGATGGTAGAACCTCCTCTCCTCTAGGTGTAGAGGATGCCCCCTGTCTATGGTGATGGTAGAACCTCCTCTCCTCTAGGTGTAGGGGATGTCCCCTGTCTATGGTGATGGTAGAACCTCCTCTGCTCTAGGTGTAGAGGATGCCCCTGTCTATGGTGATGATAGAACCTCCTCTCCTCTAGGTGTAGAGGATGCCCCCTGTCTATGGTGATGGTAGAACCTCCTCTCCTCTAGGTGTAGAGGATGCCCCCTGTCTATGGTGATGGTAGAACCTCCTCTCCTGTAGGTGTAGAGGATGCCCCCTGTCTATGGTGATGGTAGAACCTCCTCTCCTCTAGGTGTAGGGGATGTCCCCTGTCTATGGTGATGGTAGAACCTCCTCTCCTCTAGGTGTAGAGGATGCCCCTGTCTATGGTGATGATAGAACCTCCTCTCCTCTAGGTGTAGAGGATGCCCCTGTCTGTAGTGATGTTAGATATTTTATGACTTTAAAAAATTAGAGCATAAGAAAATTTATTAAGGGGCCAAAATCCTGTTAATAAGTCTGATGGGCAAGGAGGCCATTGTATTATTGTAATACTTATAAATATTGTGTATTTATTTGTAAATATTAATTATTAAATTAGATTTTATTCAAATATGTGTTGTGTGTTTTCCCAGTAGAATATTTTTGTATTGAGACTTATTATCATAAGTTTGTGAACCCCTTAATTTTACAACATAAAGCCTTTATAGGACTATACAGCACCCGGTATCCTCCTCCCCTCCTCGCTGTCTGGATTGAGTTGTCCTTCGGCAATTTGAACTCCTGACATAATAAGAGGGAAGTCAATGGTGACTTGTACATTGTGACGGAAGGAATCTCATTAGACACTTGAATAAATGTTCCCAGACTGCAGAATATTTTAGCCCTCATGTATAATGCTAACATTAGCCTCAGAGAGAAGATTATGACATTTGTAAAGGCTGAAGTTTAACTGGATGAAGAGAAGGATAAAATAACACATCTCAATGTCATACCCTATATAATATCATTTTCAATTTTAATGTTATTTTCTGTTATATTTCAACTTAATATATTTATTTTATTTAAAGGGGTTGGCCATTAATAAGAAAGTTTACCAGGGTAAGTATAGGTATACCCTATTTGCTGGCAGGACCTATGGGTCATGTGAACTGATAGCAGCAAGACTTGGGAATTGATGTGACATTGTGTATCCTGCTGCATTCCGGGGAACGGAGGAGGCCATGCAGTCATTACTGTCTGCTGTCCCTTCTGTGATAACCACACCCACATCAGTGATTGGATGGGTGGAGGATTTCCTTGGCACACCCCTCCAATTACTGATGGATTACTACTGGGAGTGGTTATAATGGAGGGGGCGTACAGGCTGTAATGACTGCATGGCCTCCTCCATACCCCAGAAGTCAGCAGGATATGGGACATCACAACAAGGCCCAAGGACTGTTTTCGGTGGGTCACGTGACTCATAGCTCTCACTGGCAACAAAGAACCTTTACTAGGGTAAGTACAATATCATTGGCCTGCTAGAATCTGTTATATACCCTGGTAAAATTATTTATTAGTGAGCAGCCCTTAAAATTCGAACATATTTTTAATTCTCTTTTATACTCTTTTTAAAAAGTTTAATTATTTTCCTTATTATTTTAGCTTTTATTTTTCCATGCAAGTAATGGAATTACACCTAAAAACCACAAAAAAAACATTTTATGTTTATTTGGAACATTTGGAATATTTTACCACTTTTTTATTTTTCTAGTTTGTATTTCTATAGTTTTCTATAGTTTTATGTTCGGCATATATTTGTTGGTTACCTTTTTTTCTTAAATTTAGACCATGTTTTTCCCTTACTTTTGCAATAATTTTTTTAAACAATAAAAAATTGCTTGTGGATACCCAATGATATCTATTTTTACCTTTAAAAAATATGTGTCTCAGATAACACATCAGAATAATAGATGGATTGGAGATTTTTTTAATAATATGGAAATTCACTTTGGGTCCAAATGTATAGAATCAGGTGTAAGACTAGATTTTGTTACAATTTGGTGCAAATCATAACTGTGTGGATTGCAATGACAAAATATAGTGGAAACCTGAAATCAGATACTAGTACAATGTTGAGAATCTAAATGAAAGTGTATATAAACCTTGTACCCTGATAATCTAAGCACATTGTCAGCACACAGCATCTCATAGGACAGAGGAATCATGAAGTGTCTGCTCAGAGAGTCTCCACTCACACTCTGGAATCTTACACTGAGCATCATTCAGTGATAGGAGCTGAAACAGCAATAAAACTGAGTAAAATCCTAAAGTAAGGGGTTAAAAATGAATTCAAATATGAGAATTTTTTTTGTGGGCAAACCCATTTAACCCAACCAAGAATCCCATGTTTTCCTGGATGACTCCAAGATGTCTTCCACCTACCGCCAACTTTTAACATGTGATTCTGAAATTCTAATCTACCCAAAACTTGGTAATCAATTTGGGGGTCATTTACTAAGGGCCCGATTCGCGTTTTCCCGACGTGTTACCCGAATATTTCAGATTTGCGCCGATTTTCCCTGTATTGCCCCGGGAATTTGGCGCACGCGATCGGATTTTGGCGCATCGGCGCCGGCATGCACGCGACGGAAATCGGGGGGCGTGGCTGAACGAAAACCCGACGGATTCGAAAAAAACGCTGCATTTTTTTAAAAAAATGTGTCGCGAAACTTGCACTTACCTTCACCAGGTATAGGCTGGTGAATTTCAGGGCATTCCGGCGGGCCTCGGGGAACTTCAGCGCAGCAGCGACATCTGGTGGACGGCGGAGGAACTGCCTTAGTGAATTGCCGGAAGACCCGAGTCCACCGCAGAGAACGCGCCGCTGGATCGCGAATGGACCGGGTAAGTAAATCTGCCCCTTTGTGTCTTAACCAATTACTGGGATCTGTGCTTTTAATATGATTGGTTTAAAAGTAAATGCATTGTATGTGAGTATTCAATATTGCACATTCATCATTTAATAATATCCCTTTTCTTTATATTACACGTCACCTAGAAACAGGATATACTGAACCAGGTAAGGAACTTGATATTATTGATATTTTTATTTATGCTGGCTACTGTGTGAGGGCGCTGTGACTGCTGGCTGCTGTCAGGGCACTGTGACTTCTGGCTGCTGTCAGGGCACTGTGTCTGCTGGCTGCTGTCAGGGCGCTGTGACTGCTGGCTACTGTGTGAGGGCGCTGTGACTGCTGGCTACCTTGTGAGGGCGCTGTGACTGCTGGCTACCTTGTGAGGGCGCTGTGACTGCTGGCTACTGTGTGAGGGCGCTGTGACTGCTGGCTACTGTGTGAGGGCGCTGTGACTGCTGGCTGCTGTCAGAGCACTGTGACTGCTGGCTGCTGTCAGGGCACTGTGATTACTGATTACTGTGGGGGCACTCTGACTGCTGGCTGCTGTGGGGGCACTGTGACTACTGATTACTGTGGGGGCACTGTGACTACTGGCTGCTGTCAGGGCACTGTGACTGCTGGCTGCTGTCAGGGCACTGTGACTGCTGACTGCGGTCAGGGCACTGTGACTGCTGGCTGCTGTCAGGGCACTGTGACTGCTGATTACTGTGGGGGCACTCTGACTACTGGCTGCTGTCAGGGCACTGTGACTGCTGGGTGAAGTGGGGGCACTGTGACTACTGATTACTGTGGGGCACTCTGACTACTGGCTGCTGTCAGGGCACTGTGACTGCTGGCTGCTGTCAGGGCACTGTGACTACTGATTACTGTGGGGGCACTGTGACTGCTGGCTGCTGTCAGGGCACTGTGACTGCTGATTACTGTGGGGGCACTCTGACTACTGGCTGCTGTCAGGGCACTGTGACTGCTGGGTGAAGTGGGGGCACTGTGACTACTGATTACTGTGGGGGCACTCTGACTACTGGCTGCTGTCAGGGCACTGTGACTGCTGGCTGCTGTGTAGGGCACTCTGGATTCTGCTTGCTGTGGGGGCACTGTGACTATTGTCTGCTATGGGGGGGCACTGTGACTACTGGCTGTTGTCAGGGCACTGTGACTGCTGGCTGCTGTCAGGGCACTGTGACTGCTGGCTGCTGTCAGGGCACTGTGACTGCTGGCTGCTGTGGGGGCACTGTGACTACTGATTACTGTGGGGGCACTCTGACTACTGGCTGCTGTTAGGGCACTGTGACTGCTGGGTGAAGTGGGGGCACTGTGACTACTGATTACTGTGGGGGCACTCTGACTACTGGCTGCTGTCAGGGCACTATGACTACTGGCTGCTGTGGGGGTACTTGACTACTGGCTGCTGTGTAGGGCACTCTGAATTCTGCTTGCTGTGGGGGCACTGTGACTATTGTCTGCTGTGGGGGGGCACTCTGAATACTGGCTGCTGTGTGAGTACTGTGACTACTGGCTGTTGTGGGGGCAGTTTCTGACTTCTGGTTGCTGTGGGGGCCCTGTGACTTATGGCTACTGTGAGGGCACTGTGATTACTGGCTACTCTGGGGGCACTATGACTACTGGCTACTGTTGGGGCACTATGACTATTGGCTGCTGTGTGGACACTTTGAATTCTGGTTGCTTTGGGGGCACTGTGACTACTGGCTGTTGTGGAGGCACTCACAATGTTTGCTGCTTTGGGGGCCACTGTGACTACTGGCTGTTGTGTGAGGACACTCTGACTTCTGGTTGCTGTGGGGGTACTTTGACTATTGGCTGCTTTGGGGGAGCTGTGACTAATGGCTGTTGTGGAGGCACTGTGACTAATGGCTGTTGTGGAGGCACTCAGACTTCTGGTTGCTGTGGGGGTACTTTGACTATTGGCTGCTTTGGGGGAGCTGTGACTAATGGCTGTTGTGGAGGCACTGTGACTACTGGCTGTTGTGTGAGGACACTCTGACTTCTGGTTGCTGTGGGGGTACTTTGACTATTGGCTGCTTTGGGGGAGCTGTGACTAATGGCTGCTGTGGGGTCACTGTGACTAATGGCTGCTGTGGGGGCACTGTGACTAATGCCTGTTGCGGGGGCACTGTGACTACCGGCTGCTGTGGGGGCACTGTGACTAATGGCTGCTGTGGGGGCACTGTGACTAATGGCTGCTGTGGGGGCACTGTGACTAATGGCTGTTGTGGAGGCACTCAGACTACTGGCTGCTGTGGGGGCACTGTGACTAATGCCTGTTGGGGGGGGCACTGTGACTACCGGCTGCTGTGAGGGCACTCTGACTTCTGGTTGCTTTGGGGGAACCATGACTAATGGCTGTTGTGGGGGCACTGTGACTACTGGCTGTTGTGGGGGCACTGTGACTACTGGCTGTTGTGGGGGCACTGTAACTACTGGCTGTTGTAGGGGCACTGTAACTACTGGCTGCTGTGGGGGCACTGTGACTAATGGCTGTTGTGGGGGGGTCACTGTGACTAATGGCTGCTGTTGGGGCACTGTGAGTAATGGCTGCTGTGGGGGCACTGTGACTAATGGCTGCTGTGGGGGCACTGTGACTAATGGCTGCTGTGGGGGCACTGTGACTAATGGCTGCTGTGGGGGCACTGTGACTACTGGCTGCTGTGGGGGCATTGTGACTACCGGCTGCTGTGTAGGGGCACTGTGACTACCGGCTGCTGTGGTGGCACTGTGACTAATGGCTGCTGTGGTGGCACTGTGACTAATGGCTACTGTGGGGGCACTGTGACTACCGGCTGCTGTGGGGGCACTGTGACTACTGGCTGCTGTGGGGGCACAGTGACTAATGGCTGCTGTGGGGGCACTGTGACTAATGGCTGCTTTGGGGGCACTGTGACTACTGACTGCTGTGTAGGGGCACTGTGACTAATGGCTGTTGTGGGGGCACTGTAACTACCGGCTGCTGTGTAGGGGCACTGTGACTAATGGCTGCTGTGGGGGCACTGTGACTAATGGCTGTTGTGGGGGCACTGTGACTACCGGCTGCTATGTAGGGGCACACATTCCTAATGTAATAGTAATACTGTATGAATGTAACTACTAAACAGATTGAGTAGATACATTTATGCAGTAATAAAATGACATTTGACCCCTTTAAGGTGACCACAAGGCTGATGTGACCCCCGTCCTGTTAGTGTCAGATATTTTCCTCTGTAGACCTTTCCTTAGGGCGGTTTTCATGCCCTTTATGGCATTTCATATGTGACCGGGAACACAATCAAAATGTCAACCAAAGTCCTAGAAACCTTTCCTGCCCCTTTAAGAATAACTGATGGATGACTAATCCCGTATCTTGGCTTCTTGTTGATACATTTTTCCCTTTTGCCACCAGGCGATTGACTTTGAAGGTTTCCAGCTCTTTATGAAGACATTTCTGGAGGTGGACCTGCCCGGGGAATTCTGCAAACATCTGTTCATGTCATTTAGTAACAGATTCCACAACCCGAGTCCCTCAATGCAGAGTAAATCTGCTCTCCTCACCGGGGGTAGGTGGTCGTCTTATGTATGATTGCATCACATATGATAAATAATTTAACTACTTAACCTTCCTATTACACTGTATTGTGATCTTAGCCCATTTCCAGTTACAGCGCGCCATGTGGTAGGACATGGTATTGCAAATAAAGTGTAATCTATAAATACCTGAATGTACAATGTTGTACAATATCTGGCACAACTCTGGGCACAGTCATGGGAAAAAAAATGTATGTGGCAGATGGATGTGGACCCAATTGATCACAGGCAGTTTGGTTCTTCATTGTGACAGAGCCACAAGGCGAGTCAATGGAGGCCATTGTAAAGTGCCAGGGGGTCAAGCAGGGAATAGTCAGAGACAGCCTGGGGTCAGGGCTGGCGGCAGTCAGGAAAAGTCTACTGCAAGGTCTGAGGTCAAGGCAAACAGTTAGAAATCAGGTTCAGATCAATCAAAGAGGATTTACCTTTGTACAGGACTAGAAAGCCTTAACCCTTAGGGTGCACCCGGTGGGGTACAATAATTCTCATAACCATGGTTTCACAAGGATTGCATGGGGATACACACAGTTTTGGCACACTGGTCCATTATCTAATCTTGGCATGCTTGTACCTTAGTTTTTTGGCAAGGAATGCTATTTCTAAGATTTAAATAAGATTATATTTGTCTGCAATACCACTGCTGACCATTGGGAGTGCTGTGAAGTATTCAGTAGGTTGTGTCTGTATTATAATAACACTATTTATAATGGTCATGTTTACATTCTGCTTTCCTGCAATACCACTCCTAACCATAGGGAGTGCTGTAAATTATTCTCAGAGTCTGACATGCTCATTATAGTGGTTATAGTGGTTATCTAGCACTACACTTATCCGCAATACCACTCCCAACCATTGGGAGTGCTGTACTATATTCTAGAGATCCTTACTATGATAATGCTATTTATAATGGTAATTTTTACATTCCGCTTTCTTGTAATACCATTCCTGGTCATTGGGGGTGCCATAATATATTCTATAGGTTGTACTGTACTTTGTAAAATGTGTTTTGTAAAATGGTCATGTTTGCATTCTGCTTTTCTGCACTCCTGACCATTGGGAGTTCTGTAAATTATTCTGGGAATTGTGTCAGTTCTATAACAAGCTCAGTGCTATTTATAGCGGTTATCTAGCATTAGGTTCCTCTGCAATACCACTCCTGACCACTGGGAGTGCTGTGATATATTATTTAGGATCTATGTTCTATGATAATGCTATTTATAATGGTTTACATGTTTACATTCTGTTTTTTCTGCAATACCACCCCTGGCCATTGGGAGTGCTGTCAGTACTACAACAAGCTCAGTGCTATTTATAGCGGTTGTTTATCATAATACTTCTCTGCAATACCACTCCCGACCACTGGGAGTGCTGTGATATATTATTTAGGTTCTATGTACTATGATGCTGCTATTTGTAATGGTCATGTTTAATTTCTGCATTCCTGTAATACCCCTCCTGGTCCCTGGGAGTGCTGTGATATATTATTTAGGTTCTATGTACTATGATGACGATATTTGTAATGGTCATGTCTACTTTCTGCTTTCCTGTAATACCCCTCCTGGCCACTGGGAGTGCTGTGACATATCCCTTATGTTCTACTGTACTATGATGATGCTATTTGTAATGGTCATGTCTACTTTCTGCTTTCCTGTAATACCACTCCCGACCACTGGGAGTGCTGTGATATATTATTTAGGTTCTATATACTTTGATGATGCTATTTGTAATGGTCATTTCTACTTTCTGCTTTCCTGTAATACCACTCCTGACCACTGGGAGTGCTGTGACATATCCCTTATGTTCTACTGTACTATGATGATGATATTTGTAATGGTCATGTCTACTTTCTTCTTTCCTGTAATACCACTCCTGACCACTGGGAGTGCTGTGGATTATTTCATAGCTGCGTAATTATTCTATGATTGTGTTGTTGGTTTATGATGTTATTATCTTGTATTATAATCCTGGAGCGGGGGGTTACACGTCTCTTCCATGTGTGTGTTGTAGACGCTCAGACTGGTGGATGTGGCGTTGTTCTTCTCAGGACAATTATCCCATTGGCTGTCTCCGTCGCTGTGGCTCCCGGTGACAGGTGTCTCCATCGCTGTAGATGTGTAATTACTCATCCGTGTTAGAGAATCTCGGAGAAGGAGACAATAGACGGCTTAGCGCTGTCAGGTGCGGCACAATGGGATAATTCTCCGTCTGGGGCTTGTCATAGCACATCAGGAGCGACGCTCTGCACAAGGGACGGGAATATTACCCACATCACAATAATCGTATGATAAATCTCCGTCGGTGGGTTTGTTGGTGTAACATAAGTATTAGATGAGATCTCATTAATGGTCGCATCAGTCTCTTCCCATACACACACATCACCCACAAGTATGTATAAGAATTATAGTGTGTGGATCACAGACCTGCAGTGTCAGGATAGCTTTGTCAATAAAGCCAAGAGATACAAAAAACTCTCGGAGATGAATCTGGTGGATCACTTATCTTTAAAATGACACCAGCATCATGTTTCTAGGTGCTATAGAAAAGGAGATAGGGGCTTCTGAAGTGACACTCCCGCTGCAACCACTAAACTTGACTCATCTCATGTGAAAACAAAGAGTTATTTTTGGTAGTATTTATGTAATAGAATTATAACATGTGGATCACAGACCTGCAGTGTCAGGAAAGCTTTGTCAATAAAGTTAAGAGATACAAAAAACTCTCGGAGATGAATGTGGTGGATCACTGCTCCCCCATCTTTATATCTATTGTGAACCTCCATACAAGAAGGGAGAAGACCCTCTAGGGCCATCGATATGTAGCCACACAAGAAGTCAAAGTCCTTATCTTTAATATGACACCAGCAGCTGGTTTCTAGGTGCTATAGAACAGGAGATAGGGGCTTCTGAAGTGAGACTCCAGCTGCAACCACTAAACTCATATTTGATAATATTTACGTATAAGAATTATAGTGTGCGGACCACAGGCCCTGAATGTCAGGAAAGCTTTGTTAATAAAGCTAAGAGATACAAAAAGCTTCCGGAGATGAATGTGGTGGATCGCTGCTCCGACATCTTTATATCTATTGTGAACATTAATATGTAGCGACACAAGAAGTTAATGTCCTTATCTTTAAAATGACATCAGGAAAATGTTTTTAGGTGCTATAGAACAGGAGTTAAATATAAGAATTATAGTGTGTGGATCACAGGCCCTGAGTGTCAGGAAAGCTTTGTCAATAAAGCTAAGAGATACAAAAAGCTCCCGGAGATGAATCCAGAGGATCACTGCTCCGAAATCTTTATATCTATTGTGAACATCCATACAAGAAGGGAGAAGACTCTCTAGGGCCATCGATATGTAGCGACACAAGAAGTCAATGTCCGACCCACTAAACAGCCTTTATATAGCTGCCAATTATATTGTCTCTTCTATGGAGGGGATTGGTCCTCCTTAAAAGGAACCTGTCACCAGGCGTTACCCTACTACACCACTGGTCCCGTCAGGTTGTGGATGAAATGTCCTTTCTAGAATCCCCTCTGTTATGTGAAATCTCACCAGTTTACAGATAAAAAAGTCTCCTCCAAAGTCAGGAAAATATGACCCATTTCACCTGAGATGAGTCAAGTTTAGTGGTTGCAGTGGGAGTGTCAGGTCTGATGCCCCTATCTTCTGTTCTGTAGCACCTAGTCCATGCTGTTGGTATCATATTAAAGGTAAGAGTCTCATCTTTCAGCATACAATCACGTGAGCTACAGAACTGGACATACAGGCAGCTAAAAAACGGGAACTAGATCTTCGTCTGCAGCTTGCATCCAACGATGGGGCTCATTTACTAAGGGTGCACGGACCGCACAAACGTTGGATATCCCGACGATTACCATTTTGTGCTGCATTTTAAAGGGGATTGCGGCGCACACGTCTGGATTTTGGTGCATCGGCGCCGGCTTTCATGCAACAGAAAACGGGGGCGGCCGTCGGACGATCCGATTGATTCAGACTGAGCACGGGATTTAACATTTAAATTGTGTCGCAAGACAATGTACTTACATGCACCAGGAAGAAGAAGGTGAACTCCGGGGACCTGAGCGGGGAAGCGACACATGCAGGATATCGGGCGCACGATCTTAGTGACTCCCCGCACAGCGCATTATACACGGACAATGCACTTACATGCACCAGGAAGAAGAAGGTGAACTCCGGGGACCTGAGCGGGGAAGCGACACATGCAGGATATCGGGCGCAGGATCTTAGTGACTCCCCGCGCAGCGCATTATACACGGACAATGCACTTACATGCACCAGGAAGAAGAAGGTGAACTCCGGGGACCTGAGCAGGGAAGCGACACATGCAGGATATCGGGCGCACAATCTTAGTGACTCCCCGCACAGCGCATTATACACGGACAATGCACTTACAGGCACCAGGAAGAAGAAGGTGAACTCCGGGGACCTGAGCGGGGAAGTGACACATGCAGGATATCCGGTGCAGGATCTTAGTGACTCCCCGCACAGCGCATTATACACGGACAATGCACTTACATGCACCAGGAAGAAGAAGGTGAACTCCGGGGACCTGAGCGGGGAAGTGACACATGCAGGATATCGGGTGCAGGATCTTAGTGACTCCCCGCACAGCGCATTATACACGGACAATGCACTTACATGCACCAGGAAGAAGAAGGTGAACTCCGGGGACCTGAGCGGGGAAGTGACACATGCAGGATATCTCTCTCCAGGGACAATACTTAGCACTGGCTGCAGAGAGCACAGAGCACAGCAGTGTGAGGTCTGATTACACATCTCTTCAGGGACAATACATAAAACTGGCTGCAGAGAGCACAGAGCACAGCAGTGTGAGGTCTGATTACACATCTCTCCAGGGAAAATACATAACACTGGCTGCAGAGAGCACAGAGCACAGCAGTGTGAGGTCTGATTACACATCTCTCCAGGGATAATACATAACTCTGGCTGTATAGAGTACAGAGCACAGCAGTGTGAGGTCTGATTACACATCTCTCCAGGGACAATACATAACACTGGCTGCAGATAGCACAGAGCACAGCAGTGTGAGGTCTGATTACACATCTCTCCAGGGACAATACTTAGCACTGGCTGCAGAGAGCACAGAGCACAGCAATGTGAGGTCTGATTACACATCTCTCCAGGGACAATACATAACACTGACTGCAGAGAGCACAGAGCACAGCAGTGTGAGGTCTGATTACACATCTCTCCAGGGACAATACATAACACTGGCTGCAGAGAGCACAGAGCACAGCAGTGTGAGGTCTGATTACACATCTCTCCAGGGACAATACATAACACTGGCTGCAGTCTGTTGTACTGGTTGAATGTACTTGAAGTTTCCATTAATAGATTTTAGAGGAATTCTCTATTGCTGACTCCTCTGTATGATGGTCCCTTATTATCCCTTGCGCTCGGTGTAGAGCAGTCTCCTTCTATTATACACTAAATTTCCTTGTAACCTTGTTCTTTACCCTTAAGGTCTCCGCATGAATTACAGAAGTAACAGTTCCTCGCGCTCCTCGTCCCCTGTGTCCCTCCGGCCTCCTGATGTCATCCAGCTAAAAGATATCGTCTGCTACTTATCGCTCCTGGAGAGAGGACGACCCGAGGATAAGCTGGAATGTAAGTGTCACACATTGGGGCCATCGTATGGTTAATTACAGGGGTGCCCCCTAATTGTATTACCATCTGGGTATCAGTGCCGGATTATCAGATTTGTGGATTATCAGATGCCGCCTGGTACAATATGACTGTATCAGTGGTTTATTAATTATGTAACCATAAAGAAAACTTGTATCAATTTGAACATTCCATGGGACACATCGCCATCTGCTGTACACATTCAGTCATTACATCTTCCATCTACATTGCTAGTCAACATTCCCATTATCCGTATTCTGCGCACAGATTATTATGGATGGTTTCCGTGAATTTTTCTGACGTTATTAAGTCCAAAATGTAGTGAGTCACTGCTTCTGTCGTGCATTTCACGAAATTTATGCATGAAAAGCCGATGCTGCAGTCACGACAACAAATACAGAGGAGTCGTCAGACTAACAAAACTATATTATTTGTTTTATGATTGTTTTTGTAGAAAAACAAACATTTGAAAAAAATGCTGTTATTTTGAAAGCTTTGTTTAAAATCCAATAATCCGGCACTGATCCTGTGCTATTCAGGATGTGAAGAGTGTAACTAAGAGGGACCCCGATTCTGGAGGACCTGATAGATAACCTATTCAAATGAATGGACACATTGTAATACTTACTTTCCCCAGTGGTGGCGCTGCAGGAAGTTTGAACACTATGGGGGTCATTTACTAAGGGCCCGAATCACGTTTTTCCGACGGGTTATCCGAAAATTTCCGATTTGCGTCGATTTTCCCTGAATTGTCCCGGGATTTTGGCACACGCGATCGGATTGTGGCACAACGGCGCCGGCAACGGAAATCGGGGGGCGTGGCCGTACGAAAACCGAACGGATTCGGAAAAACCACTGCATTTTTTTTTTAAAAAGTGTCGCTGGACACGCGCTTACCTGCACCCGGCCGGCTTGGTGAACTTCAGTGCATTCCGATGCTCTTCAGTGCAGCATCGACACCTGGTGGACGTCGGAGGAACTACCTTAGTGAATCCCGGCAGAACCCGAATCCTCCGCAGAGAACGCGCACGCTGGATGGGAATGGACCGGGTAAGTAAATCTGCCCCTATGTGACCAGATTATTGTTAAAGCTCCCAAATCATGCCAAGAGTAAAAGCACCCTCAGGGGCATTTTAAAAGCTTTCCCGTTTCCCATTTTCTGTTTTTTTTTTTGTTTTAAATAACATTTTTCTTTATATGCAAATTAGATTCTCAGTGCATTGGAGGCGGAGCCATGACTGCTAGTGCATTTGTTTTATTTCTTTCTATTTATATGGAAGATGTCAATGACCGGGCAGATGTAAAAGGTCGGGCCACCAACGAATATGGTGCACCAAACTGGTGCGACAACGAATATGGCCCCGCCCCCAATGCACGGAAAAGCTCATTTGCATAAATATAAAAATGGAATTATATCTAAAAAAACAGATCACTAGGAAACAGGACATCTGGAAAACTACATAATGTTTGCTGGATATAGTTCAGGGGAGATTCGAGAGCTAGAAGACTCCCCTCTATGGTTTGTTTAGGGCAGGAGACCCCTTAGTAATTTGCTATTTGTTCTATAACAACAAAACCTCATTCCATTATACAGATATATAATAATGTACACATATCTGTCTTACCTGGGAACACAGTTAATCTGACATACGTTATTTTGGCTGTTCACAGCCTCCACTAGGGGGAGCTCACAAGGATTTCTAAAACTGGGGATGAACATAATAAGAAAGCTCCTAGTGCAAAGGCTGCAAATCACCAAAATGATTTTATTTTTTCCTATAGCCAATGGGAGTGGATAAGCAGCAGCAGTAAATCTCCATTCACCAAGCTCCTCTAGGGCGGTACTTCCTCTATGGCAGGCTTACCATTGGCTGAAATATAGCATTCAATGTTAGGAAGTGCTCACGGGTTGGTGCAAGCTTAGGAGCGGATTTGTGTTTTACCATCCATTTATATTAATAGTATACAGAACGTTTAGTTGTAAATCTTTCTGTGATCTTAAAGGAATCTTCCATCAGAATCCATCCTGATAAACCAGGGACATTACTCATAGATCCAGGCACCGTGAGTGTGGCATCTGCTTATCTTTGTTATCCATGGCCTCCTTCCTTCTAAAATCAAGTTTTACAATAATCTAATGAGCCTGAAAGGCTTCTGGGGTGGTTCACAGAGCCCCTCTGTGCTGCAGCTTCACAGGCTGTTATACTGTGTGGAAGGACATCGCCCTCCGACTGTGTGAGATTACAGCAGGCAGAGGGAGTGGCAGTGGCCAACCTGGAGCAGGGGATGGGAGAGATAGTATAGAAGTCTATAAAACTACTGTGTGAGGGGCAAATTAACATAATTTTAAAAGTTGATATTAGAAGGGGCGGAGGCCATGGATAACACATATAAGAAGATACCACAGTCCCGGTGCCTGGATCTATGAGTAATGTCCCTGGGTTATCAGGATGGATTTTCACAGCAGATTTTCTTTAAGTAAAATAAAATATACCCACAAGACTTGACAAATTACTTATTACTACACCTGTACACATTCAGCTCTGCTTCATGTTCTTCTTTTACATATTCTTAATATTTTAGTCATGTTTCGGCTCTATGACACGGATGGGAACGGCTACCTGGACAGTGCGGTGAGTGATGGGTATATTGTATTTGTCCCCAAAAATAACTTTATGACTTTATAGTTGCGGTGAGCAATATTTATACATCCCATGGTATTAAGAGCCCATGCTGACCCCTGACCACTGCTGGCTATGATAGAAAGGTGTCAGGACACACAGGACATGGCAGCTCACTGTGTATGGGGGGTGTAGTCACAGAGGGGTCAGAGCACCCATGCTGACCCCTGACCACTACTGGCTATGATAGAAAGGTGTCAGGACACACAGGACATGGCAGCTCGCTGTGTATGGGGGGTGCAGTCACAGAGGGGTCAGAGCGTCCATGCTGACCCCTGACCACTGCTGGCTATGATAGAAAGGTGTCAGGACACACAGGACATGGCAGCTCGCTGTGTATGGGGGGTGTAGTCACAGAGAGGTCAGAGCCCCCATGCTGACCCCTGACCACTGCTGGCTATGATAGAAAGGTGTCAGGACATACAGGACATGGCAGCTCGCTGTGTATGGGGGGTGTAGTCACAGAGGGGTCAGAGCGCCCATGCTGACCCCTGACCACTGCTGGCTATGATAGAAAGGTGTCAGGACACAGGACATGGCAGCTCGCTGTGTATGGGGGGGGTGTAGTCACAGAGGGGTCAGAGCGCCCATGCTGACCCCTGACCACTGCTGGCTATGATAGAAAGGTGTCAGGACACACAGGACATGGCAGCTCGCTGTGTATGGGGGGTGTAGTCACAGAGGGGTCAGTGCACCCATGCTGACCCCTGACCACTACTGGCTATGATAGAAAGGTGTCAGGACACACAGGACATGGCAGCTCGCTGTGTATGGGGGGTGTAGTCACAGAGGGGTCAGAGCACCCATGCTGACCCCTGACCACTGCTGGCTATAATAGAAAGGTGTCAGGACACACAGGACATGGCAGCTCGCTGTGTATGGGGGGTGTAGTCACAGAGCAGTCAGAGCGCCCATGCTTACCCCTGACCACTGCTGGCTATGATAGAAAGGTGTCAGGACACACAGGACATGGCAGCTCGCTGTGTATGGGGGGGTGTAGTCACAGAGGGGTCAGAGCGCCCATGCTGACCCCTGACCACTGCTGGCTATGATAGAAAGGTGTCAGGACACACAGGACATGGCAGCTCGCTGTGTATGGGGGTGTAGTCACAGAGGGGTCAGAGCCCCCATGCTGACCCCTGACCACTGCTGGCTATGATAGAAAGGTATCAAGACACACAGGACATGGCAGCTCGCTGTGTATGGGTGGTGTAATCACAGAGGGGTCAGAGCGCCCATGCTGACCCCTTACCACTGCTGGCTATGATAGAAAGGTGTCAGGACACACAGGACATGGCAGCTCGCTGTGTATGGAGGGTGTAGTCACAGAGAGGTCAGAGCCCCCATGCTGACCCCTGACCACTGCTGGCTATTATAGAAAGGTGTCAGGACACACAGGACATGGCAGCTCGCTGTGTATGGGGGTGTAGCCACAGAGGGGTCAGAGCGCCCATGCTGACCCCTGACCACTGCTGGCTATGATAGAAAGGTGTCAGGACACACAGGACATGGCAGCTCACTGTGTATGGGGGGTGTAGTCACAGAGAGGTCAGAGCCCCCATGCTGACCCCTGACCACTGCTGGCTATTATAGAAAGGTGTCAGGACACACAGGACATGGCAGCTCGCTGTGTATGGGGGTGTAGTCACAGAGGGGTCAGAGCGCCCATGCTGACCCCTGACCACTGCTGGCTATGATAGAAAGGTGTCAGAACACACAGGACATGGCAGCTCGCTGTGTATGGGGGGTGTAGTCACAGAGGGGTCAGAGCGCCCATGCTGACCCCTGACCACTGCTGGCTATGATAGAAAGGTATCAGGACACACAGGACATGGCAGCTCGCTGTGTATGGGGGGTGTAGTCACAGAGAGGTCAGAGCCCCCATGCTGACCCCTGACCACTGCTGGCTATTATAGAAAGGTGTCAGGACACACAGGACATGGCAGCTCGCTGTGTATGGGGGGTGTAGTCACAGAGGGGTCAGAGCGCCCATGCTGACCCCTGACCACTGCTGGCTATGATAGAAAGGTGTCAGGACACACAGGACATGGCAGCTCGCTGTGTATGGGGGTGTAGTCACAGAGGGGTCAGAGCCCCCATGCTGACCCCTGACCACTGCTGGCTATGATAGAAAGGTATCAGGACACACAGGACATGGAAGCTCGCTGTGTATGGGGGGTGTAGTCACAGAGAGGTCAGAGCCCCCATGCTGACCCCTGACCCCTGCTGGCTATGATAGAAAGGTGTCAGGACACACAGGACATGGCAGCTCGCTGTGTATGGGGGTGTAGCCACAGAGGGGTCAGAGCGCCCATGCTGACCCCTGACCACTGCTGGCTATGATAGAAAGGTGTCAGGGCACACAGGACATGGCAGCTCGCTGTGTATGGGGGGTGTAGTCACATAGGGGTCAGAGCGCCCATGCTGACCCCTGACCACTGCTGGCTATGATAGAAAGGTGTCAGGACATGGCAGCTCGCTGTGTATGGGGGGCGTAGTCACAGAGGGGTCAGAGCACCCATGCTGACCCCTGACCACTGATGGCTATGATAGAAAGGTGTCAGGACACACAGCACATGGCAGCTCGCTGTGTATGGGGAGTGTAGTCACAGATGGGTCAGAGCGCCAATGCTGACCCCTGACCACTGCTGGCTATGATAGAAAGGTGTCAGGACACACAGGACATGGCAGCTCGCTGTGTATGGAGGATGTAGTCACAGAGGGGTCAGAGCGCCCATGCTGACCCCTGACCACTGCTGGCTATGATAGAAAGGTGTCAGGACACACAGGACATGGCAGCTCGCTGTATATGGGGGGTGTAGTCTCAGAGGGATCAGAGCACCCATGCTGACCCCTGACCACTGCTGGCTATGATAGAAAGGTGTCAGGACACACAGGACATGGCAGCTCGCTGTGTATGGTGGATGTAGTCACAGAGGGGTCAGAGCGCCCATGCTGACCCCTGACCACTGCTGGCTATGATAGAAAGGTGTCAGGACACACAGGACATGGCAGCTCGCTGTGTATGAGGGGTGTAGTCACAGAGGGGTCAGAGCGCCCATGCTGACCCCTGACTACTGCTGGCTATGATAGAAAGGTGTCAGGACACACAGGACATGGCAGCTCGCTGTGTATGGGGGGTGTAGTCACAGAGGGGTCAGAGCGCCCATGCTGACCCCTGACCACTGCTGGCTATGATAGAAAGGTGTCAGGACACACAGGACATGGCAGCTCACTGTGTATGGGGAGTTGGAGTCACAGAGGGGTCAGAGCGCCCATGCTGACCCCTGACCACTGCTGGCTATGATAGAAAGGTGTCAGGACACACAGGACATGGCAGCTCGCTGTGTATGAGGGGGATGTAGTCACAGAAAGGTCAGAGCACCCATGCTGACCCCTGACCACTGCTGGCTATGATAGAAAGGTGTCAGGACACACAGGACATGGCAGCTCGCTGTGTATGGGGAGTTGGAGTCACAGAGGGGTCAGAGCGCCCAAGCTGACCCCTGACCACTGCTGGCTATGATAGAAAGGTGTCAGGACACACAGGACATGGCAGCTCGCTGTGTATGGGGAGTTGGAGTCACAGAGGGGTGAGAGCGCCCATGCTGACCCCTGACCACTACTGGCTATGATAGAAAGGTGTCAGGACACACAGGACATGGCAGCTCGCTGTGTATGGTGGGTGTAGTCACAGAGAGGTCAGAGCACCCATGCTGACCCCTGACCACTGCTGGCTATGATAGAAAGGTGTCAGGACACACAGGACATGGCAGCTCGCTGTGTATGGGGGGTGTAGTCACAGAGAGGTCAGAGCGCCCATGCTGACCCCTGACCACTGCTGGCTATGATAGAAAGGTGTCAGGACACACAGGACATGGCAGCTCGCTGTGTATGGGGGGTGTAGTCACAGAGGGGTCAGAGCGCCCATGCTGACCCCTGATCACTGCTGGCTATGATAGAAAGGTGTCAGGACACAGGACATGGCAGCTCGGTGTGTATGTGGGGGTGTATTCACAGAGGGGTCAGAGCGCCCATGCTGACTCCTGACCACTGCTGGCTATGATAGAAAGGTGTCAGGACACAGGACATGGCAGCTCGCTGTGTATGGGGGATGTAGTCATAGAGAGATCAGAGCGCCCATGCTGACCCCTGACCACTGCTGGCTATGATAGAAAGGTGTCAGGACACAGGACATGGCAGCTCGCTGTGTATGGGGGATGTAGTCACAGAGGGGTCAGAGCGCCCATGCTGACCCCTGACCACTGACCACTGCTGGCTATGATAGAAAGGTGTCAGGACACACAGGACATGGCAGCTCACTGTGTATGGGGAGTTGGAGTCACAGAGGGGTCAGAGCACCCATGCTGACCCCTGACCACTGCTGGCTATGATAGAAAGGTGTCAGGACACACAGGACATGGCAGCTCGCTGTGTGTGGGGAGTTGGAGTCACAGAGGGGTCAGAGCGCCCAAGCTGACCCCTGACCACTGCTGGCTATGATAGAAAGGTGTCAGGACACACAGGACATGGCAGCTCGCTGTGTAAGGGGAGTGTAGTCACAGAGGGGTCAGAGCGCCCATGCTGACCCCTGACCACTGCTGGCTATGATAGAAAGGGTCAGGACACACAGGACATGGCAGCTCGCTGTGTATGGGGGATGTAGTCACAGAGGGGTCAGAGCGCCCATGCTGACCCCTGACCACTGCTGGCTATGATAGAAAGGTGTCAGGACACAGGACATGGCAGCTCGCTGTGTATGGGGAATGTAGTCACAGAGGGGTCAGAGCGCCCATGCTGACCCCTGACCACTGCTGGCTATGATAGAAAGGTGTCAGGACACACAGGACATGGCAGCTCGCTGTGTATGGGGAATGTAGTCACAGAGGGGTCAGAGCGCCCATGCTGACCCCTGACCACTGCTGGCTATAATAGAAAGGTGTCAGGACACACAGGACATGGCAGCTCGCTGTGTATGGGGGGTGTAGTCACAGAGGGGTCATAGCGCCCATGCTGACCCCTGACCACTGCTGGCTATGATAGAAAGGTGTCAGGACACATAGGACATGGCAGCTCGCTGTGTATGAGGGGTGTAGTTACAGAGGGCGTCAGAGCGCCCATGTTGACCCCTGACCACTGCTGGCTATGATAGAAAGGTGTCAGGACACAGGACATGGCAGCTCGCTGTGTATGGGGGGTGTAGTCACAGAGGGGTCAGAGCGCCCATGCTGACCCCTGACCACTGCTGGCTATGATAGAAAGGTGTCAGGACACACAGGACATGGCAGCTCGCTGTATATGGGGGGGTGTAGTCACAGAGGGGTCAGAGCGCCCATGCTGACCCCTGACCACTGCTGGCTATGATAGAAAGGTGTCAGGACACACAGGACATGGCAGCTCACTGTGTATGGGGGGGTGTAGTCACAGAGGGGTCAGAGCGCCCATGCTGACCCCTGACCACTGCTGGCTATGATAGAAAGGTGTCAGGACACACAGGACATGGCAGCTCGCTGTGTATGGGGGGTGTAGTCACAGAGGGGTCAGAGCGCCCATGCTGACCCCTGACCTCTGCTGGCTATGATAGAAAGGTGTCAGGACACACAGGACATGGCAGCTCGCTGTGTATGGGGGGTGTAGTCACAGAGGGGTCAGAGCGCCCATGCTGACCCTTGACCACTGCTTGCTATGATAGAAAGGTGTCAGGACACAGGAAATGGCAGCTCGCTGTGTATGGGGTGTAGTCACAGAGGGGTCAGAGCGCCCATGCTGACCCCTGACCTCTGCTGGCTATGATAGAAAGGTGTCAGGACATACAGGACATGGCAGCTCGCTGTGTAATGGACCCTGGTTACACTTTTCCTGCTCCCTCAGTTTTTTAAAAACCTTTCGTGAAAAATGACAGGAACTGTAAGGTCCTGCAGCAGTGACAGAACATGACATTGCACAGTTTGCACACTAGATGGCAGCATAACATTGATCATTGGAATCATAAACAACCTCCTGCAACATAATCACTTAATGATTATAGAGAATTATTTTAGGGAATTTTTGCCCCTATACAGAGACAGTCACACGTTTCCTCATAGTGGTCAGGGCTGTGCATTACATTGGAGCTACACAAAGTGTCCAGACACAGTAAATCCCTGCACTGACCCCTCTGATGTTCTGGGGCAGCTGAGGCTTTCATCTTTGGCCCAGTGTAGTTACAATATAGATGTAATTATCATTACAAGGAATTTTCAGTATTAACAAAAAATATCAAATTTCTTCTAAAACAGCGCCACTCCTATGCGCAGGTTGTTTGTGGTATTGCAGCTCAAGCTCATTCTCTTTAATACAACTGAGCTGTGATGTCCCCAGCAATGTATGAGTATGTAAGGTGACAGTCCCCTTTAAGGGTCAGGCTTAAAGGAAGCATGTAGTGTACCTGGGGGAGCTACAGTGGAATATAATGGTCAAAACTGCTGACAGGTTCCCTTTAAATGTTCCTATGCTTGGTTCTTAGATCTAGTAGTGTGATGGCGCCAGTAGTTAGTAACCTGCCCGCTATTTTCTTCTGTTATCAGGAGCTGGAGAGTATAATCACACAGATGATGCACGTCGCTGAGTACCTGGAGTGGGACGTCACCGAGCTCAGTCCTGTAAGTGACTTCGTTACAATGTGTCGCTCTACATGTAACACGCTGAGTTCTTTGGATGTAGCAGGGTTGTGTTAGATGCAGAGTGGAAGAATTTAGAAGTTCAATCAGAGATGAGTTTGTCCAACGTATCCGTCAAGATGTAGCAGAGCTGAGACTGTCCAGTGGTTAGATATATAATACCTGATACAGAGTGGAATTTTTTTACATGTAGAGGGAGGAACCCATCTGATGTAGCAAAGCTGAGTTTGTCAAGTGCAGAAAGATGGATGGATCAGATGTATTGTAGAGGAATCTTTCAGATGTAGCAGAGGTGCATTTAGATATAGTAAGGCTGTGTTCCTCAAATTTAGTAGAGCTGAGTCTGTAATATGCAGTAAAACATGAGTCTTTAATATGTAGCAGAGCTGAGTTTCTTAGATGTAGCAGAGCTGAGTTTCTTAGATGTAGCAGAGCTGAGTTTCTTAGATGTAGTAGAGGTGAGTTTCTTACATGTAGTAGAGCTGAGTTTCTTACATGTAGTAGAGCGGAGTTTCTTACATGTAGCAGAGCTGAGTTTCTAAGATGTAGTAGAGCTGAGTTTCTTACATATAGTAGAGCTGAGTTTCTTACATGTAGTAGAGCTGAGTTTCTTACATGTAGTAGAGCTGAGTTTCTTACATGTAGTAGAGCTGAGTTTCTTACATGTAGTAGAGCTGAGTTTCTTACATGTAGTAGAGCTGAGTTTCTTAGATGTAGTAGAGCTGAGTTTCTTAGATGTAGCAGGGCTGAGTTTCTTAGATGTAGTAGAGCTGAGTTTCTTACATGTAGTAGAGCTGAGTTTCTTACATGTAGTAGAGCTGAGTTTCTTACATGTAGTAGAGCTGAGTTTCTTACATGTAGTAGAGCTGAGTTTCTTACATGTAGTAGAGCTGAGTTTCTTACATGTAGTAGAGCTGAGTTTCTTACATGTAGTAGAGCTGAGTTTTTACATGTAGTAGAGCCTAGTCTTTAATATGTTGTAGAGCTGAGTTTCTTAGATGTAGTAGAGCTGACTGTATCACATGTAGTAGAGCTGAGTCTTTCAGATGTAGTAGAGCTGAGTTTCTTAGATGTAGTAGAGCTGACTGTATCACATATAGTAGAGCTGGGTCTTTATTATGTAGTAGAGCTGAGTTTCTCAGATGTAGTAGAGCTGAGTCTTTATTATGTAGTAGAGCTGAGTTTCTTAGATGTAGCAGAGCTGAGTTTCTCAGATGTAGTAGAGCTGAGTCTTTATTATGTAGTAGAGCTGAGTTTCTTAGATGTAGTAGAGCTGAGTTTCTTACATGTAGTAGAGCTGAGTTTCTTACATGTAGTAGAGCTGAGTTTCTTACATGTAGTAGAGCCTAGTCTTTAATATGTTGTAGAGCTGAGTTTCTTAGATGTAGTAGAGCTGACTGTATCACATGTAGTAGAGCTGCATTTCTTACATGTAGTAGAGCCTAGTCTTTAATATGTTGTAGAGCAGAGTGTATCACATGTAGAAGTGCCGAGTTTCTCAGATGAAGTAGAGATGAGTCTTTAATATGTAGCAGAGCTGAGTTTCTTAGATGTAGAAGAGCTGAGTCTTTCACATGTAGTAGAGCTGAGTTTCTTAGCTCTACTACATCTGAAAGATTATTCTCTACTACATCTGAGTCTTTCACATGTTCCTCCATTGAGTATATAATTCTCTCTGCCTGCAGCCACCACTAGGGGGAGCAGTCATGTGAGCGCTGGACATGATACTATTGCTGGTGGGGACCAGAGAGGCAGCGCATGGGTTCTTACCCTTCTCTTACCCTTCTCTTACCCTTGGACAATTTTTGACAACCCCTTTAATTTGTTATGGTCTTGATTTCTGATCACAGATCCTCCATGAAATGATGGAAGAGATTGACTACGACCACGATGGGACCGTATCACTGGATGAGTGGATTCAGGGCGGAATGACCACCATCCCCCTCCTCGTTCTACTTGGGTTGGAAAATGTAAGGTTTATAAGATTCAATTTTTAATCTACAAACCACAATAATAATCTGATATCATGTGTCACTGCCACTAGGGGGAGTCACTGAGCAGAGGCAGATTCTAATAAACCACAATAATAATCTGATATCATGTGTCACTGCCACTAGGGGGAGTCACTGAGCAGAGGCAGATTCTAATAAACCACAATAATAATCTGTTATCATGTGTCACTGCCACTAGGGGGAGTCACTGAGCAGAGGCAGATTCTAATAAACCACAATAATAATCTGTTATCATGTGTCACTGCCACTAGGGGGAGTCACTGAGCAGAGGCAGATTCTAATAAACCACAATAATAATCTGTTATCATGTGTCACTGCCACTAGGGGGAGTCACTGAGCAGAGGCAGATTCTAATAAACCACAATAATAATCTGATATCATGTGTCAC